>NC_041388.1:313410941-313468642 GCF_002162155.2 Triticum dicoccoides | reverse complement strand
GACGAAGGCTCAACTCAACGCAGAGCGCGCGGATGCCGCTGCCATCGAGGCCCTCCTGCAGGCGGAACCGGACGTCCTCGACTTGAACCGGGCAATGAAGGCTCAACTCGACGCAGAGCGCGCGGATGCCGCTGCCATTGAGGCCCTCCTGCAGGCGGAACCGGACGTCCTTGACTTGAACCGGGCGGTGCTCTCGTCCGTGCAGAGCGCCCGCACGCTCCGCGTGAACGAGTAGCTGGAGGCCAAGGACAACCACGGTGCGGAGACACACGTCGGCAGCTACGGCTGGTTCGCGCCGGCAGCCAAATATGACGAGGCCATCTCATTCCGCAAGCAGGGATAATTTTTCTTTATGTTGTTGTTTTTAGGGATCTTTTACTGTGTAAAAACATATATTGTTATGCAAGTCGCCCGACTTTCATCATTTGGGTCAGTCTACCATTTCACGCGGTTGGATGAATATCCTACGTCTCCTAACCCTTCTTCCTCACCTCTTCTTGTTCCCCAACAGACCACCGCACGGGCCGTACGGATCCACCCCAATGTGCGGTTGGATGAACATAATGTATGAACAAAAATCATCTTTCAGGGGTAGCACGTGTCAGTGAGTGTGTGTTCCCTTGGTTGGGTTTGCAGCGTGCAAGAGCGACTGTGTGAGGGTGCAGTGCGACCGCAGCGTGCAGGAGCAACCGTGTGAGGGTGCGGTTCGATACAAATCATCGTTTGACATGTCAATTAATGCGTATTTTTCTCCGAAGCCCAAAGATCTAACCATCTCACTCCTCATCCCTTGATTAATGCAGCGCCATGCAAACAAACCTTCTCACCTCCGCATGCATGCAAGGGTATATTAATGTCCTTGGTTGCTAGTACGAGGCAAACCCCATCAATTTCGCCTCGATTAGTGTTAGTGGCCTTTTGCAAATTGTAATCTTGATATACTGGCCTGGTGTACAAAAAAATGGAGGTAGTAACTATTTGACTTCCTTCCCCATTGCGGTGACGTCGACGATATCTCGAACGTTGTGGTTTGGCGAAGTGCGTTCAACGGAGAACACCATTGGCGAAGACCATGGTAAGTCGTTCGCAAGTGCCGCCTTCAAGCCGAGAAAACCGCCTTATTTGCATCCAGGAAGTCCGTTGAACCAAAGGACGCGTAAATGTACTAGTACTACTAGTACACAATAGCGTCGTCCGTCCAGCTTAGTGCGGTGAGGTGGTTTCTCGAAGAAGATGATGGAGAAGCGGAGTCAGTGAAGAGTGAAATGATGGTTGCTTCGTCTGTGCTTTGTGATTTGACGCCTCACTGCTTTGTGATTTGTGATAGAAGGGACAGGGGAGTAGACTCTATGCTCTATAGTGTACATGTGTCCAAGCATGGGAGAAAGAGGAGCGAATTTTTTTATTCCTTCAATCAATCAATCAGGGAGCTTCGGTTCCATCTTTTTGGCTTTGGCAGCACCGTCCACAAATGGTTCCCATCGATGACAAAAGCTATTTTCACATTTGCCTACACATTGTGGATGCCCTTAACTGTACCACTTGGTTTTGCTCCTGTGTGCTATCTATAGAAATCTCAATTATATTGATCTAAAATATTATAGAATCAAGATTAGTAAAAAGGAGGTGATTTTGCCGCGCAGATGGCGGGGGAGGTTTCTTATTTTTAGAGGATGTTGGCCTGGAGGTTTGCTAACCTGCGGTCCCACGTGTCAGTGCTTTACCAAGCCGATCCGCGTCCCACATGAGGTAGAACAACGGCAGAAGCAACACGTGGTTAACTTGAAGAAGATGAGGGAGAAGCAGATTTAGCAACGAGTGAAATGATGATTGCTTCGTCCCTCCAACTTCTTTTTTACTAGCATTATTATTACTTCGTCCCTCCAACTTAACTGCCGGAAAGGTGCAGCTTTCTGATTTGACCCCTCATTGCTCATTACTACGCCGGCGCCATGACTGGGGTGCTTCACCCCTGCTGCTCTGCACTGTATTTCGGTATGGCACGTGGACCCGGTAGCTTGATGTCCCACATGTCGGCAAACGGGACTAGAACATTTATGAAAGCGAGCTCTCCACTCTTACGACGGAGGAGTACATGACACGGTGGCCCAGTGAAGTGTCACTTGTACTGTATACTAGTACTATAGTTTTGCTGTTTCTCACGATCCATCGATACAAACCCAATTAAACAGGAAAGGGTGGGATTTTTCCCGCGCGGTAGATGATACTGGCCATACATTTCAAAGGCAATTTTAATGTATGCAAACTGAATAATTAAGTAACAATATGATATCTAGTAAAACTAAAAACACATATGATTTAGGGGCTGTTTGGATTGTGACTATCTTTGCCATATATTGCCACATGATTTTTGCCACACTTTCCTTAGTTGAGTTGCTCAAATTGTTAGCCACACTTTGGCTTGCCTAAGGGAATCTTGCCACACTTTTTATGTCTATTACATGTGGGGTTCGCTGCTCATAAAAAAATCCTTGCCTTAGGTGTGGCTAGAACCAAACACCTACCTAACTTGGTCAAACTTGCCTAAGGTTAGGTGTGGCTGGGAACCAAACAACCCCTTATTGTGTTAGAGTGTAGTAGTAGTGTTGTATTACATAGTTGTTAGATGTAACATGCGAGAACGTGTAGAGATGTAGTTTTGGAGGGCCTGTAGAGAGAAAGCATAATACAGTCACCGAACTTCAGAATATGCTCACTACGCTCACTATATACGTTTTGCGGTGATTATACGGTCACTTGCTCACCGTTCAGCAACGGATTGCACTCTGTTGACTGGCCAAATAGTCTGCGTGGCACCATGTTGACTAGTTAAATTGACCACGTTCCTTGTGGGTCCCACCTGTCAGTTCACATAGGAAAAAGGTCAGATAAACACAAATTTATGCAAGCGCGACAAGACTCCAACCCGTGCGTGGGAATCACCTGGTTGTGTATGTGTCTGTCAGGGCCTGATGTGTGCGCATGCACGTGTAGGTTGAGCACTTGAGCGTGAGAGTGTGTGTTGGACGTGTGGTGTGTGCATGCATGCGTGTGTGCGTGCGTGTGAGTGTTGCGTGCGTGCGTGGCTACATGTGTTCGTGTGAGTGTTGCGTGCGTGCAGTTCGTGTGCATGCGTGCGTGTGTGTATAATCACCACACCAGCTCTTGTGTGTTAAAACAGACGGCTCAGCATACCAATACAAGGCCACCTTGTCAGTTGTGCCTGCGGTCATGACTTCGAACCACCGTCCTATATTTTTTTGTCATTTGTTTTCATTCTTACTAGCAAGATGCCCGTGCGTTGCACGTAACATCAAGATGCATTTGTATGACTAGTTTATCTTGTGAGAGAAAAGGATGAACGAGGGAAGGCCTTATTTGCAAATGTGGAGAGGTGTGTGGGTACCTTTTTGCAAAATTGTCATAGTTTCCTTCCTATCCGTCAGATATAAATCGGACGGGCTATATTGCTGGATGGCAGGCACACCATCATCACCAACTCTGTTTTTTATAAGGGTGTAGAAGAGTAGATACAAGCCGACTGGTGGGCCCAATGGTAGTGAGATAATGTGATGCAACACTAGAGGTGCCACGTGGAGCGTTTAACTGGTCAACTAGTCGTGTCTTGAGCAAATACAGAGCTGTACGGTGAGCCATGGCTGTATAATAACCACAAATCGTAAATGGTGACCGTAATGAGTGGATTCTGAAGTCCAATGTGTGTATCGTGCTTTCGCTCCAAATACACTGGTCGTCACTGCATATGTCGCGAGAGAAAGATGAAACATGCGTGAATGTGCTGGGGGCTTAATTTTAGAGGACCTGGAGATAGTTTGTGTGCATATGTGAAAGGGGCATAGAGGGGGTGTATGCGATGGGAGAGAGATGCTCTTCGTTTCTCTTTATTATGACTTACTTTATATATAGTATAAAAATATAAAAATTTATAGTGCGGAATAAATATCATTGTGGGCACCATGCAACAAATTAACGTTCATACTCCTCCATTTAACTTTGTAATGTTGTATATATGTAAAAATTCTAAAATAATTTTTTGGCCACACTTTATTCAAAAGGAATGTTGTATGCGAAATAAACGTGAAGAGAGGGGTTTTTAGATCAATGGGGTACGTGATGTAACATGTGTGAATGTGTAGTTGATGTATTTGGCAGGGCCTAGAGATTTATGTGTGTGTATTACGTATTCGAGAGAGGCATGGATAGAGGGGTCGGCGGGGGGGGGGGCGTGGGAGAGATAGCACGAGAAATGAGAGAGGTCTAGAGAGAGAGAGAGACTAATATGATGTCACGGCGAGAGATTCCCTTAAGTGTGTATATGCAAGGGGGAGGGGATAGAGGCACGAGGAGATTTTTTGTGTGGTGTCTGTGTTGGTCTATGTGGGTGTGAGAAGATAATGAGACCTGGGGGCAGAGGATGTATCACCGCGTGAGGTCTGGTGGGTCGAGGTGAGGCCCTTGGTTTGGTTCATGCGCCACATTGGTCGGCCCGTGACGCATTTAGGGAGACCCATGGATGACTTGTCATACAAGACAACGATAGCAGAATTGTGAAGGACTCTCTATCCACTGACAAAGCCGACTAGGGTTTGTAACCCTGGGTTCTCGGACTAAGGTAACCCCTTATCTCTGATATTACTATTCATCCAACCTAACTTTAAGGGGCATCGTACAGAATGCTCTACTAGAATCATACTCGTCGATTAGGAAGAGAGGTGTGAGACAATGCATGAGAGACAGACCTAAAGATAATGTGCGTACAAGAGACATGTAGGCAGGTCTATGTATATAGAAAGGATCGATGGGGATTGTGCGTGTGTATGCTTGTGAGAGGAACAGTGCTTGTGATAAAGGTTAGTGAAAACAGTCATAAATGGTTACGAGAGGGAGGGAGGATTATATCGAGAGCATGTATGCGAGAAAGACACCTCGGGAGAGAGTGTGTGAGCATGTGTGAGAGACCATCGATGGAGAGTGAAACCACACATAAAAGACTGATGTACACATTGATTAAAGATATAAATTGTATCCAAATATTAGGATGGGATCATGATATTTGCAATTCGCGTAAGTAACGGTCATTGATCCATCAGACATCTAGATTCTATCAAATTTGAGCATGTCTATGTTATTATCGACATAATTGATCCACATAGTTAGTATTTTGAACTCCAGACAATGCATCCTTTAGCAATCGAATATAAACGTGAGTATAGTTCATGTTGTGTGTGTAAAGCACATTATACATACGAAAGTTACACAATGAACATTATAAATAGCTAGCTATGAACTAGTATACATTTGAATTCAACTTAAGGTGGTTTAAAAAAATCCAATTCAACATGAAGTCCATTCAATTATTTGAATTCAATATCATGGCATTTGTAAATCATACCTAAATTATGGGGGCACCAATCTTTGCTCTGATTTTGCACATAATAGCATATATAGTCATGTACAAAATAAATTCAAATTTAGCTCCTCCATTCCAAAATAATTGTAGTTATAGGATTTTTAAGTGTCAAAATTTCAAAAAGAAGTGGATAATTTAATGAGGTTTTCAAACATACAAGGTCAAATTTAACGTTGTCTATTTAGGTCAATCCTCAAAGTTCAAGAGTACTCTAAACGTGAATGCTTCTATTTCAAAATTTCGAACGAAGCGCCAAAAGAGCTTCTACTCGCCCGAAACCACATGAGGCCAATGTTTGGTAGTAGAAGGAAATTACTTTTCTAACTCCGACCCGTGAAACCCAGGGGCGGACGCACGTTGATGGTTGTGGGGGCAGCTGCCCCCACTCGATTTTCCATCGTACGCTTACGTCGATCCTGCCGAGCAACGTGTGCCCCTACTTGGCCAATTGCTTTGCCCCTACTCAGCCCAATTTCTTTTTTATTTTCAAAGGCCCATATATTCTAAATCTATTGAAAGGCTATAAGAAGCCCACCGCCAAGAAACAGCCTACACTATGTCGGCCACAAACGCTACGATTCGATGGATCAGACCCCTAGTCCATGCATGCATATAAAAAATGAACGCATGATACGGCACCCGCGGAGCCGCCCAAAACTGCCTATCGTGCGATCGCAGCATCACGCAGTCTCTGGCTTGGCTTGCGGCCGGCAATCAGCGACTTGCCATCTCTCATCTCTCGCGCTTGTGTGCCGCCGCCACAACACAGCCTCATCACCAGTTGTGTAATTTCAGCGTTCTAATTGACATCAAGTAAGCCATATAGTAGATCATTAGGGTTCTTTCATTTCTAACTTTTTTGTTCGTCTGCAACCATATCAGTATTATAAATTTATGTGTATAATTTACCGATTTAGATGACTAGATCAGTTCAAATTATTTTTTTATAATATGTACTCCCTCTGTAAACAAATATAAGATCGTTTAGATCAAAATTTTAGTACCAACTTTAATCTAGACTGACAAACTCAAATTTTCATTCGGGTCGTCTATTTTTCCTAGTTCCCAACACACTTAAACTTCATGTACTATGCTTCAAACCTTGTCAATTCATTTGATGTTCTTCTCTTATGGCACTTAAAGTTACTGAGAAACTAATGGAGAGTTTTTTCATATCAAAAAACTAACAACCACTAAGATGCCTGAACTAGTTGATTTAAACAACCTGCCTATGCATCCATCAAAAGCGAAGAAGATTGCATTCTACAATCCCAATCAACACAATGATATTAGCCTCATCCTAGGAAGATTAAGCCAATGACAATTGGGAAGATGAATCAACATATTAGCGCAGATTGGTATGAATCATGGTCGTATCTAATTTGTAGAAAAGGAATTGCTAGTTTTTTCCCTAATGAAGTGGCAGTTAAACATTTTCATGAGGTGAAAATCGCTGTGGGATGAATCGAAAGGATTGTGTTAAAAGCTCTTTTTCATTTGTATAAATGCACCCTTCGATGTTTTCATTATCCTCTTGTTTGATAATATTTTTTTTCTTGCAGGTTGTAGGTTAGATTGTTAGACAATGTGTCAATGTTCTCTTTTGCGACTAGGAACAAGATGTAAGTCATTTTGCTTCAAATTGTTAGTTTTTATTTCTTTTGGCAATGAATTTGGTTATCTCATGTACAATGAAGAGATAGTCCCTAGGTTTTAATTTATAAGGACGATTGTCTTGCTAATTCATCAATATGGCCATACATTATTGCCCCCTCTCAATTTTTTTCCTGGGTCCGCCCCTGGTGAAACCTACCGGCCCGACGTCCAAAGGTCTAAACCGGGGTTGGTTTGTAGCCTCATCTAGACGCCACGCAACCACCTTCGAAAAATGTTCATACACAATGGCCGCCTAAGCACACATGTGCGCGGCCGAAATCGCTCCCGCCCACTATTTGGGACACCTGGGATTACCACCCTACCCCCGACCTGCAGTAGGTCAGAAATTTAAGAGGGGGCAAAGTTTGTACATTCCCCAAATTTCAAACAAGTGTGTCCCATCTGTTCAAAAAAAGCCAAAAACAAGCGCGTCCCAGACTGGAACATGGTTCTCACTTAGCTCCCCCCGCCCCCCGCCCCCCCATCCGATTCCCCGTTCGTACTCCGTGGGCGCCAAAACTACCTCTCCACCAGCCGCGAAACCCCGACATCCTCCATCCGCCACCCCATCCCACCCATCAACCACCGCCCTCCTCCATCACGCTGGAGCAGATACCCCGACGTCATCGTCCACCGCAACCTCAACCGCAATGCCCTCTAAGGCTAGTAGTTGAAGCCGAGGCCGAGTCGTGCGTACCCGAGCCAGTTCAACCACGCCGTCCTGCGCCTCACTGCTACCGCTCCAACTTCACCACCGTCCACCGCACCGGAGTTGTTCCTGCTATGCCGTCCTTCACCGCCTCAGATCTTCTTCCCCTCCGCCGACATACGGCCATGGCAACACAGTCAACAATTTGGCCATGGGTTCGTCCAAGCCTGCACACTCCTCCAAAACATCTGTTTCCCCGGCAAAAAGAAGAAGATCGGTGCGACATGTGGAGGCGACCACACTGGCAACCGGAAATGGTACTCCTCTTCCCATATTCGTGCAAATCTTACGTGTCTGCTTGCATGGTATTCATCCCACAGAAGACACTAGTTAATCGCTTCTTCTTGATACTAGATGTTCCTAGTTACTCGCAATGCACAAGCTTTCTCCTCATATACTATTTCACCTTAGCTAGAGGTCTGTCGCCCCCCTGGATTTAAATTCCTAGTCAGTTGATTCTGTCGGCGTTCTGGGAATGGGGGTCCCCAGACTTTCCTGCCTGCGGCCCATGGCGTGGCTCTGCGAGCGTGCATGTACGGCCCATCTTCATCAACAAGGCACTCAAGACCCTCGCGAGGGGCCAAGCCTCACGAGGAGAATGACACAAGACCTCCTCAGGAGCGGCCTCACCAGGCTGGCTCGCGAGGGGCGGAGAGTTCAAGGCCAGGCAAACCTCACGAGGTTCTAGTGACGTGAGCCATGACGACCAAAGACACGCGGGCGCCAGCGCGCACAGTGTCCTTGTTTCCTCTTCGGTGCTAAGGAAGCAGGCGCAGGCGCGGAGTACCAAGGTGTCAAGCAAAGGTTTCCATATTGGTGCAACAAGACCAAGACCAGCAGGACAGCAGGACGGAGGTCACCGTGGAGCTCAAGACGGCGTCACCACCAGAGCCTTTGGCAGGCGAAGACCGCTTTTGTCAAGATAGCTTGTACTAGTTGTCCCCCTTCAAATTGGCCATTGTGGGATCCCTTCCCGCTTAATATTTGGGAAGAGGATCAAGTCCACTATAAATAGGACTAGCCACCACCGTAGCTAGAGGCGACCTCATCTTAGACTAGAACTAGTTCATCCTCACAACCACATCCACCAGGCACAAGAACACCTCTCCTCAAGAGACTATTCTCCCCCATGTACTATTCATCCTCAGCCCAAGAGGCAATCCACCACCACCACACTGGAGTAGGGTATTACACCACAATGGTGGCCCGAACCAGTATAAATCTTGTGTCCTTTGTGTTGCGAGTTCGTCGAGTTAGTCCGTAAGATCTTAGCCGAGCTGGGATGCCGATCGGCAGGGGGAGATCTCAGCACGCACCCCAGTGTTCGAACCTTGAGGGTTTTGCCGAAACCCATGATCCGACAGATTCCCAATTAACGGAAGCATTCCCCGGCGTAACAGGCGCTAGTCCACCTATTACGCCGGGGAAGCAGTGCCTCGGTGTTTATCTTAGGGGCGTGTGGGGCCTAGAGCTGCTGGCGCCTGATCTAGAGGTCGGCCGAGATTAAAGGGATGGCCTTGGGGCGCTGCCAAGCACGGCGATGGTGTGAGGTCGAGGGGAGGGCGGGGCGGCGGAGGCAGGGGTCTAGGCCGATGGTCGCTGACGGTTCGAGAAAGATCATCAACAGTAACTGGCGGGAGGTAGACGAAGGCCATCTTCCCGTTCCTTATAGATCTGACGGTTCATAAAAAATCGACTGACCTATTTATTTTCAGTCGACCGTTATCTTGATAGGACCACATGTGGTGGTGTGCTGGAGGAGTACCTGCATTTCCTGTGCTCATATATTACAAAATCATACGGAGTAGAATCCAATTTTGTTTGCCATGCAATGTTGTAGAGCTATCATATGTCTCCTGTCATTTATTTTTTAGCCACCTGCTATCTGCTACTTTTACAGTGCACTAGTTCTGCACACACTTCACCCATACTCTCACTATTGTGTTTTTATGCAAGGATATTTTAGACTCTGCTGCCTTCACAGAAGCAGAAAATAAAAGAGAGAAGTTGCTCTAGCATGGTACGTGGCTAGGCCAAACACGTTTCAGCCATTTAAAGGCTGTAGTGTCAACAAATGGAGATGGTAAACATAGCTCTGGAGTTGATGACCTCGCTCCCAATGAACCACCATCCCAGTTGTCTTCTTTAACTTCGCGGTGTCATATGTGGTTGCATGTTGCATATGGTGTCTAGCTCGTATTCGAAAGGCCGAAGTTGGTCTTTATTAAGGTAAGGAAAGATATTTTTTACATGAACCACCATCCTGGGAGCACCAGAAGTCAAATGGCTAGTCAAGGCACCGGCCGAGCCAGTGACAAGCCTAGCACAGACAGGCATCACCTGGAAGCCAACTAAAAAGCCACGATGGTGGAGAATCAGCCCGCCTCCCACCAGGCTCTCAGGTCCTAGATGATCATGCTCACCACTCCAGCCGGATGTCTAGCTTGTATTGCTTCCAATTTGGTTAAATTGCATCTGCTTAGCTTACACACTATACCTTTGAATATGACATGCCTTCCTGTTTTTGGTACATACTAGTACATCTGTCTATTAACCATGTTCTTACATCAAACTAATGTTCTTGTGTATCCCTCATTAATCACTTATGATGATGGAGTCAAGCAAGTGGACTACTGTGAGAAAATATCCTCGTTTAAAGATTGCAGCATCAGCCTCCCCACATGATTCTCAAGAAACAGCAAGGCTAGATGAAGATAGTGAACATAGCTCTATAGTTGATTACCGCATTTCCCCTACACTAGCATCACAGGTGCTTGCTCTAACTTGGCAGCGTGATATGTGGTTGCATGTTGCATATGGTGTCTAGATTGTAATTCTTCCGATCTGGTTAAATTGCATGTGCTATTCTGCTTAGTTTATACATTATACCTGTTAATGTGACATGCATTCCTATTTTTAGTACATAGTAAATCTGTCTATTAAGCATGTCCTTACATAAAACTATTGTTTTTTTGTATCCCACATAAATCAATGACGAGACACCTTTAGTATATCAAGTGTGATATTAGTTGCATCTTTCATATGATTTATAGCATGCACTACTTCTAATTTGTTGAAATGTCATTTATGATGGGACGCTTTTAACTTGGCAGAGTCATATTGGTTGCATCTTTCATGTGGTGTCTAGCTTGCATTGCTTCTTATTTGTTGAAATGGTTTCTGCTTAGTTTACACAAACAATTGTGAATATGCCATGCCGTCCTATTTTTCATATTATTCCATCCTGGAATCATGTGTTCGCCTTACATCAAAGTAGTGATTGTCAGTATCATGCACGAATGAGTTCTGAAAGGTGAATTTTATTGCTTTTTCTTATCGGTTTTACTTAACAATCCAAAATCAATAAAGCAGAAGGAAGTTAGCAAGGCAGCGGATGATGGTGCTCCTTCCAAATGGAGGGCCTCTACAGATTCTACTCCTCCATCCCCCAAGATGATTTCCAAGACAACACATGCATAGACACTCAACGTAGTTGTGTTGATGATGAGCACGTCTCCCCTAGTGCACCATCATAGGTGCTCCCTCTAACTTGGCACTGTTATATGTGGTTTCATGTTATGTATGATGTCTAGCTTGTATTGCTTCTAATTTTGTTGAATTTCATCTGCTTACTTTGCACATTATACTTGTGAATAAGACACATGTTCATGTTTCTAGAACATACAATATATGTCTATCACACCATGTTCTTATATCAAAGTACTACTGTTGTGTAACCTGCAACAATCACTTCACATAAGACATGTTTGAGTTGGGAGTGTGATATAGGTTACATCTCGCATTGTTTTCTAGCTTGTACTACTTATAATTTGTTGAAATGGCACTTATGACGAGACAGTTATAACTTGGTAGAGTGATATTCGTTGCATCTTTCATATGGTGTCTAGCTTTCATTGCTTCTAATTTGTTGAAATGCCTTCTGCTTAGTTTACACATCATAAGTTGTGAATATGCAATGCTATGAATATGCAATAGCACTAATGACGAGAGACCTTTAAGTTGGTAGTGTGATGTTGTTTGCATCTTGCATATGATTTATTTCTTGTACTGCTTCACATTTGTTTAAACGACATTTATGATGAGACATTGTTAACTTGGGAGAGCGATATTTGTAGCATCTTTCATATGGTGTCTACCTTCCATTGCATTGCTTCTAATTTAGTGAAATGTCTTCTGCTTAGTTTACACATCATAGTTCTGGTTATCTCATGTCGTCCTATTTTTCGTACATATTACATCCTCCTATCTTATGGTTGTCTAACATCAAAGTTCAGTTCGTCTATATCACACATCAATTTTTTCTGAAGAACTAAATTGTTATTCATTTTTCTTGTCGGCTTGACTTAACATGGCACAGAGAAAGAGGAAGCAAGACATAACGACAGGGAAAGGGAAGTGGAAGAATCCTGCAGATTCTGCTGGTACTGATGGTATAATAGAAGGTCAAAGTCCAGCGGAAAATTGTACCGACAGGGTATCCCGTGTAGAACAAGCCAAACAGAAACAAATAGCTGCCACCAAACAAGCAGAGACAGCCCTAGTTGTTGCAACACCTTCCACAGTACCACCAGCTGCACGATTTACTCGTTGGTCAACTCAGCTAGCAGCACGTTCCCAACCTCCCTTGCCACTACTTCCGAAGCACTCTTGACACAAGATAAGTTGGCAAGATCAGATGAACTTTGTGAGCTTCAATAACAAGAAGGTAGTTGCTGGAGCCAAGTTACAGTTGCATGCTTTTTTTTATGTAGTCTCACCACTACAAAAAAAATACACTTCCGTGATGATACGTGTTTGTCACAGTAGGTCACTTTTTTGTCATGCATGTACATCCATGACAAATTTATGACAGGATCAAGATAGTCATACATGTGCTGTTGTAGAAGTCTTCCATGACATTACCAAAATTATCATCACGGAAGTGTCCACTTCCATGATGATAAATCACGCATCACAGAAGTGCTTTCGTCAAGGGTGACCGACACGTGGCATCCACCGTAACAGAACGCCGTTAAGCTATTGGGTCGGGTTTTGGATCCGATAACCCGTTAACAGCCCCGACCAATGGGAATTTTCCATGTGTAAAATCATCATTGGCTGGAGGAAACACGTGTCTGCTCATCGTTGGGACAGATGTCATCCACTCATTGGACAGAAGGCGCCTATGATACGTCGACGCGTGGCACGGCCCAACAGAGGCCCATTCCTGTGAAAAAGGCCGGCCCATTTGACTTGGTCAAAAGGTGGCGGGCCGGCCCATGGAAAGCCTGTTAACGACATGTTCGCATATAGCACATTTACAGCCCGCTAACCCAAGGCCCGTTACGCCCTATGCGAATTAGGCCCAGTAGCGTCATCTGGGCCATCCAATATGATTCCAGCCCGTTTTCACTTCTGGCCCATATATGGCCCATGACGTCTTTCGGCCCATATGAGGCCCTATGTAACTCTTGGCCTATTAACGACCCGTGGTGAAACTGGCCCGTAATGAACAGTGTATCACTTTACACCCATTAACGGCCCTTGGTGAAACTGGCCCGTAATGAATAGTGTATCGCTTTATACCCATTAACGGCCCTTTATTCCATTGGGCCGTTTCCATCCCATGTTATCTTTCGGCCTTCTCAGAGCCCATTTATTCTTGGGCTCATTTCCAGCATTCGTTTACTTACGGCCCATTATTGTCATTTTCTGCTTGTGGGCCAAATTCAGCCCGTGGTTACAGTCGGCCCGTTTGTGGCCCGTTAATACGTTGGGCCATTTTCATAGCGTCATCAAATATGGCCTATTAACGATGGCCCGTTTACGGCCATAATGCGGCCTGTTATTGGCCCATGTTTGGCCAATCGATCATACGTCCCGTATAAGGCCCATTGATGATATGGCCCGTAGAAGGCCCATTGTTTCTACGGCCCGTAGAAAGCCCATTGTTTCTATAGCCCATAGAAGGCCTACTGTTTCTACGTCCCGTAGAAGGCCCACTATTTCTACGGCCCGTAGGAGGCCCAGTGTCACTACAGTAAATATTAGCCCATGGTTATTGTGGCCTAGTTTTAAAAAATAGGTTATTGCAGCCACTAGAAAACCGTGGAAATAGAACTGCACTGACTACAAGAAAACAAAGAAACAAGACAACAAGGAAATAAATAATCAAGCAACTTATGCTAGGCTATCACGGCTATTACACATATTACATCCAATGGGGATCAAAGTTCGCCACCAGTGCAAATATAGGGAACAAAGCAGCATATAAACGTCGAGGTAAAACAAGTCCAGAACTGAAACCACTTCAGAAGAGTTCAAGAAACAATATCATGGGTACCCATAATGCTGGCAAGATGCTTAGCAAGCTTATTAACTTTCTCTTGCTTGGCGCTTAAATCCTCCAGCGCTTGCTGTTGCACAAGAAGGACTAGTGTTTATCAGCCACAGTAACTTGTTGTTCGAGTTACTGGCCAGTACCGCTGGCACAAGCGCTTGTAGCTAGCCAGTACCGTTGTCCTGTTCAAGAACCCCCTCCAATTCAAATGGCTGATAAACAAGAAAAGAAATTGAACGTACAGACATTGTATGATAGATAGATGTGGTAATTCACATATATGTTGTCTAACCAAACAGGACAGCATGACACAGATTCACATATATGATGCCTAACTAAACAGGATAGCATGACACAGTTTCAGATATATGATGGATAACTTAACAGGATATAATGGCATAATTCAACATATGATGAGTACCTAAACAGGATGACATGAAACAACTATATGATGTCTTTCTAAAAATAGGTTGGGATGAAATAATTCACATACATGTTGTCTAAGTATACAGGATGGCATGATATAATTGACATAATTGATTCATATACTAAGCAGCTGGCACTCGCATGTATAATCTCTAAACTAAGCAGATAGAATTCAATATTGTGCATATGATGTCTAAACTAAGCAATGCAAGACACCATATGCATCATATGAGAAATATAAACATTGCAACTTAGAGCATACACCTCAGGTGGGATATAGGACTAGTCATCTGTCTCTGAATCCTCCTCTGAGGAGCTCCCTGTAACCATCAAGATATATGCTTCAACAGGTACCATTGCCTGCTCTGAAGACCTTGTTTTCACTCCAGGTTTTTCCATAACCGGCTGAAATGGCTGATACACATGAAGAGTAGTTCAATATACATAGATGTCGACAAATGGAATACGTAATGAAAAAAAGATGGCATGAGATAATTCACATATATGATGCCTGGCTCCATGGCGATGCATAATTCACATATATGATAACTGGCTGAAAAACATGGCATTGCATAATTCACATATCTGATATAGAAAGCAAACAGGAGGCATTCACACAAAGCATGTCTAATCTAAGCAGATGGCATGGCAATGCAAGACACCATATGCATGATATGAGCAATATAACCCAGCCAAGTTAGAGCATGCACCTTGGGGGGGATACGACTAGTCATCTCTCTCTGAATCCTCCTCTGAGGAGCTATTTGTAACCAGCAAGAAATCTGCATCGACAGGTAGCACTGACTGCTCAGAAGACCTTGTTTTCACTCCAGATTTTCCCATGACCGAATCAAATGGCTGGTGCACAGGAAGAGTAGATGAATGTATAAACATTGTTGACAAATGGAATACATTATGGAAAAAATATGGCACGATACAATTCACATATACGATGACTAGCTAAACAGGATGGCATTGCATGATTCACGTATATGATGCCTGGCTAAAGAAGATGGCATTGCATAATTCCCATATACTCCCTCCGTTCCTAAATATTTGTCTTTTTAGAGATTTCAAATGGACTACCACATACGGATGTGTATAGACACATTTTAGAGTGTAGATTCACTCATTTTGTTCCGTATGTAGTCACTTGTTGAAATCTCTAAAAAGACAAATATTTAGGAATGGTGGGAGTATGATATAGAAACCAAACAGGTGGCATTCACACAAAGCAAATCTAAACTAAGCTGATGACATATAGGATGTATAATGTAAGCAATGCAAGGCGCCATATGCATGATATGACCAACATCAGCATGCCAGGTTAGAGCAAACACCTCAGGTGGTAAACAGGCATGGTCTACTCCTTCTGAATCTCCATTTGAACAGTTATCTTCCTCTGGAATACAATCTAGAAATGCAGGAGGGGGGCACTTCACCCACCATGGAGCGGCGTCTGCATGACATTATATTCGCACGCAACAGTCTTCTCTTTTTCTCTACATGTTCAGTACAATTGTGTACAATTTCTGACATGCATAATAAAAAATAGTTAGATTTTGTAAGGCCTAAGGGGTGCATGTAAAAATCAAGACTGATTGTAGCAAACGAGTGGATGGATCCAAAACTAATGATAGCAGGTAGATTATAGCTTCAGTTTAAAAAGATAGACAATGGATCATCTATTGTTTGTTGCCCACCCAACATGAACCACATAGAAGACCCAGATGAACCAGATAGTAGACAGATACTATTCATTGCTGGCTCGATATGAGACCCATGGGCAATTCAAAAATCAAGATTGAATGATAAAGTAGCAGGTAATAATAACCGATGTATAACGTAAGCAAACACGAAAGACTACGACCTCTCTTCCAGAAGTGTGTAGTCCTCAGGTTCATCTGCTCAAGTCGATGATGGTAATGCAGTTGGCGTGGCTGCCGGCAATGGGGAAGATGATCTGAGACGGCGAAAGGAAGTCTGCAGGGGGGATCTCTGCTGAAGTGAACGCTTCTGTCGATGGTGCACCTCAGGTGGGGTGGATGACGGCACGGTAGGAGTAGGACATAACACACAGAGTTTTCTTTGACGCCTATCTGAAAATGAAGTAAATCTATAAGGGCTCCTTAGATTTGGAGGATTCTGTAAACGCAGGGACAGGAAAAACACAGGAATAGGATAGGAATGCACGTGCAAAACAGAGCATTTGGAAACATAGGATTTCGGTCAACCTGGGTGTTTGGCTCACATGAATTGGAAGAACAGAGGAATGGAGAAACAAAGTGATGCGATGAGTGTACAACCTCTTTGGCATAGCGTTGTGGACCTCAGCATCATTGGGTTGGACGTGGAGGATGGTGATGATGCTGGTGTGACTGTCAGAGGCGGGGAAGAAGATCTGAGGCCTCTGGAAACGGCGCCGAGGGTACTGCTCCGCTGTGATGGACGGTTCCGTCATTGGAGCAGCTCCGCTAAGGTGTACGGCGACGAGGCTGAAGCATGAAAATACATCACCAAAAACTACTAGATGTAAAACGCATCAGTCGCGCCACGGCTGCTCCAACGGATGCTGTAAGTACTGTTTCACTATGAACTTAACTGAAGAAAATGAACTTCACAGTCGAAACTGAATTTTACTGTCGAAACTGATTGAACTAGTAACAGAGCATTGCAATAGATGTTTAGGGCGTTCGAGCACTAGTAGCAGAGAAGCAGTGATCTAAATCAGCAGACGCTCGAGCAGGGAACACACTAGCAGAGAGCAAGTCGTGCAGTAGGACCGTGAGCGAGTGCTAAAGCAGCAACTCCTGTAGCTGCCGGAGGTCGTGCAGCAGCAGCAGCAGCGCAAGCGAGAGCAAGAGCAGAGCAGCAGCACGAACGAAAGCAGGAGCAGTGCAGCAGCGCAACCGACAACAAGAACAGAGCCACAGCGCAAGCGAGAGCTGGAGCAGCTATAGCTAGTGCCGTTGTGGAAGTTGATGCCAAGGAAGCAATGACATGGGGGAGAGACGCCGTGGATCATGTGGCCGGCGACGGCGCCGTCGATGGAGACATGCCATGTCTGCTCGGTATCGAGCACCGGCAGCCCTGTGAGATCGAATAAAAGATAAAATGCAGCGGTGAGTGCAGAACCTCCTTGGTGGCGCCGAGTTGGCCTCGGCTTCATCGGAGGAATTGGTGAGGGTGTTGCGGTTCCGGTGGGGCAGGTCAAGACGGCGCTGTAGGGATTGAGGTGGCGCGATAGACGAGGCGAACGTCGGGGAAGCTCCTTGGAGGTGGAGGACGGGGTGGCTGATCCGGCGGGACGATGAGATCGACAACGGATCCTCATCCGGTGCGGCGGATGAGGGACGGTGAGCTGTTGCGGTGGACGACGTAGTCGGGGAAGAGTCTCTGGCTGGGCGGCGGTCGGGAGGCCGACGGAGGAGCGTGGGGTTTCGCGGGTTTTGGCGGCCTCGGTGTACGAATGGGGGGCGAAGGGGGAGGGGTGAGCCAAGCTTAGGGACGGCTTGTCCAAAATGTAGGGTAAGTTACCAGCGTACCCCCACCGGTTTTGACACCGCGACGTGGAACTTCATTTCCGGTTGAGGGGTAGAAGGGGGATTTCGCGTGTCTGGGCTGCGGGAGCGATTTCGGATGAGGAGGGAGTTCTCGCGCGCGTCCAAATTTCGGGATAACAAGGCGCGGCGTGGGTTGAAGAAGCAAGAGTTTCAAAGCAGGTGAGACAAAAGATACTCGAGCTTAAAAATTTCGGGATAACAAGGTGCGGATTCCTTGTTCGGCAGAACAAACTTAACATGTAAAAAAACAATTCATACAAGACACAAGAGAGTCATGTCCCCTTTTACTATAATACTATAGATGCCATTGAAAAAACTACAAGAAGAATGTAAAAAAATCAGGAGAACAAGATTACCTTGCACAATACCAAATCGATTCACACTTCCCTCAACAACAACAAAAAACAAATCAATTCCCACCAAAGAAAGAGTAATGTCCCTTTTTATATGATTATAGATGCCATGATCTCGAATTTCAATTTTTGAATCCACGTTATGTTGAACTTGAAAATATCGTTAGGTGACCTTGCGGTTTATAATTGATGTAGTCGTACATTTTGATCTTCCATCATATATGAACATTTTAGTCCACGATGTGAACATATATATATTATCGTCTATCATATGGACTAAATTTGAATCAATTTTCCTTACTTGAATATGATTGCTGTCAAGTTATACAATAATTTAAATATTATCTTGATAACAAAAAACATACATATAGCAGTAATCATATTTCACTATGAACTAGATGTACCATACGCTCTCCAATTCAAATATTTTATCCATTTTTATGTTGAATTCAAATCATAGTACATTATTGGTCTAGGTAGCGAGATGTTTGGGACAATCTAAACCCTGTTTTCATACATATAATTTTTGGCTGAATTGGGACAAGTTTTGGTATAAGCCTCTTGCAAAACCGGAGATTCTCTCAACAAGCCTCGTGGTTCCGAGAGGGAACGTGTCACCTTTGTGTGCGAAACGATATACGCTACCTCCCCCCTGATATTATTTATAGAGGCAACATAGAACTATATGAGTGCCCTGTTAAACTTTGGAATTATTTCGGGTTCATTTGGCATTTTTATACATTAATTGAGTTTCTGGACTTTTAATGTGCATAATCAAAATATGAATTGCATGCACATGCTCCGGTGCACCAAAGTGGGTTGAAAAGTCACATGTGCGTCCCTGGTTGAATTTCTAGGTCCCATGGAAGAAATGAGAATGAAATTCAAACATCTGGGCGTCATGACTCGGCCGAGAACATCGAGAAAATTTGATTTTAAATTCATGTAAATCAAACTCGCCTGGAAATCATGAAACTTGGCATGGTGTCATGTCATGGCACTAACATGTTGTGGTAAAAAAATTGGGCCGATTTGGAAGCTCGTGGTTCTAAGAGGGAACGTACCACCTTTGAGTGTGAAACGAATATGCTGCCCCCCCTTGAGTTTCTAACAAAGGCAACATAGAACTACATTAGTGCCCTGTTAAATTTTGGAATTATTCCGGGTTCGTTTGTCATTTTTTATACATTAATTGAGTTTCTGGTCATTTAATGTGCATAAGTCAAATTTGAACTACAAGCACATGCTCTCGTGCACCAAAGTTAGTTGAAAAATCACATTTGTGTCCTCGGGTGAATTTCTAGGTCCCATGCAAGAAATGAGAATAAAATTAAAACATCTGGGCATCGTGGCTTGGCCGAGAACATTGAGAAACTTGGTTTTAAAATTCTTGTAAATCCAAAACACGTCTGAAAATCATGAAACTTGGCATGGATGTCATGTCATGGTACTACCATGTTGTGGTAAAAAAATTGGCCGAATAGGAACAGATTTTGGTATAAGCTTTTGCCAACCGAAGCTTCTCTCAAGAAGGCTCGTGGTTTTGAGAGGGAATGTGCCACCTTTGAGTGCGAAACGATATACATTGTCCCCCTTGAGCTTATTTACAAAGGCAACATAGAACTACATGAGTGCCCTGTTAAATTTTGGAATTATTCCGGCTTCGTTTGGCCTTATTTACACATAAATTGAGTTTTTGGTCATTTAATGTGCATAATTCAAATTTGAACTACAAGCACATGCTCCCGTGCACCAAAGTTGGTTGAAAAATCACATTTGTGTCCTTGGGTGAATTTATACTCCCTCCTTCCATCTATATAGGTCCTAATGCGTTTTTCGAGGCTAACTTTAACCAAACGTTAGAGCAATAATATATGGCATGCAACTTACACAAAGCATACCTTCAATTTTGTATGTCAAAGGAGCTTCCAATAATATAATTTTCATAGTATACATCTCATGTGCTATTAATCTTGTCAATAGTCAAAGGCTGTCTTGAAAAACACATTAGGCCCTATATAGATGGAAGGAGGGAGTAGGTCCCATGCAAAAAATGAGAATAAAATTCAAACATCTGGGCATCGTGGCTCGGTCAAGAACATTGAGAAACTTGGTTTTAAAATCATGAAACTTGGCACATGTTCTAGTGCACCAAAGTTGGTTGAAAAATCACATGTGTGTCCTTGGGTAAATTTCTAGGTTCCATGCAAGAAATGGGAATGAAATTCAAAATTCTGGGCGTCATGGCTGGGTTGGAAATAGTGAGAAACTTAGTTTTTTAATTCCTGTAAATCCAAAACACGCATGAAAATAATGAAACTTGGCTTGGTGCCATGACATGGCACCAACATGCTGTGGTAAATTTGCAGTCCGATTTGCGAAGGCGCACACATTAACAATCATCAAAGTCATTTTGGAACAAGTGTTGTCACGTTACAATCGGAAACACAAGTATTATTGAAACCATGGGCGTTCTACTTACTAGTACCATTTACGTGCCGCCACGCGTCCCCATTTTTTATTAGCTAGGAGGCGCCGTGCAGGGTAGCTATTTGAGTACGAGAGGCATGCGATCAGACCCCTGCGCGTGCTTATCGGGAGGAGAGCCCTTTGACCTCCATCTGCCATCCACGTCTCTCCCAAGGTCTTCATTAATGGCGCCCGAGCCTCTGTTTAATGGTGTGGCTATGTCTCACTCGACTGAGATTTAAGAGAGAAAAAAGGAAACCTGAAAGCACAGATCTTGATGTAAGATCTGACGGACTATATAGCATATACTGCGACTTATAGCGAGACTGATGAATATATAAGGACGGTTAAAAAAATTGATCAAAGAAGGGCTTGCCCCTTTCGATTTTCATTACTGAAAACCACCACAATTCACAAGAAGTTCAGCACAACTCCAGCCTAACACGAAGGACTAAAAGCTACTAGATTGAAATCGCAACATCCCAAGAGGCCAACAAAGGCCAAACATCTGTGCTAGAACCCAACATTTCACAACCGACGACACAATCCACATCCTAAACCGATTATTACATCAAAAGAAACCAGGAAACTAGTCTCTGCGGCGAGCGGCGATGAGCACTTTCGTGTCCTCAAGACACTGCTTGAGAACATCCACAGATTCCTCCACCAGTTGTCGTGGGATTGTCACGGCAGATGTCCTCGTGAAAGGACTTAGTTGTGGAACCATCGCGACGGGTTAGCTTAAAGGGGTTAAACTGGACAAGGGGACACGGGAGTTTATACTAGTTCGGCCCCTTCGATGAAGGTAAAAGCCTACGTCTAGTTGTGATTGGTATTGCTAGGGTTTCGAAGGCCAGGGAGCGACTCTGCTTTGTCTGGCTTTCGAGTTGTTGTTGTCTGTCCCTAAACCGCGGCCGGGTCGTCCCTTTATACACATAGGTTGACGCCCGCCGGGCTGCAGAGTCCCAAAGCCGGTTTATAAACGTATCCGGTTCGGTCTCTCTCTTTCTATCTTACTATACAAGTTACATGACTGGGCCGGTTTACATTTACATATTGTACTCGCCTCTAGGCCCTCCGTAAAGTGCTAGCATCTTTACATCTTCATTGGCTTCTAATCTTCAAAGAGTCAACCCGGCTACCGAAGGCCGGTTTACCTTCAGTAGTAATATCCCCAACACCAGCCTTTGGCGCTCGTTACGGAGCATGTCATTCTCATCCATAAGTTTCTTCAACAAGGCACTGGTCTCCTCCTGTAAGTCTGCACTTCGGACGATCTTCTCCCTTAGCAGGTCGCGCTCGGCCCGGAGCCTCTCATTGCCCTCCCTTAGTTATCGGATGACGCCGGTAGCCTGTTCAAACGAGGCTATCATGTCGTCCTGCAACCTCGTCGAGCCGGAGATCTGATCCATCTGGCTATGGACGATCGCATGCATGCGCCTGTAACAGTCGTCGCCTGCCCGCGAGAAATTTTCCCAGGCCGCCGCGGCGCGGCGGGACATCTCTGCTGCATTCGTGGCGCGGCGGGACATCTCAGCTGCTTCCGCGGCGTGGTCGGACCAGTCTGCTGCATCGACGGCGCGGCGGGACCTCCGTGCTGCTTCAGCGGCGCGGCGGGACCTCTGTGCTGCTACTTCCACGCGGCAGGACATGTCGGCTGCTCTCGCAGCAAGGCGGGACATCTCTCGTGCTTCCGCTTCCATGCTCGCCTCTCCCTGGTGGCAATCTCTCGACCCAGAACTCACGTTGTCCATGGCAGACGCAAGGGAAGGATGTTGAATGACTTGTTTGTTTTTGTGGATGAGGAGTTGATGAGGAATGTGCAGTCATCTTGGCATACTATTATTTATAACCGAGTACTAATACGCTCCTAAGTGGGAAACCGTTTAGGTTGTGATCGGTGTGAACAGGTTTGCAATTCAATATAGCGTGGAGTAATTTGGAATGTGACGAGACGCAAGCTCAAAATTTATTGACGGTTCTACTTTCGAAGTGCGGCACTATTCCCGGATGGAGTACTTCTTTTTCTACTCCCTCCTTTCCGGTTTTATAGGGCTTATCTCAAAATTTTAGTTTTTCCATTTTATAAGGCTCAATTTGATTGTCCCCAACACATGTTCAGATTCCAAGGTGCATTAAATCATTGCATGCAAGTATTAAGAGAAAATTGACCAATGCATGTACTTTATGCATGCATGCATTGCAATTAATGCATTAAACCTATCTCCAAGGACTTCTCGCACGCACCATCGTGCCACTAATAACCCACAAGCATAGGGGATCGCAACAGTTTTTGATAAGTAAGAGTGTCGAACCCAACGAGGAGCTAAAGGTAGAATAAATATTCCCTCAAGTTCTATCGACCACCGACACAACTCTACGCACGCTTGCCATTCGCTTTACCTAGAACAAGTATGAAACTAGAAGTACTTTGTAGGTGTTTTCGGAAAGGCTTGCAAGAAAGTAAAGAGCACGAAAATAAAACTAGGGGCTGTTAAGGTAAAGAAACGATAAAGTAAATATAGCGAGTGTGGAAAAGTGGTGGTAGGAGTTGCGAAATTGTCCCTAAGCAATTGACTACTTTACTAGACCGATAGCAAGTATTATGTGGGAGAGGCCACTGCTAGCATGTCATCCTGACTTGGAATTATATGCACTTATGATTGGAACTATTAGCAAGCATTCGCAACTACTAATGTTCATTAAGGTAAAACCCAACCATAGCATTAAGATATATTGGTCCCCCTTCAATCCCGTATGCATCAATTTCTATGCTAGGTTGAAGCTTCTGTCACTCTTGCCCTCCAATACATAGTCCTATCAACATACAAACTAACCCTAGGGTGTGATTCACGCGCACAATCATATGATGGGCACCAAAGGACAGCAACATAACCACAAGCAAATTAAATCAATCATAGCCATTCATCAACCACCGATAGGACAACGAAAATCTACTCAGACATCATAGGATGGCAACACATCGTTGGATAATAATATGAAGCATAAAGCACCATGTTCAAGTAGAGGGTACAGCAGGTTGCGGGAGAGTGGACCGCTGTAGATAGAGGGGGAAAGGTGATGGAGATGTTGGTGAAGATGGCAGAGGTGTTGGTGTAGATCGCGGTGATGATGATGGCCCCCGGTGGCACTCCGGTGCCACCGGAAGCGAGGGGGAGAGAGCCCCCTCCTTCTTCTTCTTCCTTGACCTCCTCCCTAGATGGGAGAAGGGTTTCCCCTCTGGTCCATGGCCTCCATGGCATGGGAGGGACGAGAGCCCCTCCGAGATTGGATCTGTCTCTCTGTCTCTCTCTGTTTCTGCGTTCTCAGATTCTTCCCTTTCACCGTTTCTTATATTCCCAGAGATCCCTAACTCCAATTGGGCTGAAATTTTGACACGATGTCTATCCAGAAATTAGCTTTCTTGCAGCGAAAGAAGGGCACCAACCGCCTTACGGGGTGGCCACGAGTGTCAGGGGCGCGCCTCACACCCTGGGGCGCGCCCCCTACCTCGTGGGCCCCTCGAGCATCGTCTCGCGTGGATTCTTCTTCCCAAAAATCATATATATTCCAAAAAAATCTCCGTCAGTTTTTATTCCGTTTGGAATCCGTTTGATATGGATATTCTGTGAAACAAAAAACATGCAACAAACAGGAACTGGCACTGGGCACTAGATCAATATGTTAGTCCCAAAAATAGTATAAAAAGTTGCCAAAAGTATATGAAAGTTGAATAATATTGGCATGGAACAATAAAAAATTATAGATACGACGGAGACATATCAACATCCCCAAGCTTAATTCATGCTCGTCCTCGAGTAGGTAAATGATAAAAAAAGATAATTTTTGATGTGGAATGCTACCTAGCATAATCTTGATCATATATCTAATCATGGCATGAATATTAAGACACGAGTGATTCAAAGCAATAGTCTATCATTTGACATAAAAACAATAATACTTCAAGCCCACGAATAAAGCAATCATGTCTTTTCAAAATAACATGGCCAAAGAAAATTATCCCTACAAAATCATATAGTCTGGCTATGCTCCATCTTCACCACACAAAATATTCACATGGTGCACAACCCCGATGACAAGCCAGGCAATTGTTTCATACTTTTGACGTTCTCAAACCTTTTCAACTTTCACGCAATACATGAGCGTGAGCCATGGACATAGCACTATAGGTGGAATAGAATATGATGGTGGAGGAGACAAAAAGGAGAAGATAGTCTCACATCAACTAGGCATATCAACGGGCTATGGAGATGCCCATCAATAGATATCAATGTGAGTGAGTAGGGATTGCCATGCAACGGATGCACTAGATCTATATGTGTATGAAAGCTATAACTGAAACTAAGTGGGTGTGCATCCAACTTGCTTGCTCATGAAGACCTCGGGCATTTGAGGAAGCCCATCATTGGAATATACAAGCAAAGTTCTAAAATGAAAATTCCCACTAGTATATGGAAGTGACAACATAGGAGACTCTCTATCATGAAGATCATGGTGCTACTTTGAAGCACAAGTGTGGTAAAAGGATAGTAGCATTGTCCCTTTTTTATTTTATTTTTATTTGGCCTTTTTTTGGCCTTCCCTTTTTTTTATTTGGCCTTTCTTTTTTTATTTGGCCTTTCTTTCTCTCTTTTTTGGGACAATGCTCTATTGAATGATGATCATCACACTTTTATTTACTTACAACTCAATATTACAACTCGATACTAGAACAAAGACATGACTCTATATGAATGCCTCCGACGGTGTACCGGGATATGCAATGAATCAAGAGTGACAAGTATGAAAGAATTATGAACGGTGGCTTTGCCACAAATACTATGTCGACTACATGATCATGCTAAGCAATATGACAATGATGAATGTGTCATGATGAACTAGATGGTGGAAAGTTGCATGGCAATATATCTCGGAATGGCTATGGAAATGCCATAATAGGTAGGTATGTTGGCTGTTTTGAGGAAGGTATATGGTGAGTTTATGGTACCGGCGAAAGTTGCGCGGTACTAGAGAGGCTAGCAATGGTGGAAGGGTGAGAGTGCGTATAATCCATGGACTCAACATTAGTCATAAAGAACTCACATACTTATTGCAAAAATCTATTAGTCATCGAAAAAAAGTACTACATGCATGCTCCTAGGGGGATAGATTGGTAGGAAAAGACCATCTCTCGTCCCCGACCGCCACTCATAAGGAAGACAATCAATAAACACCTCATGCTACGACTTTGTTACATAACGGTTCACCATACGTGCATGCTACGGGACTTGCAAACCTCAACACAAGTATTTCTAAATTTCACAATTACTCGACTAGCATGACTCTAATATCACCATCTTTATATCGCAAAACTATTGCAAGGAATCAAACATATCATATTCAGCGATCTACAAGTTTATGTAGGATTTTATGACTAACCATGTGAATGACCAGTTCCTGTCATCTCTCTAAATAGATATAAGTGAAGCACAAGAGTTTAATTCTTTCAAAAGATATGCCCCCGCTCTAACAAGTATAAGTGAAGAAAAAGAGCATTCTACAAATGGCGGTTGTCTAAGTGAAGAGAAACAGACAATCCAAACTTCAAATGATATAAGTGAAGCACATGAAGCATTCTATAAAGCCATACTCAAAAGATATAAGTGAAGTGTAAAGAGAATTCTATAAATCAACCAAGGACCATCTCATACCAGCATGGTGCATAAAAAATAAAAACCTAAATGCAAAAGACGCTCCAAGACTTGCACATATCGCATGAACGAAACGAATCCGAAAACATACCGATATTTGTTGAAGAAAGAGGGGATGCCTCCCCAGCATCCCCAAGCTTAGACGCTTGGGTCTCCTTGAATATTTACTTGTGGTGCCTCAGGCATCCCCAATCTTGAGCTCTTGCCTCTCTTCCTTCTTCTCACATCGAGACCTTCTCAATCATCGAACACTTCATCCACACAAAACTTCAACAGAAAACTCGGTAAGATCCGTTAGTATAATAAAGCAAATCACTACTCTAAGTACTGTTGCAAACCTATTCATATTTTGTTTTTGCATTGTGTCTACTGTAATATAACTTTTTCATGGCTTAATCCACTAATATAAATTGGCAGTTTCATCAAAACAAGCAAACTATGCATCAAAAACAGAATCTATCTAAAACAGAACAGTATGTAATAATCTGAACGTTCACCATACTAATGATACTTGAAAAATTCTACAAAAATTATGAAAAATAAACAATTTTTATAGGAAGACAGTGCAAAAAGAATCAGAACCATTTGAAGTTCCAGCTAAAAATATAAAATTGCGCACTACAGCCAAAGTTTCTGTCCTGCACCGTACAAACCATCAAGCAAATGTAAACATCCTAAAGGCAATCCTTGGCACATTATTTTTATAATACAATGGAATTGTACAAGGGGATAATTATTTTTATTGAAAAGTTTCTGTAATCAAGATTCACAAATTTGCCGTGAGCATGAACAAAGTTCAAGGAGCTCTCCCACTTCAACAATGCTTGTCTTTCTCACTTTCACTTTCCTTTTTGAAAAAGTTTTGGGTTCCCCTCTTTATTTTTGTTGTTTTTAAACTATATGAAAGCACTCAACAGAAATAAATGACTCTCTCAAACTTCCGGGTTGTCTCCCTGGCAGCGCTTTCTTTAAAGCCATTAAGCTAGGCATATAGTGCTCAAGTAGTGAATCCACCCGGATCCCAAGGTATATCAAAGCCAATTTTAATTAACAATGATTTGTAATTTAGTAGTGAGCACAAAGTAACATATATCATGTAATGACGAAGTCTAACTCTCTTCCTATGCATCGACATGTCATAAAAGAACAATTCATGCACACCTAGTAAAGGCCGATGCATAGTATAAGCAGTTTCTTGCAATTTTATCATATTGGAAACATAGAGAGGTGGAGATATACTTCCTCTCTCATAATAATTGCAAGTAGGAGCATCAAGCACATGCATATTATATTCATCAAAATCATCACGTGCAACGGTAAAAGGCAACCCATCAATATAATCCTTAATAAGTGCAAACTTCTCCGATATAGTGTAGTCGGGAGAATTCAAAAATATAATAGGACTATCATGCGTGGGTGCAATAGCAACAATTTCATGTTTAACATAAGGAACTATAGCAAGTTCATATCCATAAGCATAATTCATATTGGCATCTTGGCCACAAGCATAGCAAGCATCATCAAAAAGGAATATTTCAAAAGAATCATAGGGATCATAACAGTCATCATAGCAATCATCCTTCGGTAAGCACAAAGGGGAATTAAACAATGTATGAGTTGAAGAGTTACTCTCATTAGAAGGTGGGCACGGGTGATCAATCCGCTCTTCCTCCTTTTGTTCTTCGCTCTCCTCCTCATCTTTTTCATCCAATGAGCTCACAGTGTCATCAACTTCTTCTTCCATAGACTCCTGCAAAATATTAGTCTCTTCTTGGACAGCGGAGTATTCCCCAATATATTGTTTAACATAGGTATTAGAAGCATAATTATCATATCAATATTTAAGTATAGCAAAATTTTCAGATTTGTGAGAAGTAGCATCATACTTTTCAATCAAAGAAGCAATTTCATAAGCACCCTCAAAAGCAACAAATTCTTCAATTTGTTGAACATCATAGTAACTATAAACACCTTTAGCATAAGAAGATAAGATTCCATTATCAATAAACTCACATTGGTAGGGAAGGTGTTTCTTAGGGTTTTCAGAACAACAAGTAAAATCATATAATTCACATAAATTCCAAGCATAGCATTGCAAACGTTGAATTTGACTCCATAATAATTTCCCTGTTTCAGATATACGGTGTCGCACATAACAAGCATGCTCATCTAAAGATTTGCCCTCAACTAAGCTAGTTGGGGTTTCCGCACGAGCACAAAGGGATCGAAGATGATCCAAGTAAAAAAGCTTCAGCAGTGTGATAGATTTTGAGTGGTTCTTCAACCATTGGTTCAGTAGGTACAACTAATTTCTTTGGTATTTTGCGTTTCCTACCCATAGCTAAAGATAGAAAACAACTAAGAACAGCAAATAAAAATTACTTAGTGATAAAGCAAACAAGCACACACGAGAATATTAACCCCATGCTATTGCTCCCCGGCAACGGCGCCAGAAAAAGGTCTTGATAACCCACAAGTATAGAGGATCGCAACAGTTTTTGATAAGTAAGAGTGTCGAACCCAACGAGGAGCTAAAGGTAGAATAAATATTACCTCAAGTTCTATCGACCACCGATACAACTCTACGCACGCTTGACGTTCGCTTTACCTAGAACAAGTATGAAACTAGAAGTACTTTGTAGGTGTTTTCGGAAAGGCTTGCAAGAAAGTAAAGAGCACGAAAATAAACCTAGGGGCTATTAAGGTAAAGAAACGATAAAGTAAATATAACGAGTGTGCAAAAGTGGTGGTAGGAGTTGCGAAATTGTCCCTAACCAATTGACTACTTTCCTAGACCGATAGCAAGTATTATGTGGGAGAGGCCACTGCTAGCATGTCATCCCTGACTTGGAATTATATGCACTTATGATTGGAACTATTAGCAAGCATCCGCAACTACTAATGTTCATTAAGGTAAAACCCAACCATAGCATTAAGATATATTGGTCCCCCTTCAATCCCGTATGCATCAATTTCTATGCTAGGTTGAAGCTTCTGTCACTCTTGCCCTCCAATACATAGTCCTATCAACATACAAACTAACCCTAGGGTGTGATCCACGCGCGCAATATATGATGGGCACCAAAGGACAGCAACATAACCACAAGCAAATTAAATCAATCATAGCAATTCATCAACCACCGATAGGACAACGAAAATCTACTCAGACATCATAGGATGGCAACACATCATTGGATAATAATATGAAGCATAAAGCACCATGTTCAAGTAGAGGGTACAGCGGGTTGCGGGAGAGTGGACCGTTGTAGATAGAGGGGAAAAGGTGATGGAGATGTTGGTGAAGATGGCGGAGGTGTTGGTGTAGATCGCGGTGATGATGATGGCCCCCGGTGGCACTCCGGTGCCACCGAAAGCGAGGGGGGAGCCCCCCTCCTTATTCTTCTTCCTTGACCTCCTCCCTAGATGGGAGAAGGGTTTCCCCTCTGGTCCATGGCCTCCATGGCACGGGAGGGGCGAGAGCCCCTCCGAGATTGGATCTGTCTCTCTGTCTCTCTCTGTTTCTCCGTTCTCAGATTGTTCCCTTTCACCGTTTCTTATATTCCCGGACATCCGTAACTCCGATTGGGCCGAAATTTTGACACGATGTCTATCCGGAAATTAGCTTTTTTGCGGTGAAAGAAGGGCACCAACCGCCTTACGGGGTGGCCACAAGGGTCAGGGGCGCGCCTGACACCCTGGGGCGCGCCCCCCTACCTCGTGGGCCCCTCGAGCATCGTCTCGCGTGGATTCTTCTTCCCAAAAATCATATATATTCCAAAAAAAAATCTTCGTCAGTTTTTATTCCGTTTGGAATCCGTTTGATATAGATATTCTGCGAATCAAAAAACATGCAACAAACGGGAACTGGCACTAGGCGCTGGATCAATATGTTAGTCCCAAAAATAGTATAAAAAGTGCCAAAAGTATATGAAAGTTGAATAATATTGGCATGGAACAATCAAAAATTATAAATACGACAGAGACGTAACAGCCACCCACAAAAACTTGTACTCTGAGTTTAGTAGTACATTATACAGGAAGAGAAGAGGTGCACGCACGCACTCGTCCTCTCACACACGCGTCTGTTTTTTCTCGAAAAGGAGGATGATGACCCCCGGCCTCTGCATCTGGGAGTCACACACACAAATTATTGAAATATATCGAGTGCAGTGCTTTGATGTGTCGCGTCAACTCATACATCAACGAGAAGTTTGATTATCCTCTCCCTTGCGGACTTAACTGCACCTGCCTTTGGTTGTATGACAGGTTGGCCACACACCTATAGGGCCCACCTGTCATATACGCAAAGGCAGGAGCGTCCCTCCCTCGCCCATGAGCGTGGTGGCTGGCAAGACTAGGAGAAGCTTTCGCTACACGCTCTCCCTCCCGCACGTGGTGGACATGCAACAGTTCAATCAGTGTCAGATGGCCAGAAGCGTGCTGTAGTACTCCTCCAGTGCAGTAGTATTCCATCATTGTTCGACTTCCCGAAGAGGCGAAGACCCAAGCGTAGCCCGAACGCTTGTGTGGCAGTTTCATGTGTATAGTAGTCTAGGATAGCGTGTACCATGCATGTAAGCTTAAAATCATTGGGGTCGGCTCCATGCTATGTGGCCGTCTCGAAGTTTTTAAAAAAATTAAAATAGTCTTCTAGCCCTAGCCGAAAACTGCCGCGCGTACTGCCCGGGAAAAGCCCCGCCCTCAACTTTTAACTACGAGAAAATAGTTCGAGCTTGTTCATTCTATATAAATACAGTACTTACTGTATGTTTATTCACCCGTGGGGTTGTTCAATGAATGGAGGGGCGGGGAGCACAAGTGAACAATACTACAGTACTACTAGTAGTAAGTAGGAGTCGTACAGTAGTCACCTTAAATAGAGAGTTTCTTTTCTTTAATGCCACGTACACAAATTGAAACGCTTGTTGTGGAGAGAAAAAAGATAATCACTCCACTATATATGGACGTAGGGGCCTGAGCGCTTGCTTTACTAGGGTTGCTCTCTTCATTCTCTCATCCTCTCTAGATATAAACAAGACAGCAGTAGCGACATTTTCTCTCTGCTCACCGATGGTCACAGATCCAGCCGGATCCCTTCGGTCGGTGTGTGTAGAGGACTAAAAGGTGCATCATTCACGTGGTCATCGCCGCCGAGGCAGGAAACCCACAGCTGCCGGAGGGGCGCGATCCTCTGCCCGTGCCGTTCTCTCTGACACATGGCCGGCTCGGGAGGTCCTCCGACCCTTCTTCCTCCCTGCCGTATTATCCGCAGATCCGACCTGCCGCCGTCGACATCCCGGCGACCCTTAGGTATAAGTTCTTCGAAAGCGGCCTTGCTCTACTGCCTCAGCTCCCCACGTGTCTGCATGTGCATCTTTTTCTACTCCCATCAGCTCTTCCAAAGCCACCTAAATTTTTAGTATTATTAGAGGTAAAGCTACTTCATGCATTCGAATCTAGGGCTTTGTTCAAACAACGAAGAAAGGGAGGAAGTTGTAGCATGAATCTAGGACTTGATTCAAAAAGGAAATAATATGGTGAAAGTAGTAGATACCGGATACCCAACCGGTCTCTTGGTTGAAAAGGGAAATAATGGGAAAACGCAGTACAAACTGGATAAGGAACAGATCTATTATTGGTTGAAAAAAGGATAAAAAGTGGCGGCTGGTGGACAAGTCAACGGAGTATGTCCAGGATTAGATTTGCTGCCATCACATAGTAAAAGGTCTCCAGGATTAGATTTTCTGCCCTCACATAGTAAAAGGTCTCAGGATTATATTTGCTGCCCTCACATAGTAAAAGGTCTCGAGGATTAGATTTGCTTCCCTCACATAGTAAAAGGTCTCCAGGATTAGATTTGCTGCTCTCACATAGTAAAAGGTCTCCAAGATTAGATTTGCTGCCCTCACATAGTACAATGGCACTCCTGCTGTTTTCCCCAGTATGATAAGTAAGTTGCTCCTTTACGCTGCTGAGTGTCCTGGTGTCCCCACGGTCCCATGCCCTTAAACCAACTCTTTAGCTGTTGTTGATTTACTGTGTCTGGTAAACAAGCAATGCCACCATTAAAGTGATCCCATATTTGAGGAATCTCATTGTTGATCGTAATGCTTCTGGTAACATGAAGTATTGCTGATGTTTTAAAATTTCTACTGTCCTTGCGTGATTGCCATGAACATAATTAAGATGCTTCTTTTCATTTTGTATATGTTTCGTATATTCTTATTGACCAGCAATTGTTTACTTTCTATCTTTTTCTGCAGATAGGGATATCCATTTCACCTTGTTGCTATTGTAACCTTTTGGTGAAATGCACAAAACACTTTTTTGGAATGAGTGTCTTGTGCAGTTCAACTAAAGTGTCACGTGGGCAACATCTCTCAATTTTGGTGGAACTGCACAAAATGGTGATTGGAGTTTCCAAAATCTCCGCCAAGTTCTGCTGGTAATCTCGTGCAACATTTTATTAGCCTTTGCAAGATGGAGCCGTCACTGTCACCACAATGGCACTTTATTTTAGTGGAACTGCACAAAAGGATAAGAAAATTATAGTTGCACCTTACATGAGCCGGACAGCCAACCTTAATGTTCCTCAATTTAGTGCAACTACTAAAGAAGAACCTGCCAGCTCACAAGAGCAAGTACTTCTTGCTAGCTGAATGATGCAATATTTGCTTCATTTCAAGTGAACTGCAGAAAAAAGGCGCATGAATTGAATCATGGAACTCCAGGCAGACCTCATACAAGTAGAGCTGGAGGTTGAGTTCAAGGAGGCCTCTATTAAAGAGAAATCATGCTCTCCTGTCTCCTTGTTTGTGTTGTGCAAACATGTTGTGCAAACAGGAATACTCAACTACAGATGTTGTGACGGTCAAGAGCATTCGCCAAGTTCTTCGACTGTATGACATGGCTAGCCAAGATGGATTTAATCCTGATATTCACTTTATCAAAAGTCTCTAATGGGTTGGTTCTGAATCTTGCAAGCTGGGAATCAGTGAGATGTGTAGGCATCTTTGTTGTACTTATTATTTGGATCTTATTTGTTGGTTCTAAATCTTGCAAGCTGGGAATTAATGAGATGTGTAGGCATCTTTGTTGTACTTATTATTTGGATCTTATTTGTTGGTTCTGAATCTTGCAAGCTGGGAAACACGGCATGATGATGTAGAGGATAAAAACCATAACAAACAGTTCAAACTTGGTAGTATTACCTTTGTGAAAGTGCGACAAATTTGCTGATCGTGTGCATCCTGAGAATAATAATTCTAATTGTTGTGCATGTTGATCCTGTGGCACTAATAGAACGAGCGATTGCATTGCTTCTTTTAAGTACAAATTTCCATTAAAGCTAATTAAATTTAAGTAAAGTGACCACTATTTCCTATTATTACAGTACCAATACAGACCCGCTCGTGAACCGACGTGTGGCCGAGGGTGCATCTTCTGTCGGGCATGCAGCAGACGAGGGAGGGGTAGTAACTGTTGTCGCCTGTACACACTCAGCTTACTATTGAATCCAGTTCCTCAAGAGCTGAAAACCGAACTACTGCCGCCGCCTACACACTCGTTCACTTGAAGAGACTCGAATGGCGATCCGAGGGGTGAGCCTGCTGGATATGGACTTCAGCAAGGAGTTCCCCTTTGAGTTCGCCATTCAGTCCTATGGCTGCACCAAGTTGAATGTGATGTACACCAACGATACGGACTCGGTGAAGCTCTGCCTCGCCTCAGTCCTATGGCTGCACCAGGTTCTGGAGCATTCGCCCGTTTCATCGGCAGCGCCGACTGCACCTTCACTATGGTGGAGAGAAGGAAGAACATGACGATGCAGCCATCTGGTGCAACAAGCTTGTCGACATCCAGAAGCAATACAAGATCATCAGCAACGGGCAGGAGAAGGACTCTGTGGTTGACCTCGCTGAGACCATCATCGACCCTTGATACGCCAACATGAAAGAAGACGACCTGAACACGTGGGACATACCTCTGAATCTAGCCTACATAACCTACGTGGCCAAGGACGCATACGCATGCTACGACATGTACAGGTAGATCTTGGACATGAAGGCGTGTCTGCTTCCCGTAACCGACGACTACACGGACAGCCGCAGCGTCATGATCAAGTGTGCTAGGAAGGTCTAGATGTTGTACTTTATCTGTTTATAAGCACCTTTATCATCTGAGTGTTTCATGCATTAGCCTATGTGTCGTAATTATCTGTTTTGTCCGAAATATTTCTTTTAAGAACTCATTAACCTGATTTCCTTTTAGTAGCTATTTGCTTATGTATCTAAACTAGTTCACTTGTCCGTAAAAAAAACTAGTTCACTCGACTGCCATGCTTTGAATCTCCTTCCTCCCAACATATTCCCCTCCTCAGGTGGACCTAGCAGGTCTCTGAATTTTCTCCCACTTTCTTTTTTGATATAAACTGAGTTTTCTCCCAGTACTTTCCCCTAGAACCAACTCAACTGTCCCACGTCCAGTCTAAAAAATAATAATACCCCATGTACTATTAACTCATCAAATTAAAATGATATTTTATTTCGTAAGTTGAAAGTTCTTAAAAATAATAATAATAATTGTTTATATATAACTTGGCAAGTTAACTCCTAGTGATTGCGTACATAAGCTTGCAAAGATTTTACTGACGTGCAATCATGTGTTTATGTTTTTATAACATTTCTCCATCTAGCCCAACATGATATTTTCACCCAGCCCAGCAAGTCCGCGGATTTCAAGAAAAATGCAAATTGGATTTAAACAGGCTGCATAGATGCTACATCATTGTTTCACCTAGCCCACCAAATGGACTAAAAAAACAAATGGACTGACAACTGGGTCCATGGCCACAGCCTAGTTTTTTGTGATTTGCCAAGTAAGTCGCTTTGTTAGGCCTGTTGGGCTGCAAATCTTTCAAGATGAGGAGAGCTTTCATTCGGCTGGCCGAGAAAATGGCCCATCAGTAATGAGAAATGGGTTGTACATTTTTAAAACACATCAAACCGGCAATTAGTTTCGAATATCTTTTTTTCATTTCGAAATTTTAAATTACATTAATTTTTATGCGTGGAGAATTTGTTGGATTTTATATTGATATACATTTATTTTTAAAATCAGTTTGAATGCGAGTCGAAATTTCAGGATTAAAAACAGTTCAGACCGCACCGAAATATGCAAAATTTCGTATAATTTTTTAACCGTGGTCACAATATGGGTTGTAATGCTAGCAAAAAGAATATGGGCCCCAAAAAACCATAAGAATTAGCAAATGGGTTGTATGTTGTTTTCCACAGATTTGAGGCTTTCCTACAAAAAGGTTGACGCGCAAGCAATGACTATTGGATGTCCATCGAACGGCCATCGTGCTTCTTCAATCTCTGCTCTTCCTGCTCCAGCCGCTCAAACAAGCGCCGGTGGGAGGATTGCCTACTCCCTCCTCCCCGCGGCCGGCTGTGCTACCGCGTAGGCCTCACCGCCCCACCGTACTCCCATCGCTGGCCTAGCCATCCCTCTACTCACCCACACCTGCTGTTATTCTCTGGCGACGGCAGACGAACCAGTAAACCCTCGTACAGTCGTATTCCCCTCCACGTGGGAAACAACTACCGAGTCTTCCCTGTCTTCATGTCGTTCCCTTCCTAGGCCTCGTCGTCGTCCACCGCCCTGGTGCTCTCGGCGCGGCCTGGTCAACGTGGTCAACGACCGACATGCATCTGAAGTGGACTGTACGTGGAGAGGCCGACAGCTGGGTCCACGGCCGCACACAAGGAAATGCCTCCTTATTACGTGCAAAATAATGATTCCTCCACCCAACATCAGGGACCCACCGAAAGGGCCTCTGTATTTCGTGAAAAAAACGTTACCGCCGCTGACAGCTCAGACCCACCAGCTATATCTTCGCACGCAAAGAAGTGCCTCCTTATTACGCACAAAAAAATGAATACTCCCCCTGTTAGCTGAGACCCAGTATAGTGGCAGGCTGACTTCTGGGCCTACTAAGTTGACGGGGATGGAGGGCTTTGTCAAGTTAGTCAATATATGCACGATTCTAGCTCCAGTGACCGTACGATGTCCATCCAACGACCGTAGTGCTTCTTCAACCTCAGGTCTTCTTGCTCCAGCCGCCCAAACCAGCGCCGGTCGTGCCTCGTGCTCCTGCCTCCCGTGGCCGTATGCGATGCGGCGGAGGCCTCACCGCCCCCTACTACTCCCACCGTTGGCCAGGCCATCCCTCTACTCACCCACACCCCCTGTTATTCTGCGGCGACGGCAGCGTCACACCGCAGTGAACCAGTGAACCCTCGTACTCCTCTACGCGTGGGCATCCACTGCCGCGTCTTCCCCGACTCTGTGTCATCCCCTTCCTAGGCCTCGCCGTCGTCCACCGCCCTGGTGCTCTCGGTGCGGCATGGTCAACGTGGTCAAGGAACGGCTTCCATCGGACGTGGAATGTACGTGGAGAGGCTGACAGCTGGGTCCACGGCCGCAGCAAGGAAGTGCCTCCTTACTACGTGCAAAATAATTATTCCTCCACCTGACAGCGGGGACCCGCCGGACGGGCCACCGTATTTCGCGAAAAAAACGTTTCCCCTTGACTGCTGGGACCCACCAGCTACACCATCGCACGCAAGGAAGTGCGTCCGGGCAAAAAAAAAACGATTTGCCCCCTGACTGCTGGGACCCACCAGCTACATCTTCGCACGCAAGGAAGTGCCTGACAATCGGGACCCACCTGGTCGAAGCGTACGTAGTGTTGTCATTCTGGTCGCGAACGTGTACGTACATATATACTGGTCGATGTAGAGGCACGCACGTGTCGTAGTAGAGGCGCGCACGTAGCATGTACATGTATGTATAGCGGCCAGGGTGCAAGAAAGAAAATACGGCCACGTACGTACATACGGGCAGGGTCTCAAACGCCTACTCGCGCATACGTACGGCCAGGGCTCGTGTAGATGGCTCTGTAGGAATGGAGAAACAGCGTCGTCGTCGTGTTCATGGGGAGGCAGTGTCGTCGTGGTGTTCATGGGGAGGCAACGGAATGCGTCGTGTTCATGGGGAGGCAACAGAATGTGTCGTGTTCATCGGGAGGCAACGGAACGGGTGGGAGCCAACCGGCTAGGTCGGAACGGAATGCATGGTCGTGTTCATCGGGAGGGCTTGGACGGAACAGGCGATCGAAACGAGGCCTGAACGGGGTCCTATTGATCGGGAGGGGTCTGGCGTATCACAAAACGAAGGAAACGGACCTCCTACGGTCGAGACGGGGGTCCTGTTAATCGGGAGGGGTGTGGCATACTGCAAAAGGACGAAACGGACCTCCTACGATCGAAACGGGGGTCCTGTTGATCGGGAGGGGTGTGCCATACCGCAAAACGGACGAAACGGACATCCTACGGTCGAAACGGGGGTCCTGTTCATCGGAAGGGGTGTGGTGTACCGTAAAACGGGACTCCACGGGATACTGTTCATCTCCACCGTCGACCTCCTCCAGCCTCCACGGCCTACCGTCGACCTCCTCCAGCCTCCACGGGCTCCTGTTCCTCCAGCCTCCACCGCGCGCTACTCCACCGGCTACTGTTCAACCACCCCTCCACCGTCTACTATTCATCCAGCCCTCCACACCACGGGGTCCTGTTCAACCACCCCTCCACGGGCACCCCTCCACCGTCTACTGTTCATCCAGCCCTCCACCACACCACGGGGTCCTGTTCATCCAGAGGCAACGTCACCGCTAACTGTTCATCCAACCCCCCCCCCTGCAATGCTCGCTGTTCATCACAAAGGCATCATCGATCGGCTTCAGTTAGCAGCAGTAGTGAAGGAATCGCTTGATCGGGTTCAGTTAACATCCATTGATCGATCGCTCGGGTTCAGTAACGCGTAGCCTGCAGTGCAATCGCTCGGGTTCAGTTAGAGCCCAATGGCTAGCTCGGGTTCAGTTAGAGCCAACGCCTCGCACACACGCGCGTATGTGTACGAGAGAAACGCGCATCGCTCGGCCCCCGACCTCCCACCGTAAGCGGGAACTCCCCGAAATTTTCCTCCCCCTCGCTTCTACCACAGTTTTTTCCGTCATGGACGGCCCAAAGAATGTCATGCAGCTGCGTCTCCGGCCCACCCAGGACGAAAAGCCCATTTTCTGTCATGATTTTTTTTCATAGAAGTAGGAGCCCACCACATCTATGATGATACTGGGTTTTGTCACAATTATCGTCATAGAAGTGTCATATGTATGGCAGAAAAAAATTTCGTTCGGCCCAAAATATCACGGATGTGTCTTTTTTTATAGTGCACAGTTTGATGTACACTAACACTTCCTATGTTTGTTGTTGGACTAGCACCTAGGCGCAAGAGGAAACAAACATCAGTGATAATGCTCGATAGGTTAACTAAATCTAGAGGAGGAAGAATGGAGATCCCTTTGAGGCAGGTTTAAAAAGGCCACGTGATGCTACAGAGTCAGCCAAGTTAGTATCAGAGGCAGCGGTTGTTGTTAGGTGTCATGTACGTATCCTCCCAACATGGATTCAGTACATGAATGACAAAGATGAAACCTAGTTCAACACCTTCCTCGACCATTTATCTATAAGTATGGTTATGTATGGAAACTAGTAATATCGTCTTGCTCTGTCCAATACTTTCTAGGTTGCTGATAATGATACTCACATAATTTTCAACAGATGAGGTTCAAGTTGGATAGCCAATATGATGCAACCAGACAAGCTTGCACCCATGTTTTCAAGTCTGCTCTATGACAGTATCGGTATGACTTGAGGAAAACTCACTTTGAAGGCAAGGCTAACAGTGAACTTGCCCAAACATCTCCAGTGGAAAATATATCGGATGAAGACTGGAGAGGCCTTGTTAAACACTAGTCCGATCCGAAGTATCAGGTACATTATATATATATGTGTGTGATCAGATCACATGTTGAAGTCCTATTTACGCATGTGCCACACAAATATATCTTCTTGTAGGTGAACTGTTCAAAGAACAAGGCCAACAGTACGAAAGTGAAATTCTAACAGACGACGGGATCTCGTAGCTATATTGCACACTGCGAGGCTCTTGTGATTAGCTGTTGATTCACTCTTTTCGCTTTACCATATTATCATATCTATATTGACTTGTTCCAAATGCAGAGGAAAGCCCACAAGGACCAAAAAGTACCTGAACCAAATGCTGTGGAAATCTTCAAGGACTGTCACACCAGCAAGACGAAGGGCATGACTACACCAGTCAAAGCCGCTATTGTAAGTCCTTAATGCTCATGCCTTTTAACTACTACTTACTCTGACTCGTGCCTTGAACTGCATGTTTGTAGCCAATGTCTATTAAACTTTTCAATTTTATACACAATTGTCTTAGCGTATGATTGCACCTTACAAGGTTGAAAATAGAGGAGTGATGTTCCTTTGATTTTGACCTGTAATCTAGTTTCGTGCTGGACTTGCCCACACAATGTTATAATTGCCTATTTGTCTGTTCTCAGTTGTTTTGTTATATGAATGATGTCATATTATGCTTACCATATTATAAACTTTGTCTCTTTATCCTTAGTTGTCAATACAATGTGAATAAATAGACAATACATTAGCCATGGTTATAGCTGGCCATGGGCAGCCGGCCCAGTCGGCCCGACCCGACCCAGCCCGAAAAAGCCTGACCCGGCCCAGCCCGACCTTGTCCATGGGCCGGGCTCGGGCCTAGGTTTTGAGCCCGAAGCCCGGGCCGGGCCGGGCCCGGGTCCATCAATTTCGCTATTTAAGGAAGAGGCCCAGCCCGTGGCCCGAGGCCCTACGGGCTTTTAGTGTGATGGGTCGGGCTCGGGCCCAATTTTTAGGCCCGACGGCCGGGCCGGGCCGGGCTCGGGCCTGGGTTTTTTGCGTCGGGCTTTGGTTGGCCCGGCCGAAGCCCGACCCAGCCCGAGGAATGGCCAGGTATAGCCATGGTACATGGTCATATGTTTGGAACCTGGTTTTATTATGTACTTTCTAGTAAAATACAACTAATATTTTACATGTGTTCACCAGAATAAGTTCTGTATATAGACCATAGCTATTTTGTTTGGTTTTGCTGCCTCCTTAATATCTTCTATTCTGGTACTAATGTAAAAAAACTCAACTTTTCAGCAAGCTATGGAAAAAATGGTGGAACCGCCACCTTCTGAAGCTGGCGAGGCAACTATAACCGCAATGTTAGCTCTTGCCGCAGTGGGTCAGTACCTGTCCACTAACAGTGCCAAAAGCACATTCATGTGTAATACGGGGTTGGTTGTTAAGGCAATCTCGTCCAAATTGCCTCATGATCAAGATATGCAAGCTCAAAACAATGTTATATCTGTGCTCCAGACACAAGTCCGTTCCCTAACAGAGACCCTTTGTGAAACAAGGACAAACATTGTTCGATGTCGTCAAGATATGCATGGTTTTGAAACCAGACTATCAGGCATTTGCTATGTTGTTCAGGAGCCTTGGAGAAATGAAGGCGAAGTTTATGGTGCTCCATCGGACAATACAACATGAAAACGTAACAGTCACGTCAAATGAACTGAGCTTCTGAACTTCTGGTGGTGCATTTATCTGCCAGACTGTTAACTTTTATGCCAACCTTCCTTTTGTTTTATAGTTCTAATTTGTTTTGTTGTGATACAAAATTTGTTCTTAACGTGCAGCCACCGGCTGAAGAAAATAGCAAGCCTTTTTTGTATAGTGTAGGGTGTTCCCTACATTTGCACTGGTGGCGATCTTTGATGCCCAGTGGATGTAATCTGTTCAATCGCCTTAATAGCCTAGCGATAGTTTCGGGCTTATTTATTTCCTAGTGTTCATTTTCCCTGGTTTGCTAGTGGCCGCAACAACCATGGGTCATATATGGACCGTGGTAACCATGACCCTGCTATGGGACGTAGGATCCATGGGCCTCCTACGGGCCATCTTTAAATGGGCGTCCAACACGGCCGTAGAATTGGTGGACCTCGAGCCGTCAGATAAATGGGTCTACATGGGCCGTAAACGGGCGTAATTGGTATCAGCCCAGCATGGTAACGGGCCGTTAACATGCCGGAGACAGCAAAGGCTTAATTCTGTCACTGGCATAACAGGTCGTTAATGGGCCAGAATATAGGACGGGCTAGAAATGGCGCAATGGGTTAACAATCCAGGAACGGGCCGACTCTTGCCACGGGCCGAATTTGGCCCATTAGGGGAACAGGCCAGTAATGGGCCGGAAGTAATCAAGGGCCGGAAAGGAGCCCAAGAACGTATGGGCCGTCAGTAGGCTAGAAGCTAACACGGGCTGGAAACGGCCCATGTGAATCATGGGCCGTTAATGGGTACAAAGAAATTTACTGTTCATTCTGGGCTAGAGTCACCGTGGGCCTTTAAAGGGCCTAAAGATACGAAGGCCTCATATGGGCTGAAAGACGTCGTCGGCCATACATGGGCCGAAAGTGAAACGGGCTGGTGTTATATTTGATGGCCCACATGACATTGTTGGGCCGATTTCGGGTAGGCCCTAACAGGCCATGAGTTACCAGGCCGTAAAATGGGCTATTTGCGAAGAGACTGTTAGCAGGCTTTTCATGGGCTAGCCCGCTAACTTTTGACCAAGTCAAACGGGCCGGCCTTTGGAAGCTAAATGGGCCGGTGGTGGGTCGTCGCACGTGTCGACATACCATAGGCTCCTATCTGACCCACTGATGAGCTGACACGTGTTTCCTCTGGCCAATTAGAATTTTACATATGGAAATTTCCCATTGGTCCGAGCTGTTAACGGGTTACCGGATCCAAAACCGGACTCGATAGCTTAACGGCGACTCGTTATGGTGGATGCCACATGTCGGTCGCCCTTGACGAAAGCACTTCTGACGCGCAATTTATTGTCATGGAAGTGGACACTTTCATGAAGATAATTTTGGTAATGTCATGGAAGACTTCTACGACATCACAGGTATGACTATCTTGATTCTGTCATAAAATCATCATGGATGTACATGCATGACAAAAAATGTGACCTACTGTGACAAACACGTATCATCACAAAAGTGTCTTTTTTGTAGTGATCCCTCACTAAATTTCAAGGTACAAGTGTTCTCCCTGAGTATGCACCGTTGCTACAGTTCGTCGTGCCGAGACACCACGTGATGATCAGGTGTGATAAGCTCTACATTCACATACAACAGGTGCAAGCCAGTTTTGCACACACAGAGTACTCGGGTTAAACTTGACGAGCCTAGCATATGCAGATATGGCCTTGGAACACTGAGACTAGAAGGTCGAACGTGAATCATATAGTAGATATGATCAACATAGTGATGCCATTGAAAACTACTCCATCTCACGTGATGATCGGACATGGTTTAGCTGATATGGATCACATGATCATTTAGATGACTAGAGGGATGCCTATCTAAGTGGGAGTTCTTAAGTAATATGATTAATTGAACTTTAATTTATCATGAACTTAGTCCTGATAGTATTTGCATATCTATGTTGTAGACCAATAGCCTGCGATGTAGCTCCTCGTTTATTTTTTGATATGTTCCTAGAGAAATATAAGTTGAAAGATGATAGTAGCAACGATGCGGACTGGATCCGTGATCTGAGGACAATCCTCATTGCTACAGAAGAATTATGTCCTTGATGCACCGCTAGGTGACGGACTGATTGCAGGAGCAGATGCAGACATTATGAACGTTTAGCAAGCTTGGTATGATGACTACTTGATGTTTTAGTGCACCATGCTTTATGGCTTAGAACCGAGACTTCAAAAACATTGTGAACGCCACGGAGCATATAATATGTTCCAAGAGTTGAAATTAGTATTTCATACTCATGCCCATGTCGAGAGGTATGAGACCTCTGATAGTACTTTGCCTACAAGATGGAGGAGAATAGCTCAACCAGTGAACATGTGCTCAGATTGTCTGGGTACTACAATTTCTTGAATCAAATGGGAGTTAATCTTCTAGACAAAATAGTGATTGACAAAGTTCTCTAGTCACTATCACCAAATTACTAGAACTTCGTGATGAACTATAATATGAAAGGGATGAACAAGACAATTCCCAAGCTCTTCGCAATGCTAAAGGCTACAGAGGTAGAAATCAAGAAAGAGCGTCAAGTGTTGATGGTTTATAAGACCACTAGTTTCAAGTTAAAGGGCAAGGGAAAGAAAGGGAACTTCAAGAAGAATGGCAAGCAAGTTGCCACTCCCATGAAGAAGCCCAAAGCTAGACCCAAGCCTGAAACTGAGTGCTTCTACTGTAAAGGAAATGGTCACTGGAAGCGCAACTGCCCCAAATACTTGGCGGATGAGAAGGATGAAAAAGTGAATAGAAGTATATATAATATACATGTTATTGATGTGTACTTTACTAGTGTTCATACAAGCCCCTAGGTATTTGATACCGGTTCAGTTGCTATGATTAGTAACTCAAAACAAGAGTTACAAAATTAACAAAGACTAGTTGAGGGCGAGGTGACGATGTGTGTTGGAAATGATTCCAAGGTTGATAAGATCACCATCGCATACACCCTCTACCTTCGGGATTAGTATTGGAACTAAATAAATGTTATTTGGTGTTTGCGTTGAGAATAAATATGATTGGATCATGTTTATTGCGATATGGTTATTCATTTAAGTCAAAGAATAATTGTTGTTCTGTTTACATGAATAAAACCTTCTATGGTCTTACATCCAATGTAAATGGTTTCCTGAATCTCGATCACAATGATACACATAATATTGATGCCAAAAGATGCAAAGTTAATAATGATAGTGCAACTTATTTGTGGCACTGCTGTTTAGGTCATATTGGTGTAAAGCGCATGAAGAAACTCCATGTTGTTGGACTTTTGGAATCACTTGATGCTTGCGAACCATTCCTCATGGGCAAGATGACTAAAACTCCATTCTCCAGAACAATGGAGCAAGCCACAGACTTATTGGAAATAATACATACTGATGTTGCGGTCCGATGAGTGTTGAGGCTCGCGGCGGCTATCGTTATTTTCTAACTTTCACAGATGATTTAAGCATATATGGGTATATCGACTTAATGAAACATAAGTCTGAAACAATTGAAAAGTTCAAAGAATTTGAGAGTGAAGTGGAAAATCATTGTAACAAGAAAATAAAGTTCCTACGATCTGATCACGGAGGCGAATATTTGAGTTACGAGTTTGGTCTTCATTTGAAACAATGTGGAATAGTTTCACAACTCACGCCACCTGGAACACCACAGCGTAATGGTGTGTCCGAACATCGTAACCGTACTTTATTAGATATGGTGTGATCTATGATGTCTCTTACCGATTTACCACTATCATTTTGGGGGTTATGCATTAGAGATAGCTGCATTCATGTTAAATAGGGCACCATCTAAATCCGTTGAGACGACAGTGTATGAATTATGGTTTGGCAAGAAACCAAAGCTGTCGTTTCTTAAAGTTTGGGGTTGCGATGCTTATGTGAAAAAGTTTCAAACAGATAAGCTCAAACCCAAATAGGACAACTGCATCTTCATACGATACCCAAAACAAACTATTGGGTACACCTTCTATCACAGATCCGAAGGCAATATATTTGTTTCTAAGAATGGATCCTTTCTAGAGAAGGAGTTTCTCTCGAAAGAAGTGAGTGGGAGGAAAGTAGAACTTGATGAGGTAATTGTACCTTCTCCCGAATTCGAAAGTAGTTCATCATAGAAATTAGTTCCAGTGATTCCTACACCAATTAGTGAGGAAGCTAGTGATGACGATCATGAAACTTCAGATCAAGTTACTACCGAACCTGGTAGGTCAATCAGAGTACGATCCGCACCAGAGTGGTACGATAATCTTGTTTTGGAAGTCATGTTACTAGACCATGATGAACCTACGAACTATGAGGAAGCGATGATTAGCCCAGATTCTGTGAAATGGCTTGAGGCCATAAAATCTGAGATGAGATCCATGTATGAGAACAAAGTATGGACTTTGATTGACTTGCCCAATGATCAGCGAGCCATTGAGAATAAATGGATCTTCAAGAGGAAGACAGACGACGATAGTAGTCTTACTATCTACAAAGCTCAAATTGTCGCAAAAGGTTTTCGACAAGTTCAAGGTGTTGACAATGATGACATTTTCTCACTCGTATCGATGCTAAAATCTGTCCGAATCATGTTAGCAATTGCCACATTTTATGAAATCTGGCAAATGGATGTCAAAACTGCATTCCTTAATGGATTTATTGAAGAAGAGTTGTATATGATGCAACCAGAAGGTTTTGTCAATCCTAAAGTGCTAACAAAGTGTGCGAGCTCCAGCGATCCATCTATGGACTGGTGCAAGCATCTCAGAGTTGGAATATACGCTTTGATAAGGTGATCAAAGCATATGGTTCTATACAGACTTTTGGTAAATCATGTATTAACAAGAAAGTGAGTGGGAGCACTACATCCTTTCTGATAAGTATATGTGAATGACATATTGTTAATCAGAAATGATGTAGAATTTTCTGGAAAGCATAAAGTAGTGTTTGAAAGGAGTTTTTCAGAGAAAGACCTCGCTGAAGCTACTTACATATTGGGCATCAAGATCTATAAAGATAGATCAGAACGCTTGATAAGACTTTCGATGAGTACATACCTTGATAAGATTTTGAAGGAGTTCAAAATGGATTAGTCAAAGAAGGAGTTCTTGCCTAAGTTGTAAGGTGTGAAGTTGAGTAAAGAGTCAAAACCCGACCACGGCAGAAAATAGAAAGAGAATGAAAAGGCATTCCCTATGCCTCAGTCATAGGTTCTATAAAGTATGCTATGTTGTGTACCAAACCTATTATGTACCTCGCCATGAGTTTGGCAAGAGGGTACAATAGTGATCCAGGAGTGGATCACTGGACAACCGTCAAAATTATCCTTAGTGGAATAAGGACATGTTTCTCAGTTATGGAGGTGACAAAAAGTCCGTCATAAAGGGTTACGTCGATGCAAGATTTGACACTGATCCAGATGACTCTAAGTCTCATTCTGGATACATATTGAAAGTGGGAGCAATTAGCTAGAGTAGCTCCGTGCAGAGCATTGTAGACATAGAAAATTGGCAAAATACATACGGCTCTGAATATGGTAGACCCGTTGACTAAACTTCTCTCACAAGCAAAACATGATCACACCTTAGTACTCTTTGGGTGTTAATCACATAGCGATGTGAACTAGATTATTGACTCTAGTAAACCCTTTGGGTATTAGTCACATGGAGATGTGAACTAATCACATAAAGATGTGAACTATTGGTGTTAAATCACATGACGATGTGAACTAGATTATTGACTCTAGTGCAAGTGGGAGGCTGAAGGAAATATGCCCTAGAGGCAATAATAAAGTTGTTATTTATATTTCCTTATATCATGGTAAATGTTTATTATTCATGCTAGAATTTTATTAACCGGAAACTTAGTACATGTGTGAATACATAGACAAACAGAGTATCCCTAGTATGCCTCTACTTGACTAGCTCGTTAATCAAAGATGGTTAAGTTTCCTAGCCATAGACATGTGTTGTCATTTGATGAATGGGGCCACAACATTTTAGAATGATGTGATGGACAAGACCCATCCGTTAACTTAGCATAATGATCGTTTAGTTTTTCTGCTATTGCTTTCTTCATGACTTATACATGTTCCTCAGACTATGAGATTATGCAACTCCTGAATACCAGAGGAACACCTTGTGTGCTATCAAACGTCACAATGTAACTGGGTGATTATAAAGATGCTCTATAGATGTCTCCAATGGTGTTTGTTGAGTTGGCATAGATCAAGGTTAGGATTTGTCACTCCGTGTATCGGAGAGGTATCTTTGGGCCCTCTCGGTAATGCACATCACTATGAGCCTTGCAAACAATGTGTCTAATAAGTTAGCCACAGGATGATGCATTACAAAACGAGTAAAGAGACTTGCCGGTGACGAGATTGAACTAGGTATGATGATACCGACGATCGAATCTCGGGTAAGTAACATACCGACGAAAAGGGGAACAACGTATGTTGTTATGCGGTTTGACCGATAAAGATCTTCGTAGAATATATAGGAGCCAATATGAGCATCCAGGTTCCGCTTTTGGTTATTGACCGGAGATATGTCTCGGTCATGTTTACATAGTTCTCGAACCCGTAGGGTCCGCACGCTTAATGTTCGATGACGATTTGTATTATGAGTTTCGTGTTTTGATGAACCGAAGTTTGTTCAGAGTCCCATATGAGATCACGGACATGACGAGGAGCCTCGAAATGGTTGAGACATAAAGATTCATATATTGGAAGGTTGCGTTTGGACATCGGAATGGTTCCGAGTGATTCTGGCATTTTTCCCCCGAGAGAAGTATTGGGCCTATTGGGCCTTATTGGAGGAGAGGAGAAAGGGCCACAAGAGAGGGGCGTGCCCTCCCCTTGCCCAAACCAAATTGCACTAGGGGAGGGGGTCGTCCCCCCTCTTTCCTTCCCCCTCTCCCCCTTCCCTTTCCCTCTGGTGGAAGAAAGGAAAGGGGGGCGAATCCTACTTGGATTAGGAATCCAAGTAGGATTGCCCCCTTGGCGCACCCAACCTGGCTGGCCTCCTCTCTCCCTCCCTCCTTTACATACGTGGCCAGGGACACCCCAATAGCACAACAGACAATCTCTTAGTCATGTGCGGTGCCCCCCTCCATAGTTACACACCTCGGTCATATTGTCGTAGTGCATAGGCGAAGCCCTGCGCCGGTAACTTCATCATCACCGTCACCACACCGTCGTGTTGACAGAACTCTCCCTCGGCCTCAACTGGATCAAGAGTTCGAGGGACGTCACCGAGCTGAACGTGTGCTGATTGCGGAGGTGACGTACGTTTGGTACTTGGATCGGTTGGATCGCGAAGACGTTTGACTACATCAACTGCGTTACTAAACGCTTCCGCTTTCGGTCTATGAGGGTGCGTAGACACTCTCCCCTCTCATTTCTATGCATCTCCTAGATAGATCTTGCGTGATCGTAGGTAAAACATTTGAAATACTGCGTTCCCCAACAGGAGTATCATGTGTTGTGGTTAACAAGACCACTAGTTTCAAGAAAAAGGGCAAGGGAAAGAAGGGGAACTTCAAGAAGAATAGCAAGCAAGTTGCCACTCCTAGGAAGAAGCCCAAAGCTGGAACCAAGCCTAAAACTAAGTGCTTCTACTACAAAGGGACTGGTCACTAGAAGCGGAACTGCCCCAAGTATTTGGTAGATAAGAAGGGTGACAAAGTGAACAAAGGTATATTTGCTATACGTGTTATTGATGTATCTTACTAATTCTCGTAGGAGCGCCTGGGTATTTGATACTAGTTCGGTTGCTCATATTTGTAACTCGAAACGGGAGCTACGGATTAAACGAAGATTGACTAAGGACGAGGTGACGATGCACGTCGGGAATGGTTCCAAGGTCGATGTGATCGCCGTCGGCACGCTACCTCTACATCTACCTTCGGGATTAGTTTTAGACCTAAATAATTGTTATTTGGTGCCAGCATTGAGCATGAACATTATATCTAGATCTTGTTTAGTGCAAGACAGTTATTCATTTAAATCACAGAATAATGGTTGTTCTATTTATATGAGTAATATCTTTTATGGTCATGCACCCTTGAAGAGTGGTCTATTTTTGTTGAATCTCGATTGTGGTGATACACATATTCATAATATTGATGCCGAAAGATGAAAAGTTGATAATGATAGTGTAACATATTTGTGGCACTACCGTTTAGGTAATATTGGTGTAAAGCGCATGAAAAAACTCCATGTAGATGGGCTTTGGGAATCACTTGATTATGAATCATTTGATACTTGCGAACCATGCCTCATGGGCAAGATGACTAAAACTCCGTTCTCCGGAACAATGGAGTGAGCCAATGACTTATTGGAAATAATACATAATGACATATGCGGTCCGATGAGTGTTGAGGCATGCAGCGGGTATCGTTATTTTCTGACCTTCATAGATGATTTGAGCAGATATGGGTATATCTACTTAATGAAACTCACGTCTAAAACATTTTAAAAGTTCAAATAATTTCAGAGTGAAGTGGAGAATCATCGTAACAAGAAAATAAATTTTCTACAATCTAATCGCGGAGGCGAATATTTGAGTTATGAGTTTGGCCTTCATTTAAAACAATGTGGAATAGTTTAACAACTCACGCCACCTGGAGACCACAACGTAATGGTGTGTCCGAATGTCGTAAGCATACTTTATTAGATATGGTGCGATCTATGATATCTCTTACCGATTTACCACTATCATTTTGGGGTTATGCATTAGAGACAGCTGCATTCACGTTAAATAGGGCATGGTCTAAATCCGTTGAGATGACACCGTATGAACTATGATTTGGAAAGAAACCTAAGCTATCATTTCTTAAAGTTTGGGGTTGCGACACTTATGTCAAAAGGCTTCAGCCTGATAAGCTCACACCCAGATCGAAGAAGTGTGTCTTCGTAGGAAAAAATTGGGTACACCTTCTGCCACAGACCCGAAGGCAAGATCTTTGTTGACAAGAATGGAACCTTTCTAGAGAAGGAGTTTCTCTCGAAAGAAGTGAGTGCGAGGAAAGTAGAACTTGATGAGGTAGTTGTACCTTCTCTCAATTTGGAAAGTAGCTCATCATATAAATCCATTCCCATGATGCCTACACCAGCTAGAGAGGAACCTGATGATGATGATCATGAAACTTCAAATCAAGTTACTACTAAACCTCATAGGTCAACCAGAGCACGATCCGCACCAGAGTGGTACGGCAATACTGTTCTAGAAGTTATGTTACTAGACCATGGAGAACCTACGAACTATGAAGAAGCTATGATGAGCCTAGATTCCGGTAAATGGCTTGAGGCCATGAAATCTGAGATAGGATCCATGTGTGAGAACAAAGTATGGAATTTGGTGGACTTGCCCAATGATCGGCGAGCCATAGAGAATAAATGGATCTTCAAGAAGAAGACTGGCACCGATGGTAATGTTACTGTCTACAAATCTTGACTTGTTACAAAAGGTTTTCGACAAGTTCAAGGAGTTGACTACGATGAGACTTTCTCACCCGTAGCGATGCTTAAGTCTGTCCAAATCATGTTAGCAATTGCCACATTTATGATTATGAAATCTGGCAAATGGGCATCAAAACTTCATTCCTTAATGTATTTCTTAAAGAAGAGTTGTATATGATGCAACCAGAAGGTTTTGTCGATCCTAAAGGTTCTAAAAAAGTGTGCAAGCTCCAGCGATCCATCTATGGACTGGTGCAAGCATCTCGGAGTTGGAATATACGCTTTGATGAGGTGATCAAAGCATATGGTTTTATACAGACTTGCGGAGAAGCCTATATTTACAAGAAAGTGAGTGGGAGCTCTATATCATTTCTAATATTATATGTGGATGACATATTGTTGATTGGAAATGATGTAGAATTTCTAGATAACATAAAAGCATACTTAAATAAGAGTTTTTCAATGAAAGACCTCAGTGAAGCTGCTTATATATTAGGCATCAAGATTTATAGAGATAGATCAAGACGCTTAATAGGACTTTCACAAAGCACATACCTTGAAAAAGTTCTGAAGAAGTTCAAAATGGATCAGTCGAAAAAATGGTTCTTGCATGTGTTGCAAGGTGTGAAATTGAGTCAGACTCAATGTTTGACCACTGCAGAATATAGAGAGAAAATGAAAGTCATTCCCCATGCCTCAGCCATAGGTTCTATCATGTATGCTATGATGTGTACCAGACCTGATGTGTGCCTCGCCATAAGCCTGGCGGGGAGGTACCAAAGTAATCCAGGAGTGGATCACTGGACAACGGTCAAGAACATCCCGAAGTACCTGAAAAGGACCAAGGATATGTTTCTTGTTTATGGAGGTGACAAAGAGCTCGTCGTAAATGGTTACATCTATGCTAGTTTTGACACTGATCCGGATGACTCTAAGTCACAAACCGGATACATATTTATTTTGAATGGTGGAGCTGTTAGTTGGTGCAGTTCCAAGCAGAGCGTCGTGGTGGGATCTACATGTGAAGCGGAGTACATAGCTGCTTTGGAAGCAGCAAAAAAAGGAGTCTGGATGAAGGAGTTCATATCCAATCTAGGTGTAATACCTAGTGCATCGGGTCCAATGAAAATATTTTGTGACAATATTGGAGCAATTGCCGTAGCGAAGGAATTCGGATTTCACAAAAGAACCAAACACATCAATGTTGGGGAATGTAGTAATAATTCAAAATTTTCCTACGTGTCATCAAGATCAATCTAGGAGATGCTAGCAATGAGAGAGAGGGAGTGCATCTTCATACCCTTGAAGATCGCTAAGCGGAAGCGTTACAAGAACGCGGTTGATGGAGTCGTACTCGCGGTGATTCAAATCACGGAAGATCCGATCAAGCGCCGAACGGACGGTGCCTCCGTGTTCAACACACGTACAGCCCATGGACGCCTCCTCCTTCTTGATCCAGCAAGGGGAGATGAGAAGTTGAGGGAGAACTCTGGCAGCACGACGGCGTGGTGGTGGTGGAGCTCATGGTTCTCTGGCAGAGCTTCGCTAAGCACTACCGAGGAGGAGGTGTTGGTGTTGGGGAACGTAGTAATTTCAAAAAAAATCCTACGCACACGCAAGATCATGGTGATGCACAGCAACGAGAGGGGAGAGTATCATCTAAGTACCCTCGTAGACCGTAAGCGGAAGCATTATGAGAACGCGATTGATGTAGTCGTACGTCTTCACGATCCGACCGATCCAAGTACCGAACGCGCGGCACCTCCAATTTCAGCACACGTTCAGCTCGATGACGTTCCACGAACTCCGATCCAGCAGAGCTTCACGGGAGAGTTCCACCAGCACGATGGTGTGATGATGGTGATGATGTTGCTACCGACGCAGGGCTTCGCCTAAGCACCGCTACGATATGATCGAGGTGGATTATGGTGGAGGGGGGCACCGCACACGGCTTGGAACAATCAACTTGTGTGTCCTAGGGTGCCCCCTGCCCCCGTATATAAAGGAGCAAGGGGGAGGCTGGGCGGCCCTTGCGGGGGGCGCTAGGACGAGGAGTCCTCCTCCTAGTAGGAGTAGGACTCCCCTTTCCTACTCCTACTAGGAGGAGGAAAGGAAGGAGGAGAGGGAGGAAAGGAGGAAAAGGGGGGCCGCCCCCCTAGTCCAATTCGGTTTGGGCTAGGGGGGCCGCCCCCCTAGTCCAATTCGGTTTGGGCTAGGGGGGCCGCACGCCATGCCTCCTCTCTTCAACCACTTGGCCCATGAGGCCCAATACTTCTTCCCCGTATTCCCGTAACTCCCCCGTACTCCTAAAAATACCTGAATCACTCGGAACATTTCCGATGTCCGGATATAGTCATCCAATATATTGATCTTTACGTCTCGACCATTTAGAGACGCCTCGTCATGTCCCCAATCTCATACGGGACTCCGAACTACCTTCGGTACATCAAATCACATAAACTCATAATACCGATCATCACCGGACGTTAAGCGTGCGGACCATACGGGTTCAAGAACTATGTAGACATGACCGAGACACGTCTCCGGTCAATAACCAATAGAGGAACCTGGATGTTCATATTGGCTCCTACATATTCTACGAAGATCTTTATTTGTCAAACCGCATACCAACATACGTTGTTCCCTTTGTCATCGGTATGTTACTTGCCTGAGATTCGATCGTCAGTATCTCAATACCTAGATTAACCTCGTTACCGGCAAGTCTCTTTACTCATTTATAATGCATCATACCGGAACTAACTCATTAGTTGCATTTCTTGCAAGGCTTATCGTGATGTGCATTATCGAGAGGGCCCAGAGATACCTCTCCGACAATCAGAGTGACAAATCCTAATCTCGATCTATGACAACTCAACAAGTACCATCGGAGACACCTGTAGAGTACCTTTATAATCACCCAGTTACGTTGTGACGTTTGGTAGCACACAAAATGTTCCTCCGGTAATCGGGAGTTGCATAATCTCATAGTCATAGGAACATGTATAAGTCATGAAAAAAGCAATAGCAGTAAACTAAAATGATCAAGTGCTAAGCTAACAGAATGGGTCAAGTCAATCACATAATTCTCCTAATGATGTGATCCCGTTTATCAAATGACAACTCATGTCTATGGTTAGGAAACATAACCATATTTGATCAATGAGTTAGTCAAGTAGAGGCATACTAGTGACACTCTATTTGTCTATGTATTCACACATGTATTATGTTTCTGGTTAATACTATTCTAGCATGAATAATAAACATTTATCATGAAATAAGGAAATAAATAATAACTTTATTATTGCCTCTAGGGCATATTTCCTTTAGTCTCCCACTTGCATTAGAGTCAATAATCTAGATTACACGATAATGATTCTAACACCCATGGAGCCATGGTGCTGATCATGTTTTGCTCGTGAGAGAGGCTTAGTCAACGGGTCTGCAATATTCAGATTCGTATGTATCTTGCAAATCTCTATGTCTCCCAACTAGACTTGATCGCGGATGGAATTGAAGCGTCTCTTGATGTGTTTGGTTCTCTTGTGAAATCTGGATTCCTTTGCCAAGGCAATTGCACCAGTATTGTCACAAAAGATTTTCATTGGACCTGATGCACTTGGTATGACTGTGACGCCCTCGATGCGGCTATATCTCCCACGCGTCGAAGCATGACTTAGAGGCATAACCGCATTGAAAGCAATGTCGCAAGTGAGGTAATCTTCGCAAACAACCCATGTAAAGGAAAGGTACATAGTTGGCTTACACTCGCCACGTCACACAAATATCATAAATAACATTACATTCATTCAATTACACTCAAGGTCCGACTACGGAACCAAAATGAAGATAAACCCCAAATGTAACATAGTCCCCGATCGCCCCAACTGGGCACCACTACTGATCATCTGGGAAAGACACGTAGTAACGACGAGAGTCTTCATCGAACTCCCACTTGAGCTCGGTCGTATCATCTGGAGCGGTATCCTCGGTCCCTGCATCTGGTTTTGGAAGTAAACTGTGAGTCACGGGGACTCAGCAATCTCACACCCTCGCGATCAAGACTATTTAAGCTTATAGGAAGGGTAAAGGTATGATGTGGAGCTGCGGCAAGCGACTAGCATATATGGTGGCTAACATATTCGCAAAAGAGAGCGAGAAGAGAAGGCAAAGGCACGAGCGACAAACTATGATCAAGAAGTGATCCTAGAACAACCTACGTCAAGCATTACTCCAACACCGTGTTCACTTCCCGGACTCCGCCGAGAAGAGACCATCATGGTTACACACGCGGTTGGTGCATTTTAATTAAGATAAGCTTCAGGTTGTCTACAACCGGACATTAACAAATTCACATCTGCCCATAACCGCGAGCACGGCTTTCGAAAGTTCAAATCCCTGCAGGGGAGTCCCAACTTAGCCCATCACAAGCTCTCACGGTCAACGAAGGATATTCCTTCTCCCAAGACAATCCGATCAGACTCGGCATCCCGGTTACAAGACATCCTCGACAATGGTAAAACAAGTCCAGCAAAGCCGCCCTAATGTGCTGACAAATCCCAATAGGAGCTGCACATATCTCGTTCTCAGGGCACACTCAGATGAGACTAGCTACGAGTAAAACCAACCCTCAAGTTTCCCCGAGGTGGCCCCGCAGGCAGCTCAGTTCAGACCAACACTTAGAGAAGCACTGGCCCGGGGGGGTTAAGACAAAGATGACCCTTGAGTCCGCAAAACCCAAGGGAAAAGGCTAGGTTGTTAGTGCAAATGGTAAAACCAAGGTTGGGCATTGCTGGAGGAGTTTTATTCAAGGCGAACTGTCAAGGGGTTCCCATTATAACCCAACCGTGTAAGGAACGCAAATTCCGGGAACATAACACCGATATGACGGAAACTAGGGCGGCAAGAGTGGAACAAAACACCAGGCATAAGGCCGAGCCTTCCACCCTTTACCAAGTATATAGATGCATTAATTAAATAAGAGATATTATGATATCCCAACAAAATATCCATGTTTCAACAAGGAACAAACTCCAATCTTCACCTGCAACTAACAACACTATAAGAGGGACTGAGCAAAGCGGTAACATAGCCAAACAATGGTTTGCTAGGACAAGGTGGGTTAGAGGTTTGACATGGCAATGTGGGAGGCATGATAAGAAAGTGGTAGGTATCACAGCACAGGCATAGCAAAAGAGAGAGCATCTAGCAAGCAAAGATAGAAGTGATTTCGAGGGTATGATCATCTTGCCTGCAAAGTTCTCAGAGTTTCCTTGATCCTCGAAAGCGTACTCAACGGGTTCCTCGTTCACGTACTCGTCTCCCGGCTCTAACCAAGCAATAACAACAAACAAACGGAACACAATCAACCACGTGCAATGCTCAAACAACATGATGCAAACATGGTATGATATGCGGGATGCGTTATGTGATGCATATGCATGATTTGGAAAGGAATGATTGAACCTGTACTCAACTTGGAAATCCAAGAGTGCCACTGGAAAGGTGAGGTGATTTCGGTCGAAATCGATATAAAGATCACCGGAATCGGATGCACGGTTTGGAAATGGCAAGCAAAATAAATATGGCACCGATCTGCGATAAACAGCAAGTAGCCTCCTAAATACATCAAGATAAATAAGCTACTGCACTCAAACATGGCAAAAAAATACATGGCAAGGATCCACTCATGATGCTTGACAAAAGATGAACACTGAGCTACGGCTAATTCACAAAATAACAGGTTCAAACAAGCATGGCAAAAGTTCAAAAGATAACAGGTTTCAGACTTAGTGAAATTTAACAGCATGTCAGGAATTTATCATCAGGAAGCAATCTTTAGAGCATGAAAACTACATGGTACAGGAAAATATCATGGCAAAGCAAGGCATGGTATGAAGCTACTCTAAGCATATAACAAAAGTCCCTTAGTGACCATGAGGCAAAAGGGATCAGAAAATACAATTGCAAGTATGTGAACATAGCAAAAACATAAACAGATTCAGACTTGGTGAAAAACTGGAGCATGGCAAAACAGATAACGAGTAGGCATGTTTACGAGCTTGATGCACTCACTACGAGGCATTGCATGGTAATCTAAGGATACACCCAGCAAATATACATGGCATAGAAGCTAGACATGGCAAGAACAACAACATAGCATGCATGGATCAACAACAACAAGCTCGGCAAAATTGCTAAACATGTTAACAATCTGCCAGGAACATTTTATAGCAAAAGTAGAGCTCGATTGACTCAACCTAGGGTGCTCCATAATTGCAAACAAAGAGATGGATGGATAGAGCACAACATTATCTACAAAACATCATTACTGATCATGCTCAAAAGAGGCACGGGTCACTAGGAAACAACATGAACATATGGCATAAAAATAATGACAGGGCAAGGACTTTGTGAAATTCTAAGTCCCTGAAATCAGCATCATTGAGTAAGCTACTTTGCATGCTTGTGCTAGTCACCACAAAGATCACAAAAATACATGGCATACACCCCTGTAAAGATGGCATGGCATTCTACAAAACTCATGTAGAGCTCAGGATCATAGCATGCACACATTAATCATGGCAAAAATGACAAAAGTGCATTTGTTGAAACATATCTGAAACTATCATCACATAGCCCTCTTCCAACAGCATTTCGGGCATCAAGATGAGCTCAAATGAAAATGATGCAATTAGCTGAAATGATGTACTCATCGAGACGAACATTTTGATATGCTACACGCACGAATCGAAGCCACGATGAGGAAGTTATGGCATGTGGAAGAATGCAAAAATATTAGGGTTCGGAGGGAAAAAGTCAACCGGGGGAATTCCAGATCTGAGATCCAGGGCACTGTAGCGGTGCGGCGCCCGAGGTTCGCCAGGGAGTCGTCGGAACAGGGCGCCGGTGTTGGGGAGGAAGACGGAGCTCGGGAGGCGCGCTGAGGCCGAGGTGGCGCGGGCGGCGGCGCATGGCGGCGAACGGCAGCCTGGGGACG
>NC_041388.1:313384304-313410771 GCF_002162155.2 Triticum dicoccoides | reverse complement strand
CCTCCCGCGGGCCGGGCGGGCCGCGGCGGCTGGCGCCGTGGAGGAGAGAGAGGGTGGCGGTGTTGACATGTCGTGCCCGGATTCATCCGGCGCGGTGGCTGGACATGTCCGGCGGTGAAGTGGACATGTCCGGCGCGCGGAGGAGGGAGATGCTAGGGTTTGCACCATGAATTTCGGGGAGAGGCACATATTTATAGGTAGAAGGAGCTAGGAGAGTCCAAATGAGGTGCGGTTTTCGGCCATGCGATCATGATCGAACGACCGAGATGTCAAGGGGGTTTAGGTGGGTTTTGGCCCACTTTGGAGAGGTGTTGGGCTGCAACACACACGAGGCCTTTTCGGTCCCTCGGTTAACCGTTGGAGTATCAAACGAAGTCCAAATGGCACGAAACTTGACAGTCGGTCTACCGGTAGTAAACCAAGGCCGCATGACAAGTCTCGGTCCAATCCGAGAACATTTAACACCCGCACACGAAAAGAGGTAGAAAGGGGCACCGGAGGACATAGGAGCGCCGGATTGCAAAACGGACAACGGTGAAAATGCTCGGATGCATGAGACGAACACGTATGCAAATGCAATGCATATGATGACATGATATGAGATGCATGACACGCAAGCAAATGACATGGCAACAACAGCGAATAACTGGAAGACACCTGGCACATCGGTCTCGGGGCGTTACAATGACACCTAGATCGGATATGAAATCCTTCATCCAGACTCCTTCATTTGCTGCTTCCAAAGCAGCTATGTACTCCTCTTCACACGTAGATCCCTCCACGACGCTTTGTTTAGAACTGCTCCAACTGGCAGCTCTACCGTTCAATATAAACACATATCCGGTTTGCGATATAGAATCGTCCTGATCGGTGTCAAAGCTTGCATCGACGTAACCATTTACGACGAGCTCTTTGTCACCTCCATAAACGAGAAACATATCCTTAGTCCTTTTCAAGTATTTCAGGATGTTCTTGACCGCTGTCCAGTGATCCACTCCTGGATTACTTTGGTACCTCCCTGCTAAACTAATAGCAAGGCACACATCAGGTCTGGTACACAACATTGCATACATGATAGAGCCTATGGCTGAAGCATAGGGAACACTTTTCATTTTCTCTCTATCTTCTGCAGTGGTCGGGCATTGAGTCTTACTCAACTTCACACCTTGTAATACAGGCAAGAACACTTTCTTAGCTTGATCCATTTTGAACTTCTTCAATAATTTATCAAGGTATGTGCTTTATGAAAGTCCAATTAAGCGTCTTGATCTATCTCTATAGATCTTGATGCTCAATATATAAGCAGCTTCACCGAGGTCTTTCAATGAAAAACTCTTTTTCAAGTATCCTTTTATGCTATCCAAAAATTCTATATCATTTCCAATCAACAATATGCCATCCACATATAATATTAGAAACGCTACAGAGCTCCCACTCACTTTCTTGTAAATACAGGCTTCTCCAAAAGTCTGTATAAAACCATATGCTTTGATCACACTATCAAAACATTTATTCCAACTCCGAGAGGCTTGCAACAGTCCATAAATGGATCGCTGGAGCTTGCACACTTTGTTAGCGCCCTTTGGATCGATAAAACCTTCAGGTTGCATCATATACAACTCTTCTTCCAAAAATCCTTTCAGGAATGCAATCTTTACATCCATTTGCCAAATTTCATAATCATAAAATGCGGTAATTGCTAACATGATTCGGACGGACTTAAGCATCGCTACGGGTGACAAGGTCTCATCGTAGTCAACTCCTTGAACTTGTCAAAAACCTTTCGCAACAAGTCGAGCTTAGTAGATAGTAACGTTACCGTCAGCGTCAGTCTTCTTCTTGAAGATCCATTTATTCTCGATGGCTTGCCGATCATCGGGCAAGTCAGCCAAAGTCCACACTTTGTTTTCATACATGGATCCCATCTCAGATTTCATGGCCTCAAGCCATTTTGCGGAATCTGGGCTCATCATCGCTTCCTCATAGTTCGTAGGTTCGTCATGGTCAAGTAACATGACCTCCAGAACAGGATTATCATACCACTCTCGTGCGGATCTTACTCTGGTTGACCTATGAGGTTCGGTAGTAACTTGACCAGAAGTTTCATGATCATTATCATTGGCTTCCTCACTAATTGGTGTAGGTGTCACAGGAACCGGTTTCTGTGATGGACTACTTTCCAATAAGGGAGCAGGTACAGTTACCTCATCAAGTTCTACTTTCCTCCCACTCACTTCTTTCGAGAGAAACTCCCTCTCTAGAAAGGATTCATTCTTAGCAACAAATGCCTTGCCTTCGGATCTGTGATAGAAGGTGTACCCAACAGTCTCCTTTGGGTATCCGATGAAGACACATTTCCCCAATTTGGGTTCGAGCTTATCAGGTTGAAGCTTTTTCACATAAGCATCGCAGCCCCAAACTTTAAGAAACAACAACTTCTGTTTCTTGCCAAACCATAGTTCATAAGGCGTCGTCTCAACGGATTTAGATGGTGCCCTATTTAACGTGAATGCAGCTATCTCTAAAGCGTAACCCCAAAGTGATAGCGGTAAATCAGTAAGAGACATCATAGATCGCACCATATCTAGTAAAGTACGATTACGATGTTCGGACACACCATTACGTTGTGGTGTTCCGGCTGGCGTGAGTTGCGAAACTATTCCGCATTATTTCAAATGAAGACCAAACTCGTAACTCAAATATTCTCCTCCATGATCAGATCGTAGAAACTTTATTTTCTTGTTACGATGATTTTCCACTTCACTCTGAAATTCTTTGAACTTTTCAAATGTTTCAGACTTATGTTTCATCAAGTAGATATACCCATATCTGCTCAAATCATTTGTGAAGGTGAGAAAATAACGATACCCACTGTGAGCCTCAACATTCATTGGACCACATACATCAGTATGTATGATTTCCCAACAAATCTGTTGCTCACTCCGTAGTTCCGGAGAACGGCATTTTAGTCATCTTGCCCATGAGGCATGGTTCGCAAGTACCAAACAATTCATAATCAAGTGATTCCAAAAGTCCATCAGAATGGAGTTTCTTCATGCGCTTTACACCAATATGACCTAAACGGCAGTGCCACAAATAATTTGCACTATCATTATCAACTCTATATCTTTTGGCTTCAACATTATGAATATGTGCATCACTACTATCGAGATTCATTAAAAATAGACCACTCTTCAAGGGTGCATGACCATAAAAGATATTACTCATATAAATAGAACAACCATTATTCTAGGAGGAGGAAAGGAAGGAGGAGAGGGAGAATGAAGGAGAGGGAGGAAAGGAGGAAAAGGGGGCCGGCCCCCTAGTCCAATTCGGTTTGGGCTAGGGGGTGCGCCCTGCCTCTTCTCTTCCACCACTTGGCCCATGAGGCCCAATACTTCTTCCCCGTATTCGCGTAACTCCCCAGTACTCCGAAAAATACCCGAATCACTCGGAACCTTTCCGATGTCCGAATTTAGTCGTCCAATATATCGATCTTTACATCCAGACCATTTGAGACTCCTCGTCATGTCCCCGATCTCATCCGGGACTCCGAACTACCTTCAGTATATCGAATCGCATAAACTCATAATATCGACCGTCACTGAACGTTAAGCGTGCGGACCCTACGGGTTCGAGAGCTATGTAGACATGACTGAGACACGTCTCCGGTCAATAACTAATAGCGGAACCTGGATGGTCATATTGGCTCCTACGTATTCTACGAAGATCTTTATCGGTCAAACCGCATAACAACATACATTGTTCCCTTTGTCATCGGTATGTTACTTGCCCGAGATTCGATCGTTGATATCTCAATACCTAGCTTAATCTCGTTACCAGCAAGTCTCTTTACTCGTTTCATAATGCATCATCCCGCAACTAACTCATTAGTTGCATTGCTTGCAACGCTTATAGTGATGTGCATTACCGAGAGGGCCCAGAGATACCTCTCCGACAATTGGAGTGACAAATCCTAATCTCGATCTATGCCAACTCAACAAGTACCATAGGAAACACCTGTAGAGCACCTTTATAATCACCCAGTTACATTGTGACATTTGGTAGCACATAAAGTGTTCCTCCGGTAATCGGGAGTTGCATAATCTCATAGTCATAGGAACATGTATAAGTCATGAAGAAAGCAATAGCAGTAAACTAAAATGATCAAGTGCTAAGCTAACAGAATGGGTCAAGTCAATCACATCATTCTCCTAATGATGCGATCCCGTTTATCAAATGACAACTCATGTCTATGGTTAGGAAACATAACCATCTTTGATCAACGAGCTAGTCAAGTAGAGGCATACTAGTGACACTCTGTTTGTCTATGTATTCACACATGTATTATGTTTCCGGTTAATACAATTCTAGCATGAATAATAAACATTTATCATGAAATAAGGAAATAAATAATAACTTTATTATTGCCTCTAGGGCATATTTCCTTCAGTTGGAGGAGGGAGGGGCTACGCCAAGGAAGGGGTGCGGCTGCCCTCCCATCCCTCCTCTATTTATAGGGTGAAGGGGAGAGGGGCCGCCGCCCCTAGATGCATCTAGAAGGGGGCGGTGGCCAAAGGGGGGAGATTTGCCCCTCAAGCAAGGTGGGAGGCGCCCCCTCCCCTAGCACTAGTACAGTGAGGTGCTAAACAAACGGTTTTTAACCCCTTTCCGCGACGACATTTGGAACCGTCGCCAAGTGAGTGTGGGCGATAGGGGGGTCCTTCCCACATGACCCAGAAACCGTCGGGGATATGCCCTCCTGGCACACACGCTCGGCAAAATGAGGTCGTGTGCAACCAGCGAGCGCTCAAATATAGAAATACGTACAGTAGAGCTAAAAAATACAATTATATGGTGAAATTGTTTCCGGTCGCAAGTACATCCCACACAGCCAGTCCCCGCTAAATGTTTCCGTTCGTATGTACATCCAACACATTCGCTCCAAGGAAAACATTTCCGTTCGTAGGAACATCACACACAATTGTTCCCGTTAAATCGTTTGTGTTATTGAATATATCACACACGGTCCGTAGAAGAAACTATGTGGCAAAGGCTATCCATAACACACAGTTTTTATGTGGTAAACGTTTGCGCAAGCTGGCCTAACGCAAACAGTTTTCAAAAGAAAGTCGTGTGTGATTGTTCATTGATCCAACACGGTTTATTCCTAGAAACTGCGTGTGTTGCCTGAGGTCATCGCCCACGGTATTCTTTCAACAACCGTTTGCAATAGCAAAACCCAATTAGGAGGCTAATTCTCCATTAGCAGGCTAATTATCCAATTATTCATAATACATTTATTAATCTAATTGACATTTCATATTAAGCACAAAATATATTTCATTTTTATAATTGAAATACATCAGAGTGCAACATCATATAGCTTCAGCACTCAGCTACCCCATTACACAACTACACCAGGACCAAGTTTCACATGCAACATTTATAACCTTTCGAAATTGGCATCATAGACGGTACGTAGACAGATGTATCTCATCTAGAAAAACTGCTGAAGCAGAAGGCGGATATTGAGCCTTCATTTATGTTGAAGGTCTTTGTAACTTTAGGCCAGTGTCTGTGGATGATTGACCGTCCATCCTTCGTCCTCTTCAGGAACACTTCAATATTGAACCGTGGGTGTTGTATGAATACCTTCCTCGCCTCCTGACCATATAGGTAGTTTGAGAGGTAATCATCAGTGATCTGCTTTGGAAAGTCCTAAAAACAAGGATGTGCATAAATATCTTCTCTATATTGGAAATGGGGCAAAGGAATAAAAAAGGCAAGGTATAATAGCTAGTACCATCTTGTAGTGAACTCATGTCTTCTTCATTGTGCAGACAAAGATCTTGTTGTTTTTTTCGCTAATTTTTTTATCCTAACAATCTTTCTGAGTTTCTTGACATGACTCATATTCATGGACAACTCATTTTCCCATATGCAAAAAGGGTTGAATAGTGGGTCAAAACCTATGACAGCAGGACCTACATGTGCAAGACCAAATTGTTAAAAACCTAAATATTAGAATGGTTCCTGCAATTGCCCAATAATGTGCTATTAGAAAATGGACCATGCACGTGCTAACCTCGATTGTAAACCTCGGTGCTTCCCATTGTTTCCCTGCAACACATATAAGGTAGTTAGTCATCAGGTTAAGTAAGGGTCCGCATGCTATCAGTAAAATATGTTGATGATAAATAAGCACATTGTAGACTCATCAGATTAATTCAAGCTACATGGAAAACTCATTTATCCAAACCAAGCATGATTAAGAACAAGGAAACATAGCACTTGTATATGTTTCTCATGTATTAAGTGCAGCCACATTCGATTTATTCCTCACATGCACAACAATACAAAATTCTACCCACGACAATTGGACATTGAAGTGTAGAATTGAACCAAGCAGTTAGCTAAACACCAAAACAAATGAACCAAACATTAACTGAGCACCACATTGCACAATATAACATACTCCTAATAGAAGATCAGACAGTTAACCAAACCAAGCATGCTTAAAAACTTGGAAATATAGCAATTGTATTTTTGTCATGTATTTACTACAGCCAAATTCAATTTACTCACATGCTATACAATAACAGAATGCACCCACAACTATTGAACATCGCATTGCAGAATTGAACCAAACAAAACAGTTAACTAAACACCATAACAAATGAACCAAACGTTAACTGAGCACCACATTGCACAATATAACATACTCCTAATAGAAGATCAGACAGTTAACCAAACCAAGCATGCTTAACAACATGGAAATATAGCAATTGTATTTGTTTCTCATGTATTTAGTACAGCCAAATTAGATTTATTTCTCACATGGTATATAATAAAAGAATGCACCCACAACAATTGAACATCGCATTGCAGAATTGAACCAAACAGCCAACCACGTCACGTCGGTGGCGCACGAGGTGTCGGCGATGGCCTCGACGGCGAGGTGCTCCTCCAAGATCTGGGGGTCGACAGGAATGGCAGCCATCGCGACCTCATCCGCGCGTGCGGCCGTGATTTGCTTCTCCGCTGCCAAATGGTCCTTGGGATCCTGGCTATATTGCGCGCACCATGGCTTAGGGCGGCGCTTATTTGGTGGAGGGGTCGGTGATTTGGGTGGAAGGTGTCACGCCGGTAGTCGGGGCATGTGGGATGTGGAAGGAGAAGGAGGATGGGGGTCGGGTGTGGATTACCTACCTGGATAGACGAGGCCGAGCAGCGTGGAGGAGGGTCGCCAGCAAGGACGCGGCACTCCAAACAAGGAGTGAAGGTCTCAACTTGGAAGGGAGGGCGGAAACAGGGGAAATGTGGCTTTTGGTAAGGGGGAGGGGCGGGGAGGTAGATATTTCCACGGAAGCCAAAAATTTGGAATCGCTTCAATGAAAAAACTGGCGCGCAAAGTGTCATCAGACACGGTCCCTTATTCAGAGCAGGCTGTGGACTGTAGCCGTCACACCTTCTCGCGTAAGCCGTATGCGTACTATAGTCCGATGGTGCTCCAAGATATTTTGTGCTGCATCTCACATGGTTCGTTATAATAAATTGTGTGGGATCTACTTGATTTTTCGTCTCAATTTAAATTACATAATGGGGTCACAGCGGCCATGGACGGTGTTTGAATTGCTAGACCTTTTATCTGCAGAGATCATAAAAGAATTGGAATTATTCAGGGTTCGTTTGGACATTTTTATGCATTAAGTCAGTTTTCAATGCATTTATGTGCATAATTCAAATTTGAACTACATGCACATGCTCAAATGCATATAAATTGGTTGAAAAATCAAATCTTTTGTCCTTGGGTGCATGCTTAGGTCCCATGCAAGAAATGGCAATGAATGTCAAACACCCTGCCACCGTCACTCGGCCGCAAACATTGAGATACCTGGTTTTTAGATTCTAGTAAATCCAAAACTCATTTGAAAGTCATGAAACTTGGCATGCTATCATGGAGCGGCATCAACATGTCGTGGTAAAAAAATTGTCCCATTTGGGGCAGGTTTGGGTATAAGCTTCTCACAAAAAGCGTGATGGTTTCGGTAGGGAAGGTGCAACCTTTGGGGGCGAAACGATATCCGTCGTCTCTTATTGCTTTCAAAATTTTTTGAGTGCCAACATGGAACAACAGGAGTGTTGTGTTTAATTTTGGAATTTTTCGGGGTTCGTTTGGACATTTTTATACATTAAGTTGGTTTCCGAGGCATTTTATGTGCATAATTCAAATTTGAACTACATGCACATTCTCCACTGCATATAAACGGGTTGAAAAATCAAATTTGTGTCCTTGGTTGCATGCTTAGGTCCCATGCAAGAAATGGGAATGAATTTCAAACACCCCGCCACCGTCACTCGGCCGCAAACATTAAGATGCCTCATTTTTAAATTCTAGTAAATCCAAAACTCATCTGAAATCCATGAAACTTGGCATGCTTTCATGGATCGCCATCAACATGTTGTGGTAAAAATTTTGTCCCATTTGGGGCAGGTTTGGATATAAGCTTCTCACAAACTAGATCTTCTCACAACAAGCGTGATGGTTTCGGTAGGGAACGTGCCACCTTTGGGGACGAAACGATATCCGTTGCCTCTTATTGCTTTAAAAAAATTTCGAGTGTCAACATAGAACAAAATGAGTTTTGTGTTTAATTTTGGAATTTTTCGGGGTTCGTTTGGACATTTTTATACATTAACTGGGTTTCCCGGGCATTTTATGTGCATAATTCAAATTTGAACTACACGCACATTCTCCGATGCATATAAACTGGTTGAAAAAACAAATATGTGTCCTTGGTTGCATGCTTAGGTCACATGCAAGAAATGGGAATGAATTTAAAACACCCTACCACCGTCACTCGGCTGCAAACATTGATATACCTGGTTTTTAAATTCTAGTAAATCCAAAACTTGTCTGAAATTTATGAAACTTGGCATGCTATCATCGAGCAGCATCAACATGTTGTGGTAAAAAAATTCCCATTTGGGGCAGGTTTGGGTATAAGCTTCTCACAAACCAGAGCTTCTCACAATAAGCGTGATGGTTTCGGTAGGGAATGTGCCACCTTCGGGGATGAAATGATATCTGTTGCCTCTTATTGCTTTCAAAATTTGCTAGTGTCAACATAGAACAACAGGAGTGTTGTGTATACTTTTGGAATTTTTTAGGGTTCGTTTGGACATCACTGGTATAGCGACATCCTAAACAAACGGTTTTAACCCCTTTCCGCGATGGCATTTGGAACCGTTGCCAAGTGAGTGTGTGCGATAGGGTGTCCTTCCCACACGACCCAGAAATTGTCGGGGATAGGACCTCCTGGGACCCAGGCTGGGGCCGTGTGCGATCGGGTGAGGCATTGAAACCCAATCATTTCTGTAGGTATGTACATTCCACACGGTAATCCAAGAAAATCATTTCCGTAGGTATGTACATACAACACAGTGAATCCCAGAAAATCATTTCCGTAGGTATGTACATCCCACATGGTGAATCCTAGAAAAACATTTCCGTAGGTATGCATATCACACACAGTTCTTTGTGTGGAAACGATTGTGCAAGGTGGTCTAACGCAAACAGTTCGCTGCCGGAAGCGGTGTGTGATTGTTAGTTGATCAAACACGCCTACTTTCTAGAAACCGTGCGGGTTGTTTGAGTTCATCGCCCATGGTGCTGTCTGAGTAACCGTTTGCAATAGAAAACCCCAATAAGCAGGGTAATTGTCCTATTGTTGATAATCCATGTACTAATCAAACTGATATTTCTTATAAAACACGCCAGATATTTCATATCCGTATAAAAGCAACCAGGATTTCATAATCGAATTACATCAGATAGCTTCGTCACTTAGTTACGCCATTACACAACAGCACCAAGTTTCACATGCAGCATCAAAAACCTTTGGAAAGTAGCATCATGCATGGTAAATAGACAAATGAATCTCATCTAGGAAACTGCAGAAGCAGAAGGCAATTATTGAGCCTTCAACGATGTTGAATGTCCTTGCAACTTTAGGCCAGTGGCTATCGATAATTGCCCGCCCAACCTTCGTCCTTTTAAGCAAGACTTCAATATTGTACCGTGGGTGTTGAATGAATACCTTCCTTGCCTCTTGACCATGCATGTGGTTTGAGAGGTAATCATCGGTGAACTGCTTTGAAAAGTACTGAAAACAAAGCTATGCATAAATCGCTATTGTAAATTTTGAAATGGCACAAGGGGTGAAAACAAGGTAAAAGAGTTGGTACGATCCTATAGTTGACTTATGTCTTCTTCATTGTGCAAACAAAGATCTTGTTGTTATTTGTCGCAAGTTTCTTCATCCTAACAATCTTTCTGAGTTTCTTGACTTGACTGATATTCATGGACATCTCATTTCCCCATATGCAAAATGGGTCGAACAGTGGGTCTAAGCCTCTCACAGCAGGACCTACATGTGCAAGACCAAACTGTAAGAAACCTAAATATTAGAATGATTCCTGCAACTGCACAATAATGTGCCACTAGCCAAAGGACCTGCTTGAATAAACCTCGATGGTAAACCGTAGTGTCTCCCATTGTTTCCCTGCAACACACAAAAGGAAGATCTTGATCAGGTTAACTGAGAGTTGCCATAATATCAGTAGAATATGTATTGAGTACAGCCAAATTCGATTAGTGTCACATGCATAACAAGACAAAATTGTACCCACATCAAATGAAAATCAAGTTGCAGAACTGAACCAAACAGTTAAATGGATAGTACACCAAATGAACCAAAATAGTTAACTGAGCACGACATTGCAGAATAGAAACATGTACTAGAAGATAAGACAGTTAACAAAATAAAGAATGCTTGAGAACAGTACTACGAAATGTAGCAATTGTTGGCCCAAAGTGTTAACTGAACATTACATTTCAGAGGACCAAACTGTTAACTGAACATCAGATTGCATATTAACATTACAAAGGACAAATCACTAGAAGGCACTGGTAGTGGCCTTGAGAAAACATCACGAACTGTATTTTAAAGTAGGCAACCGCGTGGCGGTGTTGGCGGTGGCCTCGAAGACGAGGTGCTCCTCCAAGATCTGGCGGTCGACACGCATGGCAGCCATAGCGACCTCGTTCGCGCGTGTGGCCACATGCTACTCAGCTCCATGTTATATTGTGTGTAAAATGGTTGTGGGCGATGCTTAATTGGAGGAGGGGGCAGTGATTTCGGTGGAAGGTGTCGCTCCGTCAGTCGGGGCATGTGGGGTGGGAAAGGAGGAGGATGGTGTGGGTGGGGTGTGGATTACCTGACCATATCAACGACGCTGCGCAGCAAGAAGAAGGGTCAGCGGCGAGGAGGCCGCGGAGCAAGAAGAAGGGTCGCCGGCGAGGAGGCGGCGCTGCAAGAAGAAGGGTCGCCGGCGATGAGACGGCACTGCAAGAAGAAGGATAGCCGGCGAGGAGGCGGCGCTGCAAAAAAGGGGTCGTCGGCGATGAGGCTGTGTAACATCCCAGATTTTCAATTTGGAATGTTATACATTAGATCATCAATGCATATCATATTTTTTTGCTTTTGGTTTTGATCCTAGAAATTTCTACGCAACTCAAGGACCCACGGAGAGAGTTGGGGAATTCATTATTTTCATATTTGAGTTTTCTCAAATTTTGCGAATAGGATCATTTGATTTTAATTATTTTAACATCAATTGTTTCTACTACAAAAATATGAGAGAGGGAATAAAATGACTTTCCCAAAATAAAGAAATATTGAGGATTGAATAATAAAATCAAACAAGATTTTATTTCGGAGTTTTTCGGTATTTTATTTGAATTTAGGAAAAATGTGTGTTTTTCAAAATTGCACTTAGGCCCCAAATAAATGTTCACCTTGTGCGGCTTGATTTTAGAAGCCTGGGAAAATTTATTTCGGGATTTTTGGAGTCCGTTTAGTATTTCTTTTATTTGTTTTTCTGCGTGGAATAATTTAAAAAAAACGCGAACTGACTTCGGGCCTACCCGAGCGGGACACCGCCCGGGGGCAACCTTTAAATACCGCCGCCCCGAGCCGCCCCAGCCCACCGCGCCCGAAATCAGAGCCGCCGCCACCGGAGCCACCGCCGCCGCCGCCGGACCCAGGTCAACCTCGTTTTTGCTGCCGTTTTTTTAAGTCACGGTTAAAAAAAAGTCGCGGTTTTTTTTATTATTATTTTTAGTTTCGGTTTTTTTAAATAGATCGGTTTTCCTATTTATTTAATTAGCGAGCGTTCGTCCGTTCGTTTGTTCTAGCGAATGTTCATCGTTTTTCTTTTTCTCGGATTAAATCCGCGATTTTTCTGATCGCGATTCCTGATCCAATTTTCATTTTAGTATAACTTTTCGCTCGGTTATCGGAATCAGGCGGTTCAAGCGCCTGGAGTTTAGTCTCGAAACACTCTAACCGTTTAACCAACTTAAACAAGTTTTTGCCACTGTAAAAATTGCGCTAGATCTAGAATAGTAAACGAAGCTTGTTTCTTTTGCCGTTTGACTTTCATTGCTTCGTTTGATTAGATTCTTTTTGCAAACCGGAGTTCTTAAGTTGAACCTTCTGGTTAGACCTTTTATTTGAGTTTTACCTGTGCATTAGATGAATACTTATTGTATGCTTGTTTGTTTGTCTGCGGTAGAATACCCGGAGTGCGCCGCCTGTTACTTCGAATCTCTAGGTTTCGCGGATCATCAGCAAGGCAAGTAACACTTTGATCATACCTCCTACTATCCAGTTTTATTGCATTAGATCAATCCTCAAACATTGCATGATTAGGATCAAATTAAATTGTGGGATGGGAAGTAGTTGAGGTAGTACCTATTACCTGTTATATTATCAAACCTTTGGGAGTTACTTCTACGTTTTCCTATTGTGCCATGCTATGCTAGTAGACGTGGATTGGGTGAGTGATATCCATGACAGATGTGAGTTTGTTAATTAATGGTTTACCTAAGGTGGCAACTTAAATACACATATGAGTGGATTGAGGTACCTGGGTATTCCAGGATAGCCTGTTTTTTATGGACCGCCACCCAGGCCCAAAGGGATCATGAGATTTTTCATACTAGAAACTTCCGTGTGCAGCCACAAGCTACTATGGGCTCTAGCATAGTTGATTAAGTCGTGTGAACTCTTGCAGGGTAGACTAGCAGATGTAGGGGAAAGTAGGTGTAACGCTCTATCCATCGTAAGGTGCTAGTGCTTCTGAAAGACTATGTGTCGGTCATCCGTCTTCTCAAACACCATGTAGTGCGAGAAACCAAACGGAGGCAATCGAGTCTTGTTGGGAAAAGTGTGCAAACCTCTGCAGAGTGTATAAACTAATCATGGTTAGCCGTGTCCCCGGTTATGGACAACTTGAGTATCTAGTACTTGGATTATCATGTGAATCTCAACATGTTACTTTAAATTAATTTTGTTGGGTTTGTTTAATGATGATGCTTAATTGGGATTGAGGATGCTGTCAACCATTCTCAATGTTTAACAACCACCATGATAGTTAAATAAAATTTATTCCTTTGCAGTAGGGAAAAATTGGCTTTACGCAAAACTGTAACCATAGATCTTTCCACCAGCCAAATATGCATATAGTATAGCTGTTTCATTCCATTACTCTCTATGTGTTACCTTGTCAGCATATTCCATGTGCTGACCCGTTTCGGGCTGCAACGTTAATGTTGCAGACTTTTTAGACGACGATTAAGGAGTTTTTAGGTCATGGTTCTATACTCAGTGATGTTGTTGGAGTTGATGGACTCACTTATCTTCCAAGCCTTCCGCTGTTATTGTTATTAGATGGCCTTAAGCCATATTTATTGTAATAAGTTCTCTTTTGAGACACTCGATGTAATAAGTGTGTGATTGCTACTCTATTATAAATCCTCCGAGTACTGTGTGGTGTCAGCATTACTGATACAGGGATGACACCTGAGCACATAGATCAGACCGTTTGAGGTCTGGTCGCTACAGGCTGAGCTGCCAGTAAGCAGCAGCGAAGGTTTGAACTTGGAAAGCAAGTAGGAACAGTGGAAATGTGGCTTTTGGTAGGAGGGAGGGGCGGGGAGGTAGATATTTCCGCGGTGGCAAAAAAAATTCCGTTCGGTGCCGCGAGAAACTGGCGCGCAAGTGTGGTTCAAGCGGGGGAGGTGGACTGTAGACGACGAAGCTTCCTGCGTAAGCTAGACAAGACGGTGCCCCAAGATATTTTATATTGCATCCCACATGATTCTTTCTAGTAAACTGTTCGTGGTATACCTGATTTTTTTTCATTATGTTTTGAAAGACAAAATGGTGTTAGGAGGGAAAGGATGGTGTTGGATTGCTAGAACTTTACGTACAGTAAACATGCAACTAGTACATGAGTGTCGTGTTTAAATTTGGAATTATTCCGGGTTCGTTTGGCATTTTTATGAATTAATTGAGTTCCTAGGCATTTAGTGAGCATAATTCAAATTTGAACTACAAGCACATGCTCCAATGCACCAAAGTTTGCTGAAAAATCACATGTGTGTATTTGGGTGAATTTATAGGTCCCATGCAAGAAATGGGAATAAAATTCAAACATCCGGGCGTCGTCGCTCGACCGGAATGATTGAGAAACTTGGTTTTTTAATTCCTGTAAATCCAAAACACGGCTGAAAATCATGAAACTTGGCATGGTGTCATGACATGGCACCAACATGCTGCAGTAAAATTTTTGTCCGAACTGGGACAAGCTTTGGTGTAATCTTCTTGCAAACTGGAGCTCCCTCAAGAAGGCTCGTGATTTCGAGAGGGAACGTGTCACCTCCATGTGTGAAATGACATACGTACACTGCCTTCTCCCGCCTTAATTTTTGTACACTAGCAGATTAGACCAAATAGAAGTATCATGCTAAATTTTGGAATTATTCCGTGTTCGTTTGGCCTTTTTATACATTAATTGAGTTTCTGGGCATTTAATATGCATAATTCAAATTTGAACTACAAGCACATGCTCCAGTGCACCAAAGTTGTTTGAAAGATCACATGTGTGTCCTTGGGTGAATTTCTAGGTCCCATGCAAGAGATGAGAGTTAAATTCAAACATCTGGGCATCGTGGCTCGGCCAAAAAGATTGAGAAACTTGGTTTTTAAATTCTTGTAATTCCAAAAGATGCCTGAAAATCATGAAACTTGGCATGGTGTCATGACATGGGACCAACATGCTGCGATAATTTTTTTGGCCGATTTGGGACAAGCTTTGTTGTAAGCTTCTTGCAAACCGGAGCTTCCCTCAAGAAGGTTCCTGGTTCCGAGAGGGAACGTGTCACCTCCATGTGTCAAACGACATACGTACACTGCCTTCTCCCGCCTTAATTTTTGTACACTGGCAGATTAGACCAAATAGAAGTATCGTGCTAAATTTTGGAATTATTCCATGTTCGTTAGGCATTTTTTATACATCAATTGAGTTTCCGCGTATTTAATGTGCATAATTCAAATTTGAACTACAAGCACATGCTCCAGTGCACCAAAGTTGTTTAAAAAATAATATGTGTGTGTGTGTGTCCTTGGGTGAATTTCTATGTCCCATGCAAGAGATGGGAGTTAAATTCAAACATCTTGGCGTCGTGGCTCGGCCGGAAAGATTGAGAAACTTGGTTTTTTAATTCCTATAAATCCAGAACACGCCTGAAAATCATGAAACTTGGCATGGTGTCATGACATGGCACCAACATGTTGCGGTAATTTCTTTGGCCGAATTGGGACAAGCTTTGGTGTAAGCTACTTGCAAACCGGAGCTTCCCTCAAGAAGGCGCATGGTTTCGAGAGGGAACGTGTCACCTCCATGTGTGAAACGACATACGTACACTGCCTTCTTTCGCGTTAATTCTTTTACATAGCCAGATTAGACCGATAGAAGTATTGTGCTATATTTTGGAATTATTCTGGGTTCGTTTGGCCTTTTTTATACATTAGTTGAGTTTCTGGGCATTTAATGTGCATAATTCAAACTTAAACTACAAGCAGAGGCTCCAATGCACCAAAGTTATTTGAAAAATTACATGTGTGTCCTTGGGTGAATTTGTAGGTCACATGCAAGAGATGGGAGTGAAATTCAAAATCTGGGCGTCGAGGCTCGGCCGGAAAGATTGAGAAACTTGGTTTTTAATTCTTGTAATTCCAAAACACGTCTGAAAATCATGAAACTTGGCATGGTGTCATGACATGGCACCAACATGCTACAGTAATTTCTTTGGCCGAATTGGGACAAGCTTTGGTGTAAGCTTCTTGCAAACTGGAGCTTCCCTCAAGAAGGTTTGTGGTTCTGAGAGGGAACGTGTCACCTCCGTGTGCGAAACGACATACGTACGCCGCCTTCTCCTGCCTTAATTTTTTTACACAGGAAGATTAGACTAATAGAAGTACCATGCTAAATTTTGGAATTATTCCGGTTTCGTTTGGCCTTTTTTATACATTAATTGAGTTTCTACACATTTAATGTGCATAATTCAAATTTGAACTACAAGCACATGCTCCAGTGCACCAAATTTGTTTGAAAAATCACATGTGTGTCCTTGGGTGAATTTCTAGGTCCCATGCAAGAGATGGGAGTGAAATTCGAACATCTGGGCATCATGGCTCGGTCGAAAAGATTGAGAAACTTGGTTTTTTAATTCCTGTAAATCCAAAACACACTTGAAAATCATGAAACTTGGCATGGTGTCATGACATGGCACCAACATGTTGTGGTAATTTTTTTGGCCGAATTGGGACAAGCTTTGGTGTAAGCTTCTTGCAAACCGGAGCTTCCGTCAATAAGGCTCGTGGTTCCGAGAGGGAACGTGTCACCTCCGTGTGCAAAACGACATGCGTACACTGCCTTCTCCCGACTTCATTTTTTTTACATAGCCAGATTAGACCAAATAGAAGTATCATGCTAAATTTTGGAATTATTCCGGGTTCGTTTGACCTTTTTATACATTAATTGTCTTTCTGTGCATTTAATGTGCATAATTCAAATTTGAACTAAAAGCACGGGCTCCAGTGCACCAAAGTTGTTTGAAAAATCACATGTGTGTCCTTGGGTGAATTTCTAGGTCCCATGCAAGAGATGTGAGTGAAATTCAAACATCTGGGCGTCGTGACTCGGCCGGAAAGATTGAGAAACTTTTTTTTTAATTTCTTTAATTCCAAAACATGCCTGAAAATCATGAAACTTGGCATGGTCTCATGACATGGCACCAACATGTTGTGGTATTTTTCTGTCCGATTTGTGAAGGCGCACACATTAACAATCAACAAAGTCATTTTGGAACAAGTGTTGTCATGTTACAAATCGGAAACAGAAGTATTATTGAAACCGTTGGCGTTCAACTTACCAATTACGTGCGGCCATGCGTCCCCTTTTTTATTGGCTAGGAGGTGTCCTGCAGGGTAGCTATTTGAGTACGGGAGGCGTGCGATCAGACCCCTGCGCGTGCTCATCAGGAGGAGAGCCCTTTGACCGCTACCTGTCGCGCACCTCCCTCCCAACGGCTCCTTTAATGGCGCCCGAGCACCTATTCAGCGTGGCTATATGTCTCACTGGACTGAGATTTAAGAGAGAGAAATGAAAATCTGAAAGAAATTTTTGCACGGATCTTGATGTAAGATCTGACGGACCTATATAGCATCGACTACGACTTATAGCAAGCATGATGAATATAAGGACGATGACATTGGATAATAATTGTCTTCAATATTTAGAAACATAATTAAAAAGCCACATGCGGCAACACCCGAAATACACAAGGGCAAAATAAGAAGGAAGACAATGATTTGGCTCACTGATCTCTACTTTCTTGATGTGTTGTTGCAGGCCGCGGGAACTAGTCTCCGCAGCGAGCGGCGACGAGCTCTTTCTTGTCCTCAAAATGCTGCTTGAGAGCATCCATGGATTCCTCCACCCGCCTTCTGTGCTCGATGCGCAGCATGTCATTCTCGTCCATAAGTTTCTCGACGATGACGCCGGTCCTCTTCAACAAGGCAGTGGTCTGCTCCTACAGCTCCGCACTTCCGACGATCTTTGCCCTCAGTAGGTCGCGCGCGGCCTGGAGCTTCGCATTTCTCTCATTTAGTTGCTGGATGACGTCGGTAGACTATTCAAACGAGGCTTTTAGGTCATCCTGCAACCTCGCCCACCTGGAGATTTGATCCATCTGCCTAAGGACGAGGGCACGCATGCGTATGTAAGAGTCGTCGCCTGCCCGCGAGACATTTTCCCAAGCCGCCGCGGCACGGGAGGACATCTCTACTGCATTCACGGCGCGGCGGGACATCTCTTCTTCTTTTGCGGGGTGGCCAGACCAGTCTGCTGCATCGACGGCGCGGCGGATCCTCCATGCTGCTTCGGCGGCGCGGCATGACCTCTCTGCTGCTACGGCCGTGCGGCGGGACATGTTGGTTTCTTTCGCGGCGAGGCGGGACATCTCTCGTGCTTCCGCTTCCAGGCTCGCCTCTTCCTGGTGGCAATCTCTCGACCCAGAATTCACGCTGGCCATGACGGGCGCAAGGGAACAATGATGAATGACTTGTTTGTTTTCTACTTTTTGGGGATGAGGAGTTGAGGAGGAATGTGCAGTCATCTTGGAGTAGTAGTATTTATAACCGCGTAGTAATACACTCCTAAGTGGAAAACCGTTTAGGTTTTGATTGGTGTGAACAGGTTTGCAATTCGGAATGTGACGGGACGCGGCCTCCCTGTTCTTCTAAAAAAATTGTGACGGGATGCATGCTCAAAATTTACTGACGGTTGTAAGTGCGGCACTATTTTCGGAAGGCGTAACATGGGCACGTACGCCTTCTTGTCTACGTATGTGGTGTTTGCACCATAGGGTGCACCGCAATAGGCAATGTCAGCACACGTCATGTTCCAACAGCCGCGCGCACTCGTTATTACATTGTGCATGCTTCTTTTAATTATAATGGGTGTGCCTGTCTAGCGCACACATGTTGATCTATCTAACCGTTTCAGTTTGTTGTGGCTAATAGCAAACAGTTCATCCATGTGAAGTGTATGCCATCAATCGCAGACACTTTGATCTAGCTTACCCGTTTTGTTGGGGAATGCAGTAATTTCAAAAAAAAATCCTACGCACACGCAAGATCTATCATGGTGAGGCATAGCAACGAGAGGGGAATACTGTTCTCCATGTACCCTCGCAGACCGTAAGTGGAAGCGTTATGACAACGTGGTTGATGTAGTCGTACGTCTTCATGATCCGACCGATCCTAGTACCGAAAGTACGGCACCTCCACGATCTGCACACGTTCGGCTCGGTGACGTCCCACGAACTCTCGATCTAGCTGAGTGTCGAGGGAGAGCTTCGTTAGTACGAAGGCGTGATGACGGTGATGATGAAGCTACCGGCACAGGGCTTCGCCTAAGCACTACGACGATATGACCGAGATGGATTATGGTGGAGGGAGGCACCGCACACGGCTAAGAGATCAATGATCAACTTGTTTGTTCTAGGGTGCCCCCTGCCACCGTATATAAAGGAGCAAGGGGGATGCCGGCCGGCCCTTGGGGTGCGCCAGTAGAGGAGGAGTCCTCCTCCTAGTAGGAGTAGGACTCCCCTTTTCCTAGTCCTACTAGGAGGGGGGAAGGAAGGAGGAGAGGGAGAAGGAAAGGGGGCGCCGCCCCCCCCCCCTTCCCTAGTCCAATTCGGACTAGAGGGGGAGGGGGTGCGGCCTGCCCTGGCCGGCCCTCTCTCTCTCCACTAAGGCCCATGTGACCCATTAGTTCCCCCGGGGGGTTCCGATAACCCTCCGGCACTCCGGTTTTCGCCGAAATCACCCGAAACACTTCCGGTGTCTGAATATAGCCGTCCAATATATCAATCTTTATGTCTCGGCCATTTTGAGACTCCTCGTCATGTCCGTGATCATATCCGGGACTCTGAACTACCTTCGGTACATCAAAACACATAAACTCATAATACCGATCGTCACTGAACGTTAAGCGCGCGGACCCTACAGGTTCGAGAAATATGTAGACATGACCGAGACTCATCTCCGGTAAATAACCACTAGCAGAACCTGGATGCTCATATTGGTTCCTACATATTCTATGAAGATCTTCATCGGTCAAACCACACAACAACATACGTTGTTCCCTTTTGTCATCGGTATGTTACTTACCCGAGATTCGATCGTGGTATCTCAATACCTAGTTCAGTCTCGTTACCGGCAAGTCTCTTTACTCGTTCTATAATGCATCATCCCATAACTAACTCATTAGTCACATTGCTTGCAAGGTTTATAGTGATGTGCATTACCAAGAGGGCCTAGTGTATCCTGTAGATGAACCTCTTTTGTATCTTTATCAGCTCTCATGCGTGCATGGTTTAAAAAAACTAATGGCTAAAATAATACTACATTGCTAACAGTTTACTCAACAGTAATCGGCAAACCATCTGTACATTTGCTAGTTAAGACTTTAGAGCGACATAATTAAGTTGCATATGCCACTTCTGATTTATCCAAGAACACTCTGGTTGCAACACACGAATTCTAGCACAAATCTTACAGTAGGATAACATGGTCAGAGCACACGCCATCATCCAACTACAGAGCACCATCGAAGCCAAGTCTGAAGCTACTACTACAACAACTCCATGGTACACCTAATGTGCATAGAAGGCATGAAAGGTTCCTTTGGTTTGACAAGCGAAGCGATAAATCAAAGCATCGCTCTAGAACCTCATCCTGTTTCGTACAATAAATGGAGAGCTAACTCACATTTCATTTTTCTTTAAAACAACTCACATTTGTCATTTTCAGAGTAACACCAAGCTGCTGCCATATGAAAGCAGACATGACAGAGATCAATTCAATCACCAAGTAAAAAATCAAATCACTAGTACATGAATGCATCATTATTTCTAAATCTCTGTTTGCACAACAGGATATAGTGATTCACAGTAAATTCAGTAGAAAAAATCTAGAACATGCAGGAGGTTTGCAAATAACCAGAGTTCAACAACTAAAATATGAATGGCCATACATTGATGTGTTCAGAAGAGCGGAAAACCAACATTAATCAGATCAACACTACTGCAACTTTATCACATAGATAGATTGATCAGTTTGCCAAAAGTAACAATAGATTCAGTTCTTACAAACAACTAACCAACAAAGGGTTGGCAAACACCCAACACATGTACTACTACCACTACTTGCAGACAGGTAGACAGAGTCAAGAGTACAGATACAGAAACCAACAACACGCCATCAGTTTAGGATGAGGTGAACTTGGTGACGGCCCTGGTGCCCTTGGAGATAGCGTGCTTGGCGAGCTCGCCAGGGAAGACGAGGCGGCAGCCATGGCCGGGCCGATAGAAGAAACCTAGACGACGAGGGGAGATATGGGGAGACGAGGCGAGGTCTTACCACCGGGGAAAAGCCCAGTACGGCGGAGGAGGTACGCCAGCGTCGAGGAGTTGGTCTACGGCGCGTTGAAGAGGAGTAGGGCGGCGACATTGTGAGCAGGCAGCAGCGCGGTGTCGTTTCCTCCCCAAATCCACGCGCCCCTCGAGGGCTCTGAACCGCGTGGAAAGGAGGATATAGGGGGGCCGTTCGGAGGGGGTTGGGCCACCGAAACCCCATGTACCAAATGGGCCCTCGAGGTTTTGCGGGGTTTCTAGGCCACGCGAGGAAACTCCCTTCAAAACCCCCTCGACCCTCTCCTACCAAACGAGGCCTAAGGGGAAAAATCAACGCAAGCTCAAGAAGTAGCAGTGGGCACAACCCACCTGGGCGTGCTAGGCAGCCCAGGCGCGCCCTAGTGGGTTGTGCCCTCCTCGGCCCACCTCTAGTGCCCATCCTCTCGTATATAAGTCATTTTGACCTAGAAAAATAAAGGGAGGACTTTCAGGATGGAACACCGCCGTCTCGAGGCGGAACTTGGGTAGGAGCCCTTTTGCCCTCTAGCGGAGCGATTCCGCCAGGGAAACTTCCCTCCCGGAGGGGGAAATCATCGTCATCGTCATCACCAACAACCATCTCATCTTTGGGAGGGAAATGTCCATCAACATCTTCAACAGCACCACCTCCTCTCAAACCGTAGTTCATCTCTTGTATTCAATCTTTGTACCGGAACCTCAGATTCGTACCTGTGGGTGACTAGTAGTGTTGATTACATCTTGTAGTTGATTACTATATGGTTTATTTGGTGGAAGATCATATGTTCAGATCCATTATGCTATTTAATACCCCTATGATCTTGAGCATAATTAACATTTGTGAGTAGTTACTTTTGTTCTTGAGGTCACGGGAGAAGTCATGTTGCAAGTAATCATGTGAACTTGATACGTGTTTGGTATTTTGATGATATGTATGTTGTGATTCCCTTAGTGGGGCCATGTGAACGTCGACTACATGGAACTTCACCATATTTGGGCCTAAGGGAATGCATTGTGTATTAGTTATTAGATAATGGGTTGCTAGAGTGACACAAGTTTAAACCCTAGTTTATACGCTACTTCGTAAGGGGCTGATTTGGATCGAAAATTCTAATGCTATGGTTAGATTTTATCTTAATACTCTTCTCATAGTTGTGGATTCTTGCGAGGGGGTTAATCATAAGTAGGAGGTTTGTTCAAGTAAGAACATCACCTAAGCACCGGTCCACCCACATATCAAATTATCAAAGTAGCGAACACGAATCAAACCAATATGATGAAAGTGACTAGATGAAATTCCCGTGTACCCTCAAGAACGCATTGCTTATTATAAGAAACAGTTTTGGCATGTCCTTTGCCACAAAAGGATTGGGCTACCTTGCTGCACTTTATTTACCGTTACCGTTACTTGCTCGTTACAAATTACCTTGCTATCAAACTACTCATTACCGACAATTTCATTGCTTGCAGAAATTACCTTGCTGAAAACCATTTGTCATTTCCTTTTGCTTCTTGTTGGGTTCGACACTCTTACTTACCAAAAGGACTACAATTTACCCCCTATGCTTGTGGGTCATCAGGGTCTCGCCTATAAGGGTGTGTGTACCTATTTAAGAATAACACACCTATAGTCCCAATGCGTCGACCAGTTTCCAAGAGAAGGTTCTAGAAGGTATTGCTTGTTTTTCTATTTTATTTTGTTTTTCTTTATTGGTTTTAATATATTTTTATTTTATTTTTATGCCTTTCTTATTCTTTTAATGTTTGTCCTTTAGTTTTTGTTTTATTTTAAAAAATCACATTTATTAAAAAATGAACATTTTATAAAATTCATGAAATTTTTAAAAATCCACAAATATTTTTTTAAGTTAATGAAATTTTTTAAATTCTATCAACATTTGAAAATTTAACCTTTTTTCAATTTCACAAACATTATTTAGACCCCATGAATATGTTTTAAATTTGGAAACATATTTTTCCAAAATTCAAGGTACTTTTTAATTCAAGAAAATCATTTTCTTTATTACTGAACATCTTTTTATTTAGAACATTTTTATAAATAAAAACCCATAGTCGGGTTTTCTGAGCTAGGAGCGGAACGAGTGAAAATAAAGCTAAGAGAGCGAGCGAAGCAGGGAGCCGAGCTGAGCAGGCGAGAGCTTCATGGACCAGCCCATCTGAGCGTTGTAACATCAACTCCATGATTTTGGTGTGGAATAGAAGCTCCCAAGAAGCTCACACGGCCATCACACACTAAGACCGAAACATGTAAGAACTCCACCACTATGCATTGAACAACTCCACTCTTCTCTCAGAACAAGCATCATCTTTGACAGCAACCCAACTCGATATACAAATGAAAAAAGCACCGCCATACCATATATAAAACCCGAGTGAAAGTACAACTAATTCGTATGTGGTTTTGGTAATTAATAAGAACATATATGTTATTGAAGTAATGCCTATTTAAAGATCATTTTAGGAAAGTCAATGTAGGCATGGCAAGGACATGTGATTGTGGACCCCTCAAAATGCAAAGGACTGCTACTTGTGAGTTGCGTTGGGGTTTCCTCGAAGAGGAGAGGATGATGCAGTACAATAGAGATAATTATTTCCCTCAGTTAAGAACCAAAGTTATCAATCTAGTACGAGAACCACGCAACACCTCATTAGTAGTACCTACACACAAAATAAGAAATACTTGCACCCAATAAAAACAAGGGGTTGTCAATCTCTCGGCGGTTAATTACAAGGATCAAAACTTGTACTAATAGATAGATAATTAAAACACAAAATAAAATAAGTAAAAAAATTGCAGCAAGGTATTTTTTATTTTAATATATGATAAAAAGTAAATAAACATGAAAATAGCATACGGTGGGTAAAAAAATTACTGTTGGGTAATTGATAGAAAAGTAAATAAACATGACTATATCCAAGGCAAATCATTAAATACTTTTCTATCATTGCCTTGGATATAGTCACGTTGCTAAAACTCCACCTTTAATTGATAAAAAGTAAAGGGATGGGATTGGAGTATGCAAACGCAATTGGAGACACGGAGATTTTGGCGTGGTTCCGATAGGTGGTGCTATCGTACATCCATATTGATGGAGACTTCAACCCACGAAGGGTAACTGTTGCGCGAGTCCACGGAGGGCTCCACCCACGAAGGGTCCACGAATAAGCAACCTTGTCTATCCCACCATGGCCATCGCCCACGAAGGACTTGCCTCACTAGGGTAGATCTTCACGAAGTAGGCGATCTCATTGCCCGTACAAACTCCTTGGTTCAACTCCACAATCTTGTCGGAGGCTCTCAAGTGACACCTAACCAATCTAGGAGACACCATTCTCCAAAAGGTAATAGATTGTGTGTTGATGATGAACTCCTTGCTCTTGTGCTTCAAATGATAGTCTCCCCAACACTCAACTCTCTCTCACAGATTTGGATTTGGTGGAAAGATGATTTGAGTGGAAAGCAACTTGGGGAAGGCTAGAGCTCAAGATTCTTGTGGTTGGAATGGAATATCTTGGTCTCAACACATGAGTAGGTGGTTCTTTCTTAGAAAATGTATGTTGGAAGTGTAGGCACATTCTGATGGCTCTCTCCACTAATGGAGGATGGGTGGAGGGGTATATATAGCCTCCACACAAAATCTAGCCGTTACACACAATTTACCGAACTTAGTGGGACCGAATCATAAAACTCGATCAGACCGATTTAGTTCAAAATGTGAACGTTCGGGTTTTCGGTGGGATCGATATGATCAACTCGGTGAGACCGATGTGCTAGGGTTAGGGTAAAACCTCAACTCGGTTTGACCGATTACACAAACTCGGTGGGACCGATTTTGGTAATAAGCAAAACAGAGAGTTGGTCAAGCAAACTCGGTGGAACCGATTGCATATCTCGGTGAGACCAAAATTATTGCAATAGGTAACACAGAGTTTGCAAGCCCATCTCAGTGAGACCGAGATCCCATCGGTGAGATCGAACTGATTAGGGTTTCTGGCAGTGGCTATGTCAAATGAACTCGGTGGTGCTAGATAGATAATTTTGATAGGGCCGAGTTTGACTTTTGGTTTGGGACATATGTGGATATGAGAAAGTGGTTGAGGGCTTTTGGAGCATATCACTAAGCATTTTGAGCAAGCAAGTCATTAAGCAACACATCATCCCCTTTTAATAGTATTGGCTTTTCTTATGGACTCAATGTGATCCTAGATCACTAAAATAGAAATAAAGAATCTTGAGCTTGAGCCAATCTTTGTCCTTAGCATCTTGAAGGGGTTCCACGTCCTCTTGTCCAAGCCACTCCACTGTTGAACTTATCTAAGATATACTAGATGAAAACATTAGTCCAACAAGAGATATGTTGACATTAATTACCAAAATCACCTAGGAAGCACTTGTGCTTTCAGAAGGCAAGCTAAAAGGTCATATTTGAGAAGGTCCCAATATATTGGAAGAAAGTGGGACCGAAAACGTCGGGCCTGGGGCTGGAGATGTTGTTCATGGAGAAAACAGTTTGGCGAAGCTTGCGTAAGGTGAAAGGGCGGATGAGGCTGGCGGCTTGGGAACTATCGAGTGAGTTGTTGGCGAGACGTTCAGAGAGGTCAAATGTGATGCCCGGATAATCATGCTACAGTAATCCCACGCTAATCATGCCACGTCACCTTGGTTACTGTTGCTAACCTCACGATGATTCGAAATCGTTCAATATTTAAATTCAAAGTAGGTCAAACAACAAAAGTTTTCAAAAGTTGAAACAAAAATGTTCGGGCGGTGCTGAATATTACAAGGGTAATTATGGTGTAGTAAACACATTTTTATAAAATGCCTAAATAATTTAACATGATTTAAAAACAGAAAAGTAAATAGATAAAAGAAAAGAAAATACAAAACCAAACCAAAAAAAGAGGAGAGAACCCCCCACCCACTGGACCAGGCAGCCCACCTCCCCAGGCCGGACCACATGGCCCAACCGGCCACGCCCCCACTCCCTTACCCTCTCCCCCCCACTTCCCCTAACCCTAACCGAACAGCCACTC
>NC_041388.1:313376120-313383531 GCF_002162155.2 Triticum dicoccoides | reverse complement strand
CGTGCCGGAGCTCACGCTCCGGGCCGCCCTCGCCACACCGCACCACGCCCACACGTCCCGGTCCTCCTCCTCCCCGTCCTGCAGCTCCGTCCGGCGCTCGCGCCGTCCGGCGCTCGCACCGCTGCCCTGTCTGCCGCGGCCGCCTTTGCTCGCCCGTGCCCTCCCGTGCGGTCGCCCGCTCCTGCCGCTGCACCTGCCGCCACCGCCGCTGCTTAGCGCCGCCCTGCCTCCACTGCTGCCCGTCGCCGCCTCCCTGCCGCTAGCCCCGCACCGCTCGCTGTTCGGACGAAAACCGCACGCCCATGACCCAGCGCCCAGCGCCCGTAACCCGCTATGGCCCCTCTAGCCTATGACAAGGGGGCCCCATCCCCGAGAACTTATAAAAAAGAGAATTAAAAATAAATAAATAAATAAATAAATAATTACATTAATTAATTAATCAATAAGTGAATTAATTAAGTTAATTAATCATGTTTAATTAATCTAATTAACTAGTTAGTTTAATTAAATAGTACTTAGTTTAACTAAGACCTAATTAACCTAAACAGAGTATGACACGTGGGTCCCACTGGACCCACATGTCAGTTTGACCCAGTCAACTCTGTTGACTGCTGACATCAGCATGACATCATGTTGATGTCATTAATTTATTTTCGAATTAATTTAAATAATTAATTAAATACCAGAAATTAATAAAATCTTTAGAAAATCATATTTTTTAATCCGTAACTCGGATTAAAATATTTTCAACATGAAAGTTGCTCAGAACGATGAGACGAACCCGGATACGCAACCCGTTCATTCGCCACACACCCCTAACATATCAAACTCGCAACTTTGCCCCTCCGGCTCCTCTGCCCGAAAACGCGAAACACCGGGGATACTTTCCCGGATGTTTCCCTCCTTCACCGGTATCACCTCATACCGCGATAGGGCACCCCTAGCACCGATACTTGTCATGTCATGCATCACTATGCATCTGTTTGCTTAAATATTTATTGTTTCTCCCCCCCCCCTCTTCTCTCGCTAGACACCGAGACCGACGCCGCTGCTACCCAGTACGACTACGGTGTTGACGACCCCTCTCTCTTGCCAGAGCAACCAGGCAAGCCCCCCCTTTGATCACCAGATATCGCCTACTCTTCTCTATACTGCTTGCATTAGAGTAGTGTAGCATGTTACTACTTTCCGTTAATCCTATTCTGATGCATAGCCTGTCCTTGCTACTACTGTTGTTACCATTACCTGCTATCCTAATGCTTAGAATAGGATGCTAGTGTTCCATCAGTGGCCCTACACTCTTGTCCGTCTGCCATGCTATACTACTGGGCCGTGATCACTTCGGGAGGTGATCACGGGCATATACAATATACTTTACACAGTTAATTACCTGTGATACTGTTCGGAGATGGGGGCTGAAGGGGCAGGTGGCTCCATCCCGGTAGAGGTGGGCCTGGGTTCCCGACGGCCCCCGACTGTTACTTTGAGGCGGAGCGACAAGGCAGGATGAGACCACCTAGGAGAGAGGTGGGCCTGGCCCTGGTCGGCGTTCGCAGATACTTAACACGTTTAACGAGATCTTGGTATTTGATCTGAGTCTGGCTACTGGCCTATACGCACTAACCATCTATGCGGGGACAGTTATGGGCACTCGACGTCGTGGTATCAGCCGAAGCCTTCGTCAGCGATTGAGTGGCGCGCGCCGGATTGGACCGTAAGCCTGCTCTTGTATTAAGGGGGCTAGTTCTGCTTCCGGCCGCGTTCGCAACATGCAGGTGTGCAAAGGGCGATGGGCCCAGACCCCTGTGCCATAGGATTTAGACCGGCGTGCTGACCTCTCTGTTGTGCCTAGGTAGGGCTGCGACGTGTTGATCTTCCGAGGCCGGGCATGACCCAGGAAAGTGTGTCTGGCCAAATGGGATCGAGCGTGTTGGGTTATGTGGTGCACCCCTGCAGGGAAGTTAATCTATTCGAATAGCCGTGATCTTCGGTAACAGGACGACTTGGAGTTGTACCTTGACCTTATGACAACTAGAACCGGATACTTAATAAAACACACCCTTCCAAGTGCCAGATACAACCGGTGATTGCTCTCTCACAGGGCGACGAGGGGAGGATCATCGGTTAGGATTATGCTATGCGATGCTACTTGGAGGACTTCAGTCTACTTTCTTCTACATGCTGCACGACGGAGGCTGCCAGAAGCGTAGTCTTCGAAAGGACTAGCTATCCCCCTCTTATTCCGGCATTCTGCAGTTCATTCCACATATGATAGCCTTATTCTAGTTGATACCAATGCATACATATGTAGTGTAGCTCCTTGCTTGCGAGTACTTTGGATGAGTACTCACGGTTGCTTTCTCCCTCTTTTCCACCTATCCCTTCTACCTGGTTGTCGCAACCAGATGTTGGAGCCCAGGAGCCAGACGCCACCTTCGACGACGACTCCTACTACACCGGAGGTGCCTACTACTACGTGCAGGCCGCTGACGACGACCAGGAGTAGTTTAGGAGGATCCCAGGCAAGAGGCCCGCGCCTCTTTCGATCTGTATCCCAGTTTGTGCTAGCCTTCTTAAGGCAAACTTGTTTAACTTATGTCTGTACTCAGATATTGTTGCTTCCGCTGACTCGTCTATAATTGAGCTCTTGTATACGAGCCCTCGAGGCCCCTGGCTTGTAATATGATGCTTGTATGACTTATTTTATTTGTAGAGTTGTGTTGTGATATCTTCCCGTGAGTCCCTGATCTTGATCGTACACGTTTGCGTGTATGATTAGTGTACGGTCAAATCGGGGGCGTCACAAGTTGGTATCAGAGCCGACTACCTGTAGGAATCCCCCTTCCACACTCCTTGGCCGAAGTCGAGTCTAGACATTGCAAAAACTTTTACTAACATGGTTGTGTGCCTTACGGGCCCACGTCGCCATTGGGTGGTATTAGAATCTTTTACTCCTCGATCCTTACTCTGGGATTCTGACTCTCTCCTACTCGGGTTAAATGATTTTGCCGAAATCTAACTCTAGGTTCTCGTTACCACTTCCTGCCGGAGAGCCCCTTCATTATAGATGATCGACCGCTTCAACAGAAGATTCTGACAATACTCTCCGATGTTTCCCCGAGACCCTTGTGCCCTTCGCCGTTGCAATTCCATACCACCGATAAATCCCTATGAAAAGCTACATACACTTGTCGTCCATAACTTCATTCCCGGTTGATCTTGTTATTACAAGATACCTTGAAATCCTCTTTATTGTTCCGAGAATATTTTGTGCCTACTGCCTTGAAGTTCTTTGCCACATGAATACCCCTATGGATAATTTCTTGCTCTTATCGAGTATCCGCTCATTCTCAGTTGTTCATGTGTTTCACAAAAGTCTTCAAGATACTATTCGATCTTTCGAAAATCCTAAGCAGTCTATTGCTCTTGAAATTCTTGCTTGCTTGCATTATGTTTAAGCCCATAAGTCTCGTAATCTTATTGGCATCCCTTGTCATTATCATTTTGAGTCCATTGATTCAATATGTTGCGAATGCTCGCAATCCTCAATCAGATCCTAGAATTCATCCTTTTGGCTCAGACGTCATATTAAGCGTGAGCTGGATCTCGACCAATCAAATTGTTGTCAATGTTAACCCTAAGCTTACTCAACCTATCCATTCTTAATCAGAGCGTTTGCTTTTGATCTTTTTATTTGGAAATCATAATTCATTTGCATTTGAGCTTTGAATTAGTTAGCTGTTTCTATAATCTGATGCCTTTGCATTCTTTTCCTTCTGATTGAGTACCGATACTCACATTAGATTCCTTGTGGTCTGCGAGACCATTTGCTTGGTTATTATCCGACAGTGTCCTTCGTATCCAATAACCTTGAGAGTTTCTCCCCTGATACATAATGCCTTTGGTAAATTGTGTCTTCTGCCTTTGGCAAGTAATATCCTATGCCTTTGTCAACCATGCTCTACTTCGAGCATGTCTTAATTGATCCTAAAGTTCATGGTATATGTTCTAAGATACCCCGATGGGTTGAAACTATGCCTTCTTTAATATGTGTGAACTCAGAAGTTTTCACAGGTCATAATCATCTGGTATTTCACTAGGTAAAACTTTCAACACTAATGCCATTATCGAAACGAGAAGTGAATGTAAGGTTATGCTTTGGAGAAGTGGGAGTCGACCTTGAACTTTGTGTTCATGCCCATGGAACCGAGGTGGAACTTATCATGGAAGCTTCTCATAGTAATAATAATCCCCTTGTTATAACTTCTTCTCTTATATATGCTTGGTCTTTTGCGACCGTGGTTTCGACCATATTGTTCTTCTTTGATCCCATTTCTTGGACAAGTTTAAGTGCTTGCCTTCTGCAAATGATTTCACTTGTCCAACCCCTATCCCGCTCTACCCTTGAGTATACCCTCTGGTACCGCGAGAATATCATGGAACTACATAACTTCTTATGGGTTCTTCATCAACTATTATTTCTCACCGATTCCAATTTTCCTGGGTTCTGGGTTGTCGTCAACCGCGAACACTGATAAGTGAATCAATTCCGCACTTCGATTCAATAACTCTAAGCAATCTTCATTGCTTATGAGTTTACTAATCCTTCGAGTCATTGCTAGCCTGATCGGCTATATCTTTATCGTGCAACTTTTTAACTGTGCTACCTAGCCTGGCCCCTCTTTCCGGAGCACAGACTTAGATGGTAAGCTAATCTTACGTCGATCTTCCTCGTCATATCATTTCTCCTTGAACAACAAAATTGATTTCGAGTTTGTGTCTTACCCATGGTTCCAATAACCTTTCGCTTCATCACCCCTTTCAACTTGATGTCATCGCCGATCGATTACATCTTCATGAGATCTCTTGACAAATGTGTCGTGATCACCATGAGCATTATGAGCTCTTCCAGGATATCGATTGAATTCATGATGAGAAATACCATCCTTGCCCTCGATGATTTGTTTTATCATCGACCAGTTTATTGCCTTCCGTTCAACACAAACTTGTTCGTGTTTTGTGTTATACCTTGAGATCCCTGCTATCCAGCATTTGTTCTTCTTTACCTTGAAGTATTACCATTGTTTATGTCAAGAATGTCGTGAGATTTCACAACCTCTTAAGAATTCTTGATACAGGCGATCCTTCTTGCCATATCCGTTCATTCCTTGGTCCCCGTGTTGTTTCTAACCGGAGAACCGACAATTGAACTATGATGTGCGACTTAAAAACTTCTAGCAACCCTATTGCTTTGAAGCTAATGTTCGATATTTCATTCTTAGACCATTGGTTATCGAATCACAATTCTAACCTTGATCATGCTATCTAAGCCCATATTTCGGGTGCACCCTTCAACCAATGTTTACTCGTGGATGTTCTCCTCGAGCATACATCATTATATCATTTGATCCGACAAATGTTATCTCCTTGTTCACATAACTGTGGAAATCCATATTTTTGGAAATCTCAAGGAATTCTCGCTGAGTCCATCAGCCACATCCTCATCCTCTCCTTGTTTTAATGATGAACTCTTGTTGTGGAACTCGCTTCCATAGTTCAATTCCTGAGATTCTTACAATGTCATCTCGACAATTTGTGTTGCACCTTTCTTCTCAGGCATCCTAAGTCTGAGGTCAGATATGATGGTTGTAACTTATTTCCAAGAGTTATAACATTGGTCTTTATATGAACCGGTAAGGTGATGTCATGCCTAGCACACCTGACCGGAGGACCTATTGTTATAGTTTCCTTTTGGAAAGGTTAGTCATTCTTCCGTGAGGAAATTGTAAGACTTATTCTATAAGTTGTTCCTGATGGATCCTTGTTGTCTCCAAAGTCTGATCTTCACCTGTTGACCATGTCAATGCTATCTCAAAGAATGTCTGTGGTACTCTGATTTTCAACAAGAACATTTGAAGCCTAATGCTAAATGTTACTTTCTCACTTATCCAAACACCGTTGTATGGGCAATGTCATGAAATTTCTCTTCCCTTTCCTGAAGGATTTTCTACTTTATATCATGCCGGGGATATCATGCCTTGCTTGTCCTTGGGAAGGGTATACCCCTGGTATATGTGTCAAACACATTTTCCTTCCCATTGTTCTGTTTGATCTGATGATCACATTTTCCTTTTCGTTGAATTGTTTAAACCTTTCTTGTGATCTATATGATCTAAGCAGTAATGTTCTCCTGCTTATGTAAACACCTCGTTGTACAATTCTGTCAGCAAGACCCTGTTACTTTTGTTGATGACATTCCGGTAACCACCGATGGATGAGAACTTTGCCTATTGGTCCGCCTCGTTCAACGAGCAGGAAAATGGTTCTCTTCATCCCTCGCCCTTGGTATCGATGTTGTTGCCGACATAACTGACAGGCTACCCTCTGACATGCCTTGCTATCATGACCATGCAAGATGTCAACGCCCTTCCCTATTTTAACCCACATGGTGGGCCCATAACCCACAGATCCATAGGATCGAAACCTGACTCTCCTGTACACCCTGTTGTCAAAGTTATTCCTCGTGCTTGACTTTCTATGTAATTCACGGGCCACCTGCCTATTGATCTATTCTGGTATAAGACGCAATACTTATTCCCGATTGCTTTGAACCGCTTTCACGCCCTGTAACAGGCATCGAACGATTTTTCTATCCGCTTGAAACTTCTTATTGTACCATCTTACTTTGCTCTCGATGTGTTTCCTTTGTTCAATTCGAGAGATAGTCATGTGTTCATTCATGGGATGACCCCAGATGATTACCCCTTATAGCATCCTATCGTTATCAACCTGCCCCTTACCTATTCATAAGTACGATGGGGTTCCCGAAGAAAGGATGCCGACTTCCTCATGATTACCCGCAACAGAGAAATGAAGCCTCAATGTAATGGATTGACCTCTTCGAGAAGAGCAACTATGACCGAGAAGAATCGTTAGAATTTCGTAACTAGATCCCTTCCCCCTTGTAACCGCTCCTAATCTCGGGACGAGATTTCTTGTAGTGGAGGAGACTTGTGACGCCCGGATAATCATGCTACAGTAATCCCACGCTAATCATGCCACGTCACCTCGGTTACTGTTGCTAACCTCGCGATGATTCGAAACCGTTTCAATATTTAAATTCAAAGTAGGTCAAACAACAAAAGTTTTTAAAAGTTGAAACAAAAATGTTCGGGCGGTGCTAAATATTACAAGGGTAATTATGGTGTAGTAAACACATTTTTATAAAATGCCTAAATAATTTAACATGATTTAAAAATAGAAAAGTAAATAGATAAAAGAAAAGAAAATACAAAACCAAACCAAAAAAAGAGGAGAGAACCCCCCACCCACTGGACCAGGCAGCCCACCTCCCCAGGCCGGCCCACCTAGCCCAACCGGCCGCGCCTCCACTCCCTTACCCTCTCCCCCC
>NC_041388.1:313305736-313375879 GCF_002162155.2 Triticum dicoccoides | reverse complement strand
CCGCCGCTGGACCTCGACCTCGCCGCCTGGGACGCCGCTCGACGCGGGAGCCCCTTCGCCGCCTCGACCACGCCTCGCCCTCGTCGGCTCCTTTCGGCCTCCTTCCTCTCCGCCCGCGGCGCCATCGTCTGCTACCTCCTCTTCGACCACGACCACGAGCTCGGGACCCCGTCGTCGCCGGACTAACGCCGCCCGTCGCCGGATCTCCCTCGTCGGACTTCCACCGACCTCCGTCGAGCCCACTGCCACGGTCCCTACTCCCCACCGTGAGCTCCCTTCCTTCCCTTCTCTGTCGCCGGCGCCATTTCCCCCCACCCCGCAGCGCCCGCGTGCCGGAGCTCACGCTCCGGGCCGCCCTCGCCACACCGCACCACGCCCACACGTCCCAGTCCTCCTCCTCCCCGTCCCGCAGCTCCGTCCAGCGCTCGCGCCGTCCGACGCTCGCACCGCTGCCCTGTCTGCCGCGGCCGCCTTTGCTCGCCCGTGCCCTCCCGTGCGGTCGCCCGCTCCTGCCGCTGCACCTGCCGCCACCGTCGCTGCTTAGCGCCGCCCTGCCTCCACTGCTGCCCGTCGCCGCTAGCCCCGCACCGCTCGCCGTTCGGGCGAAAACCGCACGCCCGTGACCCAGCGCCCAGCGCCCGTAACCCGCTATGGCCCCTCTGGCCTATGACAAGGGGGCCCCATCCCCCAGAACTTATAAAAAAAGAGAATTAAAAATAAATAAATAAATAATAATTACATTAATTAATTAATCAATAAGTGAATTAATTAAGTTAATTAATCATGTTTAATTAATCTAATTAACTAGTTAGTTTAATTAAATAGTACTTAGTTTAACTAAGACCTAATTAACCTAAACAGAGTATGACAGGTGGGTCCCACTGGACCCACATGTCATTTTGACCCAGTCAACTCTGTTGACTGCTGACGTCAGCATGACATCATGCTGATGTCATTAATTTATTTTCGAATTAATTTAAATAATTAATTAAATACCAGAAATTAATAAAATCTTTAGAAAATCATATCTTTTAATCCGTAACTCGGATTAAAATATTTTCAACATGAAAGTTGCTCAGAACGACAAGACGAACCCGGATACGCAGCCCGTTCATCCGCCACACACCCCTAACATATCAAACTCGCAACTTTCCCCCTCCGGCTCCTCTGCCCGAAAACGCGAAACACCGGGGATACTTTCCCGGATGTTTCCCTCCTTCACCGGTATCACCTCATACCGCGATAGGGCACCCCTAGCACCGATACTTGTCATGTCATGCATCGCTATGCATCTGTTTGCTTAAATATTTATTGTTTCTCCCCCCCCCTCTTCTCTCGCTAGACACCGAGACCGACGCCGCTGCTACCCAGTACGACTACGGTGTTGACGACCCCTCTCTCTTGCCAGAGCAACCAGGCAAGCCCCCCCTTTGATCACCAGATATCGCCTACTCTTCTCTATACTGCTTGCATTAGAGTAGTGTAGCATGTTACTGCTTTCTGTTAATCCTATTCTGATGCATAGCCTGTCCTTGCTACTACTGTTGTTACCATTACCTATTATCCTAATGCTTAGAATAGGATGCTAGTGTTCCATCAGTGGCCCTACACTCTTGTCCGTCTGCCATGCTATACTACTGGGCCGTGATCACTTCGGGAGGTGATCACGGGCATATACAATATACTTTACACAGTTACATTACCTGTGATATTGTTCGGAGATGGGCGCTGAAGGGGCAGGTGGCTCCATCCCGGTAGAGGTGGGCCTGGGTTCCCGACGGCCCCTGACTGTTACTTTGAGGCGGAGCGACAGGGCAGGATGAGACCACCTAGGAGAGAGGTGGGCCTGGCCCTGGTCGGCGTTCGCAGATACTTAACACGTTTAACGAGATCTTGGTATTTGATCTGAGTCTGGCTACTGGCCTATACGCACTAACCATCTACGCGGGGACAGTTATGGGCACTCGATGTCGTGGTATCAGCCGAAGCCTTCGTGACGTCAGCGACTGAGTGGCGCGCGCCGGATTGGACCGTAAGCCTGCTCTTGTATTAAGGGGGCTAGTTCTGCTTCCGGCCGCGTTCGCAACGTGCAGGTGTGCAAAGGGCGATGGGCCCAGACCCCTGCGCCATAGGATTTAGACCGGCATGCTGACCTCTCTGTTGTGCCTAGGTAGGGCTGCGACGTGTTGATCTTCCGAGGCCGGGCATGACCCAGGAAAGTGTGTCCGGCCAAATGGGATCGAGCGTGTTGGGTTATGTGGTGCACCCCTGCAGGGAAGTTAATCTATTCGAATAGCCGTGATCTTCGATAACAGGACGACTTGGAGTTGTACCTTGACCTTATGACAACTAGAACCGGATACTTAATAAAACACACCCTTCCAAGTGCCAGATACAACCGGTGATTGCTCTCTCACAGGGCGACGAGGGGAGGATCATCGGTTAGGATTATGCTATGCGATGCTACTTGGAGGACTTCAGTCTACTTTCTTCTACATGTTGCACGACGGAGGCTGCCAGAAGCGTAGTCTTCGAAAGGACTAGCTATCCCCCTCTTATTCCGGCATTCTGCAGTTCAGTCCACATATGATAGCCTTATTCCAGTTGATACCAATGCATACATATGTAGTGTAGCTCCTTGCTTTGCGAGTACTTTGGATGAGTACTCACGGTTGCTTTCTCCCTCTTTTCCACCTATCCCTTCTACCTGGTTGTCGCAACCAGATGTTGGAGCCCAGGAGCCAGACGCCACCTTCGACGACGACTCCTACTACACCGAAGGTGCCTACTACTACGTGCAGGCCGCTGACGACGACCAGGAGTAGTTTAGGAGGATCCCAGGCAGGAGGCCCGCGCCTCTTTCGATCTGTATCCTAGTTTGTGCTAGCCTTCTTAAGGCAAACTTGTTTAACTTATGTCTGTACTCAGATATTGTTGCTTCCGCTGACTCGTCTATAATTGAGCTGTTGTATACGAGCCCTCGAGGCCCCTGACTTGTAATATGATGCTTGTATGACTTATTTTATTTGTAGAGTTGTGTTGTGATATCTTCCCGTGAGTCCCTGATCTTGATCGTACACGTTTGCGTGTATGATTAGTGTACGGTCAAATCGGGGGCGTCACATCAAAGCTGAAGGAGCACCAATCAGGGGTTCCCTAGAGTTGGTGGAAAAAACCATGAAGCATGGCAGCTTTCACTTAGTGGGATGAAGTAAAAGACCCATTTGGATTTGGTTCTTCCCAAGATGAACAGAGGCACATAAGTGGAAGTAGAGGGAGTGTTCATCGCCAAGGACATAATGCTTGATTTTTGCATGTTGTCGTGAGTAGGAGGCTTTTAAGTTGACAAGACGGCTGAGGGAGATTTTTGCCGTTGACACCGGTAACAATGGTGAAGCCACATAGAAGCTGGGTAGTCTTTTTGGAAAAATATAAATCAATAATATAAATTTATATATCTGACCACACAACCTTAAAATTGACTACATAGGATTAAAGTTTTGGCGCCACCACTCGCGAGCATGATGTTTTTTAAGTTGACAATGGGTAAACAAAGGCCTATGCTCTTCAAGGGCGTCCAGTAAGGCAGATAGACCGAGTGAGTGCAGGCCTTATGGCTCCAACACTTTGCTTCAGCCTGAACACGTTTTAGCTTTAGGCAAAGGCGGCGCAAAAGAAGGGGGGTGGGGGGCGTGTGATCGCGCAAGCTCCAACTACGTGTAGGTTTCGCAGTGGAAAACCCCAACATAACTTTTTTTTTTACGTCGCTTTAGTTGCGCTGATGCTTTATGTAAGTTAGCAAAATCAGAAAATTTCATTATTGAAAAATCTTGAAACAATTATTGCACGTAGGCACCAATCCATGTGCAAACTTACCCCTGAAAATTTTGTTTCTACAAAGGCAAGCATGTTCTGGACCCGTGTATAAAATCACATGATGAATTGCTGCAGAACATCAATCAAGAAAATAAAGCTAAAAGTCAAATGGCAGCACACATTCTTCTAAGATTTACCCTAGGTGTCGATGTCAACTACTCACTACATATATGTGTTGCTTCCACGCATAATTCTGATCTTGACGCTAGTTTATTGAAATACAAGTACAGGCACTATAACTCAATCGTGAGAGCAGTTTTGTCAATGGTTAGAATCTAGACCTCAACAAAGTCTTGGGGCCTTTTTATCTGAAAAAGCAAGTTCTACAACTCAATGCTTCACATGCTAAGACGAATCTCACCACTGATTCCATTTTTGGATGCAAATCATACCACAGATATGCAACATATTTTAGGAGAATCAAGTCAAATACTACTAAACTCGACATTCAGGGCCAGGCAATCAGGGCACAGATGCAGGTAACAAGATAACACGAACACATAACAACTGAAATTCGATGATGACAGCAGGAGAAAATCCATGTCGAAACAACACAGGCAAACAGGTCAACCTGGTGCCAACTCCAGAACAAATCAAAGTCTCAAGTCTAAATTAACATACAACGAAAGATAACAATTCTTGAAGAAAAATTGTCTGCGCATTTCAGGTTCCATCCATGCAATGCCGTCGCCAATGCTGGAAAACACTCTGATGTTACCTGGCACGGGACGGTCTCACAGCAAGCTGTCCGTTTTCGCCGGTAGCCTCCTGAAGAAGTTGAGGGGAGCAGATGGAAGCCCGTGGCAGCGGAACCTGGGATGCCTCAGCACATACAACCCAGCAATGAGCACAACCATGCGAAACGGAACCAGGTACAGAACCACAGCAGCGATCAAGCAGAAGGTCACAAAGATAGCAGTGGCCCTTGGATCCCGCCAGTTGAGCAGGGACTGCAGCCTCTCACCTTGTGTTGCCAAGTCACCAACAACTGTCTGCACCCTGCCTGCAATGCTCCTGAGTCGATCATACCTCATCCGAACGACATCATGTGCACGGGATGTGGGGAAAGTATCAAACTCCTCATCAAACTCATCAGGGTTGGAGGTCTCGGCATGTGAAAGACGAGTGTCCATGTGAGGTGGCTGCCTTGGCCTCCACCGGTAGAACCAGACCCCAATCAAGAACATATACAGGGAAACGGTCGGAAGGATCAGCTCTGGAAACGTAACCAAAATGATGAACAGGAGATGAATCAACACAGTGGTCAGCGGGTTCTTCCATTCACAAATCTTATCAAACCATTGAGCAGCTCCAACAAGGGGGGTCAACACTTTCATAATCCTGAAGAAGTTTGCCTTGCTCTTCCTCATGCTCCACATGTGAGAATCCACATCCAACATGTACTCAACAACTTCTTTCCTGAGAGGTGGCTCGGCACGGCTCAATTTCGTCGAGACCATGTGAGTAGCCTGGAGCCTCAGAACATCAAGCTGCGTGACAGACAGAGGGTAAACATAGTGCATCTTCGGCAGCAGCGGCTGAGAGTACAGCTGCATCATGTTCACCAGCGAGTAGCATGTGAAGCGCACAGCAAGCTGCACTTCACCCATCTTCTTCACGCCCGTAGGAAGCAAAATGATAAGAGGGTACGAGTGCGTATAGACTCTGCCAGACTCGAGAGTGGACAGGCGGATCCGTACCTTGCCAATTCTGCTGTCCTTGTTTCCTTTGGACTTCTCCCCTTGCAAGTGGCAGTTATCGAACACACCAACTGTTATCACCGTACAAGGATCATACACGTCCCAGGTGTATTGTTCATTCCATTTTGGGCTGAAACTGTCGATGATGGTCCTTGTTCTGACCCACTTGTGCCCGTACTTCGCAACACAGTAAGAATCTGTGGTGCCATTCCCATCCTTAGTCTTCATTGCCAGTAATCCTTGAGCATTTAGGATTCCTAGCTCAAGAACCCCAATGCTAGGCTTCCACAGCTGTTTCTCGGTGGCCCTCAGATCGCTACTGTAATGTGCTGACTCATCCAGAACATGATACCCACCATCCAAAGAAATCCTGAGGTGAATACGACTAGAGAACTTGACATCTTTTTTCTTCTGTTCCCCATCTCCCGCTATATGCTTCTCAAGATTACACCACCGGCTGTGCACTGGCCTGTGGTCGGGCCTCCTGTCTACATTCTGCAGTGGAATACATGCTTTCCCTAATACCTCGTCCTTGTTTGGCGCAATCCGATCCTCAACGCTAAGAATCAAGTGCTCCTCAAATGGTTCAGCTGCCACAAACATCAGATCCTCATTCCACATGGGGTTAACACTCTTGCTTGCAGATATCCTTGTCCTCAAGGACTGATTCCCAAGTGTAGCTTTCACATAAACTTCTGGATAGCGGCACTTGTCACTTGGTACCAGGTCTTGTGCCTCAATAACATTTACCCTGAGATACCAAAGCTTAGGAGTTAAATACACCTTAGACCTTATGCTTGCTAGACCATCGCTAGGCACTGTCGCAGCATCAGCATGCCAAGCTTCTGGGAAAGCTTCATCTGCCTGTGAACCCATCCAGACAGCCAACATTAGCTCTCCGACCCTTCCCTCCTTCCGACCCTCAAGACGGTACCACTCTGGTGCTAAAGGACTGTCAGGTGGGACTCTCTTTGGAACTTCACTGAGGTCAAAGATGACTCGCCCAATGATATCATCCTTGTCTTTGACAGTGATCTCAATATAGGAGGACTGGATGCATTCCTTGGGAAAGGCAAAGACTTGGTTCCACTCCGGGTTAGTATTCTTCTCAAACTGACGGGTGGTGCACCTGTAATTCCCAAGCTTGATCTCTACTGATGGGTCACAGCTCCCAGACCCATCCTTGGCACGGAGGTCTTTGGCCTTGACAGCGCGCACGTAGAGATATGGCATCTGCTCCACAAGGTCGTATGTACTTGTGCGCTTGTCCCCTGCTGCCATAAAACCCCCAAGGCAGGGTGTTGTCTCTTTCAACGAGTAGTCCTCAGGCCGCGGCTGCGGTGGCTGCATCTTGCCGGTTCACAGAAGGTCAGACTTGTGCCTGCAACAAAATACATGACAATGTATTATCAAGAAGAGCTTCACGTATGATAAAAGTAACACAATCATAACAAACAGCAGTGTATGATTTTCTAATGATAAAATGCATGTCATGTGCATAATCAAATAACATCTACTGATACTTTTTCTTTTTACAATAAAAGGTGGTGGTTGTGACAGGTTGATGGATGGAGAGAGCACAAGGAGGCCTAGCAAAGGCATGACCCATTCAATGTGCCAAATGGTGTGCCCTGCTATCTTAGGAAAAACCAGAACTTGTATCCTGCTTTGGTATTCTATCCAGATTTGTGTATCTATCTGCATCTACGTGTAACAGGTAATATGGCAGTGTGTAACAGGTAATGCTACCGACATTGCAAAACAAGGAAAGTATGGCGACCAATTGCAGCCATGTGCATCCTTGTCAAGGAGAGATGAGCAGCAAACATGGTGTCCCTTTTGACCAATTCCTTCAGGTTTTCCTACTGCAGAGCAGAGGATCCCAACCCGAAACGTTTTCCTATAATAAGGGGGTACTCTAGGCATTGGTATTGTCACTGACCTAAGACAATGATCAGTCATTCACTCGTCACCGGAGTAGCCCACTAATAATAAAAACAAGACTCACTTATTATTGACTGCAATAACAAAATCACCCCTGCCCTGAGACGTGTAAAAGATCATCAGATCCCGATGATAACAGAGTAACTGCTGCTAAATCTGTTCCTCGCCTCAAATCTCGTGCTTTTGGTGTTTATGGTAAAGGAAAAACACAACAACAAAAAAGGCTACAGCGTTCATCGTTTCCTAGCAACCCAGGGACGTAAGCACCATCTCAAAAAAATAAAATAAAAACAGGGACCGTACATAAAATTCGGAAAAATCGAAACTTTGAAGTTTCGAAACCCCTAAAATCACGCAAGCAAGAACACACCGACCAATCAACCGATGAAACCCTAGAAAATGACTGCACGGCTCCCTTAACCCCTACACGAACACACATCGCCATCCCCACGGGAGAAAAAAGTGTACCCTAAATAAACTATTAAAAAAGGACCCCAAAACCCCCACGAGAATCCTCTAAAACCCCATCCCTCCGTACGGGGGCGATTCGAAAAGGCACGATCCTCCCACCCCACGCGGAGGATCGCCGATGAGGAGGACCGGAGTGCAGGCAGTAAACAGATGGATTACAAGGTCAAGAACCACCGAGACGGCGGGAAAGGAGGCGCACGGGCCGGCCGGGCACACGGACCTCACCAGCAGACGGCGGACGAGACGGTCGGAGAAGCCTCTGGCACCCCCGCGCCACGGCCGCGTGCTCGCCGAGGAGCACGCGACGCGAGGAGCAGGAATGCCGGGGGCGGGCGGGGCGGAGTCAGGGGAGGCGAGAAACGGAAGAGGTGAGAAGTGGCGAGAGGGAGGGACGGAGGGGGGCATGGAAAGGAAGGGAAAAAGGCCCTCTTTTCTCGCCGGCTTCTTTTTTCACTTCGCAGGCGGGCGGCACGGGACGTTGGGCAGAGCCAGCGGGTGAGGCTGCCGGGTGGGGCCGGAGGTGGAACTGGCCAGTGGGCGGGCGGGTTCTCTGGTGGGTCCCACCCGGTTCGTGCAGGCTCGGGAGAACGTTGGTGGTCTGGTCCCATTTGCGTCTGGCACCCTCTGGTTCGACTGAATTCTGCAGGTGGGCCTGCTGCAAAGGAAAGAACCCAGCACTTCGCGGCCGTGTCACGTGCACTTTTTTACCTTGACCAGGCGACTTGGGTGGGTTTACCCGCTACGTGCTTGTAGAATACCCTAGAAACGCCGGGGTGAAACGGTGAGTGAAGCTCTTCCATGTTTGCTGCAATGTATGGAAGAGACCTGCCAACTTTTCAAATAACCACAAATTTTTATATGTTTTCATGCAAAATTCTTAAGTTTTACGGTGGAATTTATCAAAAGAGCCCTCGTTTAAATGTCCTATCATCAATGGTGTCTTTTTTTAGATATGTGCCAATAGCTTTATGTTTACTCGAATTTGCGGTTGGTGTCTTGTTTGGACTCGGTCAGTGATAACTGACGCCAGCCCAGAGCCATAATGGTAGTAGTAACGGATGAGCCAGTGCATAGCTGTAAAGTCGAAGGTGATGGATGTGCCAGCCCATAGCGTATTATGGACGCCAGGACGGCAGCTGGTGGTGCACTTTTAATTGTGTACATCCCTTTGCAGATATTTTATCATTAATCGTGTATTATTTTATATGTGTGCCAGTAGAACGGTGCATGGAGATATGCTATTGTTGAAACTTGCGGTTGGAGCCTCGTTCTTGAAATTCGATCATTAGTGACCGATGTGCCAGCCCACGGTTGTGATATGGACGCGAGGACGGCAGCTGGCAGTGCGCTTTTAATTGTACACAATTCTTTACAAATATTTTGCCATTAATCGTGTATTCTTTTAGATGTGTGCCAGTAGAACGGTGCATGGGAATATGCTTTTGTTGAAACTTGCGGTTGGTGCCTCATTGTTCAAACTCGGTCATTAGTGACGGATGTGCCAGCCCATAGTTGCGATATGGACGCCGTTTTGGTATCTTGCATTGTGCTTTTAATTGTACATAATTCTTTGCAAATATTTTGCCATTAATCGTGTATTCTTTTAGATGTGTGTCGGTAGAACGATGCATGGGGATATGCTTTTGTTGAAATTTGCGGTTGGTGCCTCATTGTTCAAACTCGGTCATTAGTGACGGATGTGCCAGCCCATAGTTTCTATATGGACGCCAAAACGGTACCTGGCAGTAAGTTTTCAATTGTATACAATCCTTTGCAAATATTTTGATGTATTCTTTTAGATATATGTTAGTGGAATGGTGCATGGGGATATACTTTTGTTGAAATTTGCGATTGGTACCTCATCAATTCGAACTCAGTCGGTCATAGTGACGGAAGTGCCAACCCACAGCCATGATATGGACATCATAAGATTGGGCGATTGGTTGGTGACGGTGTCCTGGGCTAGGGGGTCCTAGCCCAGCCGGACTACCAGCCCATTAAGGAAGGAAGGCTCCGGAGGCCTTCAAAGTGTGGCGACCGAAGACTTGGCATGTACTTCAAGCATATTTGACTAGATTCGGCATGTAAATCCTTAGATGGCAACCGACCATGTGTAACTCTAGATACCCCTGGTGCCTATATAAACCAGGAGGTGTAAGTGCATCTAGTGCCACCCCTAGTTGGTTTTGGAGTATTGACGACAAACGTGATTGAGGGACTAATGTGTTTCTGAGAATTGCAAGATAACACAGGTAGGAGTCCCTCATTGATTCGGTTTACCTACCAGAGATGGCCCCTAAAAATATATGAAGACATTGGAGACAATGGTGGTTCATGAAGACATTCACGTCGAAGATAATGATGTGTGAAGACATTCACTTGAAGACAATGGAGTGCGAAGACATAGTTTCTTTCGTAGTTTCATTTTCTTCTTTCTTGAGTCATAGGAACCACCGAACTGTTAAGTGGGGTCCAAGTGAACAAAGTCAGAAAAGTGATGTGATGCTCAACCCAAATCCTATGCCTTTGAGTGAAGACAATGAGAGTAAATCTTATCCAGAGTTGGATGATTCAGCTTTGCTTGTAGCCCAAGTCAAGCTGCCGTGTGTGTTTGAAATCTAACCATTGGACACACATGTCGGTTCCTTAATGACCCAGGGTCATTTCAGACATATCATGTCGGGCTGCCTCCTGGCTATAAATAGCTCACCCCATACACCATAAATTGGTGGCTGCTCAGAGTTAGTGCACGACTTTTGTCGTTTGAGAGCAACCCACCTCCGAATCCTTTGAGAGAGAAATCTTGCGAGGACAAAGCCCAAAACACCTAGAGCCAAAGATTGTTAGGCATCACTGAAGTCTTTCTGTCCGCGTGATATGAAGAGTTATTACACTTGAAGATTGTGTATCTTCTAGTCGGTTAGGCGTCACGTTCTGAGGATCCAAGAGCCATTGTGGATCATCGATGAACAAAGTCTGTGAAGGTTTGGAAGTCTACCTTAAAGATTTACCATAGTGATTGGGCGAGGACTAAGTGTCCTTAACTCAAGGGGAATAGGGTGAAGACGCAGTCTTCTGAGTTCAACCTTAGCCTCCCTAACCAGACATACAGTTGTCACAACAACTGGAATTGGTCTACCAAGTCATTGTCTTCGTCAAGCAACGGGTTCTATCACTTCACCCTTACTTACTATTTAGCTTTGTGAAGTCATTGCTTGGTTGCCTAGTTTGACTTCACTGTGTGAAGACATTCTCTTTGATTGCATAATTGGCTTCATACTGTCTTCCTATTCTTTTTTGCAGGGTATAATGTCTTCCTATTCTGATCCACTCTACCTAGCTGCTATTTGTCTTCGTGCTTACTCGGTACTATTTCTTAGACTATGGCTTGGCTAGTGTAGTGTATCTGCCGCTGCATACTGTGTATGTTGTATTTCATTGTCTATTTTCAAAGACATTGCCTGTCTTGAAGACTTCCATAAAAATTGCCTATTCAACCCCCCCCTCTAGTCGATAACTAGCACTTCCGATTGGTATCAGAGCAAGGTGCTCCCTTGTTTTGTGTGATTCGGTTTAAACACCTAGAGTTTTAGCTATGTCGACTACAGGGATAATCAAAGTCTTCGTTGCTTGCCCAGTCTTCGATGGCACTGATTACCCCTACTAGAAGAATAAGATGCACATGCATCTTGAAGCCATCAACAACGACCTCTGGTATGTTGTCAAGACTGACGTTCCCAAAGTCGGTGAAGGTGTTACCGCTGCTGATGTCAAGAGGTTCGCACAACTGGACTCAATCACCAAGAACATCATCTGTGGTCATCTATGTCGGTGTCAAAACCGGCAGATCTCAGGTAGGGGGGCCCAAGCTGCATATCTGAGGATTGGTTGTAGCAGGGGGAGACAAGTACACGATGTTTACCCAGGTTCGGGCCCTCTTGATGGAGGTAATACCCTACTTCCTGCTAGATTGATCTTGACGTTATGGGGATTACAAGAGTTGATCTACCTTGAGATCATATTGGCTAAACCCTAGAAGTCTAACCTATGATTGTTTTCTCAGCCTCTATGGACTAAAACCCTCCGGCTTATATACACGTCGGAGGGGCCTAGGATTTGTACAAAGATGACTTGAGGAGGAAGGAATCATTACATCCGGACATCTAACTTGCCTTTCTACATATATGGGAGCTCAACCGGACACGAGGGATGACCTTCTGCTTTTATCTTCACAGCCCATCAGTCCGGCCCACCTTCAATAGTCCGGACCCCTGAGGACCCCCAAATCCAGGACTCCCTCAGTAGCCCCCGAACTTGCCTTCAATGACGAGGTTGTATCCGGCTTCATGTCTTCGGTCTTGCAGGGCAGGTTCTTCTTCAGAACAATGACAGTTCGGCTCTGACTTTGATACCCCGTCTTAATGATTCCTTCCCTCCGTCGCCTCGGCTTCCACGCGTCAGACGAATGCGAACATTCCATGTATTTTTTATAAATAAACCCTCGGCCATGCGAGGAGGGCATCTATTTAAAGAGATTAGATCTCAGATGCCATTCCACACCACGCAGAAACCCTTAGAGCCAGCCACAAAAAATTCTCCAAACATGGCAAGCGCCCCCGGCTCCTCCTCGCGCCCCCACGACCCTCAAGCGGGCGATTGGGAAAGCTGCTCAGTATCTCATGCCCATCTTAATAGACTTCAGACGGAGGGATATCTCCCTCCTGCGAATCTAGTCTCCGTTCGGGCTGGATTAACTTCGATCGACGGCGAAGCCTTGGCGGAAAACTTCCCCAACCCCACTGAAGAGGAGCGGGTGTGCTTCGCTTCCTTCCTCCTAAGAGGTGTAGGATTTCCAATCCATCCTTTCCTCAGAGGTATCCTGGAGTTTTATGGGCTCCAATTGCACAATCTCACGCCAGGCTCTGTCCCGCACATTGCGGGTTTCATTGCTCTTTGCGAGCTATTCTTAGGCTGTGAGGATCATTTCGAGATATGGAGGAAATTCTTTTGCCTCATCCCTCGCTCTCGAAAGGGATCCATATTCAAGGTAGGCGGCGCCAAAGTGTGGCGCATAGCAGGGACAGGCTACCTGTCCGGCACTCTCGAGAAGGGACCCGAAGAGTGGCCCTCGGAGTGGTTTTATATCGAAGACGTTGCTCTTCTAGACCCAGTTCGGCGTGGTCTTCCCTAATTCTCCAGCGCTCCATTGAAGAAACGCTTCAACTAGCGCCCATGAAGCCCCAAAGAAGAAGATAACGCGGAGATTAAGAGGTTGGTCAGCAAGATCAGAGTGCTTGCCCATTCCAAACTTTCAATAATGAAGTAATGACCATCGCGATAAAGCAGTGCGTTCAGCCACTCCAGTCCAGAGGGTTTCCCATGTGGCATTACAACAGGCAAGATGATGCATCATGTTGCCTACGCGAAGGTCCGGATACCCCAGCCGACTTGGCTGCCATCTTAGTTGATCTTTATAAGGGGGAGAAAGAGGAATTTGTCCATTTGAAATGTCGGGAAGGTTTTTCCATGTATAACCCCATCGACTGGGTAAGTTTTTTTCCAATTGCTAGGTTTATCCAACCTCTTTATTGAGATATGCTAATCGAAATATATTCAGCTATTTACAATAGGAATGGAGGAAGGTGATCGAGGGGGTTTATTGCCCTGCCCCGCAGCTAGAGGATCATATTCGCGATAAAGATCTCAGATTTGAAGAGGATCCGGATATATTCATAGAACTCACTGACGGGGTTTTCTATCAGGCGAGCCACGATGGTACAAAAGTGGTTATTGTAGCCGATTATCCCGGCCTTCTTCCCTCCTCCAATGTAAGTACCCAGGAGACATCTTCCCAAAGAGAGCCTTCCCTTCGCGCCTCACCCACCGCACTATCTCATGCTCAAAAGGGGCGGCGCTCGGCCCACCTTGCTGCATTAAGGGCATCCTCTAAAAGGACGACGCCTACGCAGGGCGAGTCTTTGAAGCGGAAGGAAGCGGGGGGCACTGTCGAGCCCCTTCCTTCATTGAAGAGGTATGGTTTTCAATATATGCCCGGTAGTAAGGCCGGATTGTCACATTTTCCCTTTGTCTTATTCCAGAAGGAGTTTACACCGAATTGCATCCGAAGACCCTGCTGGCCGAACACCAACCAATCCGGGCCTGGGCCCACAAACAAGGACAAGAACCAATACGGGCGTAACACCAGATTATCCTCCACAAGAGGATTCGGATAATGTATTGGTCACCAATTCGGAAGTAGAGAGCGCGATGAATCATCGGCGGCGAAAAGAGGCTATGCGCGACCCAGTATTTACTGAGGAGGCGCTTAACACCCTCATCTCTGTGGATGCATATATCCGAGCTGCTCGGGACGGGCTTGCCGGGGCCACTCACCTGCTTTCAAAAGATATGCGGGTAACGATTTGTGTAAATTTAATAAGCATATGCCAGTAGCCCCCGAGACTTGAAGCAGTTGGCCCAACTGATTTAAGGATCATTATGACCGTAGGTTCTCAAGGAAAAGAATGACGTGTTATCCAAGGAGCTTGAAGCGAACCACATCAAGCTGAATGCCGTCACCACCGAGCTAGAAGACCTAAAGAAATCCAAAAAGGGATCTAATGGTAAGGACAAAAAAGTGTCCATAAAATATGATTTTTTTCCATCAATGATGTTGAAGCATACATTGATTTATTTTCAGTGGCGGAATCGGTAGATCAACTGGAGGAGAAGCTAAAAGCTTCTCAGGAGGACAAAAAATATGCCGAAGGGCAGGAAGCAGCGGCTCAACGTGTATTAACATAGACCATTGAGCAAAAGAACAAACTGCTGGATGAAAATGTCAAGCAAGCCGAAGAGATAAAGGATTTAAGGGCCCAACTGTTGGATGATGTGAAGGAGAATAGAAAATTAAAAGGCGGCATATTCAGTATGACCTTTAACCTTGCTATCATATTATCCAATGATTTAGAGCTTTACAATGTTGTTCCTGCAGGTTTGCTAACTGGGCGGCCCGAAGGAGAAGTATCCCGATTTCAAGGCGACGTGCTACGAAAACTCTCCAAAGTGCATGAGCAAGTTCGGAAAGCCATGAATAACATGGCTAAAGCCTTATCGCCATCCTCCAAAAATTATGGAGGATCTGGCGAACTTATTCAAAGGAGCTCTGGTCGCTTTGAACTACGGAAGGTGTCAGCATGCCGAGAAGGTGCACGAGAGGCCTGGGCCATGGTGAAAACGCGCTATACCAGGCTTAATCCGAATCATATGGCCCGAGTTGGTCCTCGGGGACCAGACCAGACGGAAAAGAAATTCCTGTAAGCTTGCTGTATGACCAAGTAATGATAGCCGCAAAGTTTTTGCAAGAAGACTGTAGTTTAGACAGTCTTATACATGGCATAGATAAAGAATAGGCATTTGATTATATGTAACAATGTACTTTATCATCAAACTTATCTCCGACCGAACTTTGTAAAAAAATCATGGCAGGCCTTGATACGTCCATTTTGCATCATGCTTTCATATCAATATTTATTGCATTATGGGCTGTTATTACACATTATGTTACAATACTTATGCCTTTTCTCTCTTATTTTACAAGGTTTACATGAAGAGGGAGAATGCTGGGAGCTGGAATTCTGGGCTGGAAAAGGAGCAAATATTAGAGACCTATTCTGCACAACTCCAGAAGTCCTGAAACTCCACGAAAGTCAGTTTTAGAATATATTAAAAATATTGGGTAAAGAAAGCAGCAGAGGGGGGCCACCCACTATCCACGAGGGTGGAGGGCGCGCCCTACCCCCTGGGCGCGCCCCCTGCCTCATGGGCCGCCTGGAAGCCCCCTGATGCCCATCTTCTGGTATAAGGTATCTTTTGCCCTGAAAAAGTCATAAGGAAGCTTTCGGGACGAAGCGCCACTGTCTCGAGGCGGAACCTTGGCAGAACCAATCTAGGGCTCCGGCGGAGCTGTTCTGCCGGGGAAACATCCCTCCGGAGGGGGAAATCATCACTATCGTCATCACCAACGATCCTCTCATCGGGAGGGGATCAATCTCCATCAACATCTTCACCAGCACCATCTCCTCTCAAACCCTAGTTCATCTCTTGTATCCAATCTTTGTCTCAAAACCTCAGATTGGTACCTGTGGGTTGCTAGTAGTGTTGATTACTCCTTGTAGTTGATGCTAGTTGGTTTATTCGGTGGAAGATTATATGTTCAGATCCTTTATGCACATTAATATCTCTCTGATTATGAACATGAATATGATTTGTGAGTAGTTACGTTTGTTCCTGAGGACATGGGAGAAGTCTTGTTATAAGTAGTCATGTGAATTTGGTATTCGTTCGATATTTTGATGAGATGTATGTTGTCTTTCCTCTAGTGGTGTTATGTGAATGTCGACTACATGAAACTTCACCATTGTTTGGGCCTAGGGGAAGGCATTGGGAAGTAATAAGTAGATGATGGGTTGCTAGAGTAACAGAACCTTAAACCCTAGTTTATGTGTTGCTTCGTAAGGGTTGATTTGGATCCATATGTTTCATCCTATGGTTAGGTTTACCTTAATTCTTCTTTCCTAGTTGCGGATGCTTGCGAGGGTGGTTAATCATAAGTGGGATGCTTGTCCAAGGAAGGGCAGTACCCAAGCACCGGTCCACCCACATATCAAATTATCAAAGTAACGAACGTGAATCATATGAGCATGATGAAAACTAGCTTGACGATAATTCCCATGTGTCCTCGAGAGCGCTTTCCTTTATATAAGAGTTTGTCCAGGCTTGTCCTTTGCTACAAAAAAGATTGGGCCAACTTACTGCACCTTGTTTACTTTTGTTACTTGTTACCCGTTACGAATTACGTTATCACAAAACTATCTATTACCGATAATTTCAGTGCTTGCAGAGAATACCTTACTGAAAACTGCTTGTCATTTCCTTCTGCTCCTCGCTGGGTTCGACACTCTTACTTATCGAAAGGACTACGATAGATACCCTATACTTGTGGGTCATCAAGACTCTTTTTTGGCGCCGTTGCCGAGGAGTGAAGCGCCTTTGGTAGGTGGAATTTCGTAAGGAAAAATTTATATAGTGTGCTGAAATTTACTGTCACTTGTTACTATGGAAAATAATCCTTTGAGGGGCTTGTTTGGGGTATCTTCACCCCGACCAGTAGAGCAAAGAGTTTCTCCTCAACCCACTGAACCTACTGACAATGTTTACTTTGAAATCCCTTCGGGTATGCTAGAGAAACTGCTAGCTAATCCTTTTACAGGAGATGGAACGTTACATCCCGATATGCACCTAATCTATGTGGATGAAGTTTGTGGATTATTTAAGCTTGCAGGTATGCCCGAGGATGTTATCAAGAAGAAGGTCTTCCCTTTGTCTTTAAAGGGAAAGGCATTGACATGGTTTAGGCTATGTGATGATATTGGATCGTGGAACTATAACCGATTGAAATTGGAATTTCATCAGAAGTTTTATCCTATGCATCTGGTTCATCGTGATCGTAATTATATATATAGCTTTTGTCCTCGTGAAGGAGAAAGTATCTCTCAAGCTTGGGGGGGGGGGGCTTAAGTCAATGTTATATTCATGCCCCAATCATGAGCTCTCAAGAGAAATTATTATTCAAAAAATTTATGCTCGGCTTTCTCTCAATAATCGCTCCATGCTCGATACTTCTTGTACTGGTTCTTTCATGATGAAGACTATTGAATTCAGATGGGATTTATTGGAAAGAATTAAATGCAACTCTGAAGATTGGGAACTTGACGAAGGTAAGGAGTCAGGTATAACACCTAAGTTTGATTGTGTTAAATCTTTTATGGATACCGATGCTTTTCATGAATTTAGCACTAAATATGAACTTGACTCTGAGATAGTAGCTTCTTTCTGTGAATAATTTGCTACTCATGTTGATCTCCCTAAGGAGAAGTGGTTTAAATATCATCCTCCCATTAAAGTAAAAGTAGTCAAACATATTAAAGTTGAAGAAAAGACTATCACTTATAATGTTGATCCTATTGTTCCTGCCGCTTATATTGAGAAACCACCTTTCCCTGTTAGAATAAAGGATCATGCTAAAGCTTCAACTGTGGTTCGTAAGAGTAATGCTAGAACACCTACATCCTCTAAGCAAATTAAAGTTGAACCTAGTATTGCTATGGTTAAGGATCTCTTGGTCGATAATATTGATGGGCATGTTATTTACTTTTGTGATGAAGCTGCTAGAATTGCTAGACCCGATACTAAAAATAAACATAGACCTATTGTTGGTGTGCCTGTTGTTTCTGTTAAAATAGGAGATCACTTTTATCATGGCTTATGTGATATGGGTGCTAGTGTCAGTGCAATACCTTATACTTTATATAAAGAAATTATGCATGATATTGCACCTGCTGAGATAGAAGATATTGATGTTACTATTAAGCTTGCCAATAGAGATACTATTTCACTAGTTGGGATTGCTAGAGATGTTGAAGTCTTGTGTGGGAAAATTAAATATCCTACTGATTTTCTTGTTCTTGCTTCCCCACAAGATGACTTTTGCCCCATTATATTTGGTAGACCCTTCTTGAATACTGTTAATGCTAAGATAGACTGCGAAAAGGATATTGTTACTGTTGGTTTAGGGGATATGTCTCATGATTTTAATTTTGCTAAATTTCATAGGAAACCCCATGATAAAGAATTGCTTAGTAAAGATGAAATTATTGGTCTTGCTTCTATTGCCGTGCCTCCTAATGATCCTTTAGAACAATATTTGCTAGACCATGAAAATGATATGTTTATGAATGAAAGAAGGGAAATAGATGAAGTATTCTTTAAACAAGGACCTATTTTGAAACACAACTTGCCTGTTGAAATTATAGGGGATCCTCCTCCACCCAAGGGTGATCCTGTGTTTGAGCTTACACCATTACCTGGTACTCTTAAATATGCTTATCTTGATGAAAAGTAGATATATCCTATTATTATTAGTGCTAACCTTTCAGAGCAGGAAGAAGAGAAATTATTGAAAACTTTGAAGAAGCACCGTGCTGCTATTGGATATACTCTTGATGATATTACGGGCATTAGTCCCACTCTATGCCAGCACAAAATAAAATTGGAGAAAGATGCCTGAGGGAGTCCTGGATTAGGGTGTCTCCGGACAGCCGGACTATCTCCATTGGCCGGACTGTTAGACTATGAAGATACAAGATTGAAGACTTTGTCTCGTGTCCGGGTGGGACTCTACTTGGCGTGGAAGGCAAGCTAGGCAATATGGATATGGATATCTCCTCCTTTGTAACCGACCTTGTGTAACCCTAACCCTCTCCGGTGTCTATATAAACCGAAGGGTTTTAGTCCGTAGGACAATAACCATAACATACAATCATACCATAGGCTAGCTTCTAGAGTTTAGCCTCTCTGATCTCGTGGTAGATCTACTCTTGTACTACCCATATCATCAATATTAATCAAGCAGGACGTAGGGTTTTACCTCCGTCAAGAGGGCCCGAACCTGGGTAAAACATCGTGTCCCCTGCCTCCTGTTACCATCCGGCCTAGACGCACAGTTCGGGACCCCCTACCCGAGATCTGCCGGTTTTGATACCGACATTGGTGCTTTCATTGAGAGTTCCTCTGTGTCGTCATCGTTAGGCTTGATGGCTCCTACTATCATCGACAGCGATGCAGTCCAGGGTGAGACTTTTCTCCCCGGACAGATCTTCGTATTCGGCGACTTTGCACTGCGGGCTAATTCGCTTGGCCATCTGGAGCAGATTGAAAGCTACGCCCCTGGCCACCAGGCCAGATTTGGAAGTTTGAACTACACGGCCGACATCCGCGGAGACTTGATCTTCGACGGATTCGAGCCATAGTCGGGCGCGCCGCACTGTCGCGACGGGTATGACCTAGCTCTGCCGCCGAACAGTACCCCAGAGGCTGCGCCCGCAACAGCTCCGACCCTTAGCTCGGAGCCAACTACGCCAGTCGAGGATGGGTGGTTAGACACCGCCTTAGGGGCTGCAGTCTCAACGACGATCGAGCCGAACACCAGCCTAACCCTCTACGCAGCCCGTGACTCCAAGGTGCCGGACTCTTTTCCGAACTCCGAACCATCCGTGCCCCTGCCAATCGAATCTGATTGGGCGCCGATCATGGAATTCACCGCCGTGGATATCTTTCAGCACTCGCCCTTCGGCGACATTCTGAATTCACTAAGGTCTCTCTCTTTGTCCGGAGAGCCCTGGCCGGATTATGGCCAACAGGATTGGGATGTGGACGACGAAGAAATTCGACGCCCACCCACCACCCACTTAATAGCCACTGTCGACGACTCAGCCGACATGCTCGACTTCGACTCCGAAGACATCGACGGTATGGACGATGATGCGGGAGGCGAAGAGGAACCACCGCCCACAGAGCGCTGGATGACCACCTCATCATATGACGTACACACGGGGGAGGATACACCAAGCGAAGACGAGGATGAGCCTCTCAAGCAAGACACTGGGGAACAAAAGAAATTTCCACCAGAAGTCAAACAGTAAACGTGTTATATGTGATCAAGGGAAGAAACAAAACGGCACTCCCAGAAAAATATGCCCAAGGGACTATCACCGCCGAGTCCTGCCACTGGTCGTCTCAACCAATCACTTTCGACCATCGAGATTACTCAGCAAGTATCTGGTGTGCAGGATGGGCTGCCCTGGTATTAGACCCAATAATTGATGGATACCACTTCACACGAGTCCTGATGGACGGTGGCAGCAGTCTAAACCTGATATACCAGGATACAATCCGCGAAATGGGGATAGACCCAACAAAAATTTGCCAAAGCAATACTACCTTTAAAGTAGTAACGCCAGGCCCAGGGGCTCATTGCACGGGCTCCCTGCTACTAAAGGTCATATTCGGCTTGCCCGATAACTTCCGTAGCGAACATTTAACCTTCCACATCGCTCCGTTCCAAAGTGGCTACCAAGCACTACTCGGACACGAAGCTTTCATTCGCTTTAATGCAATACCGCACTACGCTTCCCTCACACTCAAGATGCCTGGTCCACGTGGCATCATTATAGTGAACGGAAGTATTAAGCGATCTTTGTGTGCTGAAGAGAGTGCGGCTGCCTTGGTAGCCGCACATTAAAAACGGCCTGACCAACTAAAGCATTTAACAGGTCGTCAAGACCTAGGACACGGTTAGACGAGTCCGGCGCAGCTATATGTAATTCATACCGGATCAATGGTCACACCCCTATTACAAATACAAGGGGCTCAACGCGTGCAGACAAGTGGCAATTTTTACTCATCTTGAATTATACATGGTTTCTTTAAAAACTATCTTTCTGCATGACAACTTTTTCACCTAAGTTCCTCTCTTTTACAGATGATCATCGTGCTACACCCGTCCAGGATACGACACAACGGAGACACAGGCGCAGACGTGCAGCAGGGACCCGCTCCAAGGATTCTTTTTAGATTAGGGCCCTTCGTAAACCCTTTTTACTGTCTCTTGTTGATACACATCCACCGAATTCTCAGCACAGTTGAGAAGGATGCTGACGTCTTGGCATGTGGCCACGTCAGAATAATGCACGTACCTGGACACAAGGGGCTTCTTACAAAGGGCACTATTTAGGCCCGGTTTATACCATAAAGACCGAATACCTTAGGGAGTGTTCGGCGTCGCGAGTTTGGCCTTATATGCATCAGCTCCGAATCATTGTCTTTGTTCAAATGTTGGGTTTGCCCGGCTCCTGTGTTTTGGTGCCTTACGTTCCGCTTTATCGGCTAAGGTAGCACTAGGAGAACTACTGTGATTGTGCCCTGGTTCATCCGGACGAGCACCTCAGTAGAGAAAGCCGAAAACTGACTGTCATGATATAGCGTGAGACTGGTCAACCACTCGATGACCTATCGGAATGTTAGAATTCCTCCGCCTTAATGAAGGGTCGTTTTCCGGCCAGGCATGTACACATCTCGCGATCGGGAAAGTGCAGAGCCACCAGGGGCTATCTAGTAGCCCCACTGTCAAACTCCTATGCCAAAGTGAAAGTGTTAAAGCATTATAGTCCGGTTGCCTCGTTCGCTATGCTATCACCTCCTTAATAGGACCAAGACATTGGGTTAAGTGTGAACACGCATTTTTCACGAGCACCTCCGCATTATATGCGTGGGGGTTGAAGCCGACGGCTGCAATCTTTCAGGTTATACACATGTATACATAAACGGCCGCACATGAGGCATCATACTACTTTCAGGCAAAAGTATAAACATGGCCTTATAAAACTTCATAAAAGCATTGTGTTTACAATGAGAATACATATCACTCAAACATAATATTCTTCGAGCACTGGGCCTCTATCAAACGAGCACCCTCGAGAACCTCCTCGAAATAGTGCTCGGCAGCCACTCGGCCTATGGCCGAACCCTGCGCCGCAACAGTGGTAGCGTCCATCTCCGCCTAGTATGCTTTAACACGGGCAAGGGCCACCCGCGAGCCTTCTATGCACGCCGACCTCTTCATCGCATTAATGCGCGGCACCGCACCAAGGAACTGTTGCACTAAGCTGAAATAGTTGTCCGGCTTTGGCTTTTTCGGCCATAGCTGATCCACAACAGACCTCATGGCGAGTCCGGACAACCTATTCAGTTCGGCCCATTCGGCTAGGTGGTCAGTCAATGAAAGCGGACGCTCTGGACCGTTGAATGCGACCAGAACAGCTTGTCCACTTCACGATCTGTCTAACCTTGGAAGTACTTGGCAGCATCGGCAGCACTCGCCGCCAAATCCATATATGCATCTGCCGAACTCCATAGCCGATCCAGAGGGGCATACCGTGGATCTCCGAACTTCCTCCATAACATGAAGGGTTCCCCAGCCACAATATCCCCGGCTTCCCGCAGCTCCTCCTTCTTCGCTCTCATAGCAGAAAGGGTGTCTTTGTCCGCCATCGTGGCCTTCTCAAGGTCCGTTGCCTTCGCTCGGTTTTCTTTTTCAAGGACCCGGCAACGGTCGGCAGTGTCTTTTAATTCTACGGCCATCTTGGCCATCCTCTCTTGGCTCTCGCAATGTGCGGCCTTCTCGGCTTTCAACTCTTTGGCCGCCTTCAAAGCAGCCACATTACTAATCCTCGCTTGTTCCTTGGCTCGGGCAAGTTCTGCCCGCAAGGTTTCCACGGTGGCAGCTCCATCTGCAGTCACAACATATTAAAGATACTGGCATCATGCTGCTCTTACTATATGGCGTTCACCAGATAATAACACTTACCCTGTGCCTCGTCAAGCCTCTTGTTAACAAGCTCGATGTCGGCGTCTGCCGCATCCAGTTGCCGGTTTAATTTGGCAAACTCACTAGTCCGGCTAGCCACCAGAGCTTCCACCACCTGGACATAGGGGCAGTCTGGTTATTGCCTGGGAATATGATCCTTTGTTCGCCGCCGTTCTCGACGACAACCAGAGTCTCAGGGGCTACTATCTACACAGGGCACACCTAACATGTGTAGTACTATCACATATTATCTCACGTACCTCAAAGCCTGTCAGTAGACTCATAAAGGCTTCATGTAATACGCTTTCGGCGGACGAAATTCTCTCCATCATTGTAACCATCAGCGTACGGTGTTCTTCTGAGATGGACGCTCGCCCCACCAACTCCCTCAGAACGTCCGACCGCATACCAGACGGTGCCGGACTCTTTCGTCTGCTCTCTTCGGGAGCCGGACGCTAGGGACTTCGGGGGTCCATGGGATTATCTTCTGGCCTCACCGGATCTGGAGAGGCCCTTCGTGACGACACTTCGGGGTCGCCCGCTTCTTGAGCGAAGGAGTCCGGGGGAGGCGTTTCGCTCTCCATCATCTCTGGAAGAAGATCCCCCGAAGGCGAGCTCAGCTGAGAGGGGCTAAGGCCTGAACTGCAAGATATATGCGGTGGTTATTTTCTCAGAAAAAATATAGCATATCTTTACTATTAAAGTATTTTGGATCACTTACGACTCGTTGGAGGGCTGATCCCCCCGCGGACTTTGTGCGGCAAAAGCACCCCTCGAGGCAGGACCCTCTGTGGGAGACTTCTTCTCCTGTTTGGAGGCTTCGGCTTCCGGATCCTCGGAAGCAGTCCTTTTCCTCCTTCGATTATCCTCCTTCATGGAGACGCTCATTCCCTCGGTTGGAACGGGCAGCGATGGGGCCCCGCGTCCGCCCGTATTATCCCCCCCCCCCCGTATCTTCCTTCGAGGGCTCCGGGCAAGGTGCGACCTCGAGCATCTTTTCCAATACCGGATTTTCCAAACCCTCAGGGAGGGGGGCCAAACACCGAATCATCTTTGCCTTTGTTAGCCAGTCCTGGTCAAAAAGCGAACTCTCAGAAATGACTTCATGACGAATAAAAGACAGTGTGTTCGGCCAGAGGGTTTCTTACTTGTTCGGCGACGCGGTTACTGCTCAGACCCACGTCCTCGGTAATATCCGGACACTCTACTTGAGGTCCGAAGAATGACTTGTACATCTCCTCGTGCGTCAGGCCGAGGAAACTTTGAATGGCACGCGGTCCCTCTAGGTTGAACTCCCACAAGCGAAGGGGCTTGCGTTTGCAAGGCTGGACTTGACGAACTAGCATAACTTGTATTACCATAACCAAATTAAAATCTCACTCGAAGAGATCTCGGATGCGGCTTTGCAGTATAGGCACGTCCTTGGCTGGACCCCAGCTCAGACCTCTGCTAATCCATGACATCAGTTGTGGTGGGGGGCCCGAGCGGAAAGCGGGGGCAGCCGCCCACTTGGCACTTCTGGGAGCCGTGACGTGAAACCACTCCCGTTGCCATAATTCGGACACCTCTGAAAAGGAACCTTTCGGTCATGGGGCTCCTGCCATCTTGCCTATTGATGCACCTCTGCACGCTACATGTTGCCCCTCGATCATCTTCGGCTTTACTTCAAAGGTCTTGAGCCACAGGCCGAAGTGAGGGGTAACGCGGAGGAAGGCCTCACACATGACAATAAATGTCAAGATGCGGAGAAAGGAGTCCGGAGCTATATCGTGGAAATCTAGCCCGTAATAGAACATCAAACCCCTGACGAGGGAATCCAGAGTGAGGCCTAGACCTCGGAGGAACTGGGAGACGAACACGACGTTCTCGTTGGGTTCGGGAGTAGGGACGATTTGCCCTTGAGCAGGCAGCCGATGCGAAACCTCGGCGGTCAGGTATCTGGCCTCCCTCAACTTCTTAATGTCCTCATCCGTAACGGAGGAGGGCATCCATCGGCCATGAAGGCTGGATCCGGACATGATTGAAGATCCGGAGCACCTAACCTGGGCTTTGGGTGTTAGAACTCGAGACGGGGAAAGGGTTCGATTGAGCACGAGAGGGAAAAAGTGAAAACCTTGTCCCTTTATAAAGAGGGTGAATATCAAGCATCCTCTCTGTAGCCGTTTAGGACTTGCCTATAATCTAGGAGTCCTAGACACGGTTGGGTTACCCACGACCGCATTAATGAGAATCCCGTAATTGGGGGAACACGATCTCCACTTCGACAAGACGTGTCAAGAAACCGCCTCGCGTTATGTGTGGAGCTGGTTAAAAGAAATGGTTCAAATAATCACCGGGCCATGACGTAACGTCATACTGCCAAGACAAGCCAGCAAATTAGATTTGCAAAAATATTATTCTCTCTGCGGTGGTACGTGGAACTTATTTTGCAGGGTCGGACACTATCCTTGTTTTCAAGTTCTTCTGTGATATATTCAGAGAAGGAACCCGCCTTGCAATGCCGAAGACAATACTGCGTGTCGAACTCATCGTCATTGAAGCATGGTTCAGGGGCTACTGAGGGAGTCCTAGATTAGGGGGTCTCCGGACAGCCGGACTATCTCCATTGGCCGGACTGTTAGACTATGAAGATACAAGATTGAAGACTTCGTCTCATGTCCGGGTGGGACTCTACTTGGCGTGGAAGGCAAGCTAGGCAATACAGATATGGATATCTCCTCCTTTGTAACCGACCTTGTGTAACCCTAACCCTCTCCGGTGTCTATATAAACCGAAGGGTTTTTGTCCGTAGGACAACAACCATAACATACAATCATACCATAGGCTAGCTTCTAGGGTTTAGCCTCTCTGATCTCGTGGTAGATCTACTCTTGTACTACCCATATCATCAATATTAATCAAGCAGGACGTAGGGTTTTACCTCCGTCAAGAGGGCCCAAACCTGGGTAAAACATCGTGTCCCCTGCCTCCTGTTACCATCCAGCCTAGATGCACAGTTCGGGACCCCCTACCCGAGATCCGCCGGTTTTGACACCGACAATGCCAAACCAGTTGTTGATCACCAACGACGGTTAAATCCTAAGATGAAAGAAGTGGTAAGAAATGAAATACTAAACCTTCTGGAGGCAGGTATAATTTATCATGTTGTTGATAGTGAGTGGGTAAGTCATGTCCATTGTGTCCCTAAGAAGGGAGGTATTACTGTTGTTCCTAATGATAAAGACAAATTGATCCCACAAAGAATTGTTACAGGTTATAGAATGGTAATTGATTTCCGCAAATTAAATAAAGCTACTAGAAAGGATCATTACCCTTTACCTTTTATTGATCAAATGCTAGAAAGATTATCCAAACATACACATTTTTGCTTTCTAGACGGTTATTCTGGTTTCTCTCAAATACCTATGTCGAAAGAGGATCAGGAAAAGACCACTTTTACTTGCCCTTTCGGTACCTTTGCTAATAGACGTATGCCTTTTGGTTTATGTAATGCACCTGCTACCTTTCAAAGATGTATGACTGCTATATTCTTTGACTTTTGTGAAAAATATTGTTGAGGTTTTCATGGATGATTTCTCCATGTATGGAACTTACTTTGATGATTGCTTAAGCAACCTTGATCAAGTTTTGCAGAGATGTGAAGAAACTAATCTTGCCTTGAATTGGGAGAAGTGCCACTTTATGGTTAATGAAGGTATTGTCTTGGGGCATAAAATTTCTGAAAGAGGTATTGAAGTTGATAAAGCTAAAGTTGATGCTATTGAAAATATGTCGTGTCCTAAGGACATTAAAGGTATAGGAAGTTTCCTTGGTCATGCCGGTTTTTATAGGATGTTCATTAAAGACTTCTCAAAAAATTCTAGGCCTCTGACTAATCTCTTACAAAAAGATGTTCGTTTTGTCTTTGATGATGATTGTGTAGAAGCATTTGAAATACTTAAGAAAGCCTTGATTTCTGCACCTATTGTTCAGCCACCTGATTGGAATTTACCCTTTGGAATTATGTGTGATGCTAGTGATTATGCTATAGGTGTTGTTCTAGGACAAAGAGTTGATAAGAAATTAAATGTTATCCAATATGCTAGTAAAACTCTAGACAGTGCCCAGAGAAATTATGCTACTACTGAAAACGAATTTTTAGCAGTTATATTTGCTTGTGATAAGTTCAGACCTTATATTGTTGATTCTAAAGTAACTGTTCACACTGATCATGCTACTATTAAATACCTTATGGAAAAGAAAGACACTAAACCCAGACTTATTAGATGGGTTCTCTTGCTACAAGAATTTGATCTGCATATTATTGATAGGAAGGGAGCTGAGAACCCCGTTGCAGACAACTTGTCTAGGTTAGAAAATGTTCTTGATGACCTACTCCTTATTGATGATAGTTTTCCTGATGAACAATTAGCTGTCATAAATGCTTCTCATACTGCTCCATGGTATGCTGATTATGCTAATTACATTGTTGCTAAATTTATACCACCTAGTTTCACATACCAGCAAAAGAAAAAGTTTTTCTATGATTTGAGACATTACTTCTGGGATGACCCACACCTTTATAAAGAAGGAGTAGATGGTGTTATTAGACGTTGTGTACCTGAGCATGAACATGAACATGAACAGATCCTACGCAAGTGTCACTCCGAGGCTTATGGAGGACATCACGCTGGAGATAGAACTGCACATAAGGTATTGCAATCCGGTTTTTATTGGCCTACTCTTTTCAAAGATGCCTGTAAGTTTGTCTTGTCTTCCGATGAATGTCAAAGAATTGGTAATATTAGTAGACGTCAATAAATGCCTATGAACTACTCACTTGTTATTGAACTATTTGATGTTTGGGGCTTTGACTATATGGGACCGTTTCCTTCCTCTAATGGGTATACACATATTTTAGTTGCTATTGATTACGTTACTAAGTGGGTAGAAGCTATTCCAACTAGTAGTTCTGATCATAACACCTCTATTAAGATGCTTAAAGAAGTTATTTTTTCAATGTTTGGAGTCCCTAGATACTTAATGACTGATGGTGGTTCACATTTTATTCATGGTGCTTTTCGTAAAATGCTTGCTAAGTATGATGTTAATCATAGAATTGCATCTCCATACCACCCACAGTCTAGTGGTCAAGTAGAACTGAGTAATAGACAGATTAAATTAATTTTGCAAAAGACTGTTAATAGATCTAGAAAGAATTGGTCCAAGAAACTTGATGATGCATTATGGGCCTATAGAACTGCATATAAAAATCCTATGGGTATGTCTCCGTATAAAATGGTTTATGGAAAAGCATGTCACTTACCTCTCGAACTAGAACATAAGGCATATTGGGCCATTAAAGAGCTCAATTATGATTTCAAACTTGCCGGTGAGAAGAGACTATTTGACATTAGCTCACTTGATGAGTGGAGAACCCAGGCCTATGAGAATGCCAAACTGTTTAAAGAAAAAGTTAAAAGATGGCATGAAAAAAGATACAAAAGCGTGAGTTTAATGTAGGTGATTATGTTTTGCTGTACAACTCTCGTTTAAGATTTTTTCCAAGAAAACTCCTCTCTAAATGGGAAGGTCCTTACGTTATCGAGGAGATCTATCGTTCCGGTGCCATAAAAATCAACAACTTCGAAGGCACAAATCCGAAGGTGGTGAACGGTCAAAGAATCAAAAATTATATCTCAGGTAATCCCATAAATGTTGAAACCAATGTTATTGACACCACAACCCCGGAGGAGTACATAAGGGACACTTTCCAGAACGTTTCATACTCCGAAAAGGAATAGGTATGAGGTACAGTAAGTAAACCGACTCCAAAACAGTTCTAACAACAATTTTTCTCCATTTTGGAATACTTAAGAAAATAGGAAAATAAGAAGTAATCTAGAAAGGACACGAGGCACCCATGAGGGTGGAGGGCGCGCCCTACCCTCCTGGGTGCGCCCCCTGCCTCGTGGGCACGTCGTGTGCCCTCCGGACTCCATTTTCTTGCACGATACTTCTTCTGGTCGGTAAAAATTCATTATATAATCTCCCGAAGGTTTTGACCACCGTACCACGACAAAATCCTCTGTTTTTGTTTTGAGTCGTTTCGGCCGCAGATTAGAGCAATATGTCGTCGCAGGATTCGGAGGGAGAAAGCTATGTGGCTGATTACCTTGTAGACCCTAAGGTCTACGGGGACTTGGAGCATTGTGGTTGGACCACGGAGGAAGAAGAAGACTATGATCCTAGAGGAAAGGAGGAGAAGAGCTCAGATGAAGATGAAGTCCCATTACCTCAACCTGGGGACATGCATGTGGAGTTCAAAAAGTCAAGCCTCCCTGATAGAGCAAAGAAACCTAAGATCGAGTTTATCCCTTTTCGCCTCTTGCAGGAGAACAAACAGGAACTATGCAGAAAGATATTAAGCCTTGAGTAGGAGATCGATGACCTAAGGGAGCAAAATTCTATCCTCAAGCGCAAATTAAGGAAGAAGCCTACGTCATCAACAACTCCATCATCACCACCTCCGAAGAAAGAGACATAAATACATGGGTATGGGCACTCCCCTTGGCAACTGCCAAGCTTGGGGGAGGTGCCCCGGTATCGTATCACCATCACACTTCTATCTTTACTGTTTTTCTTAGTTCGATCCTTTTGGTTATATCTTGATCTAGTAGAATAAAGTTTAGTATGATCTAGCTTTGAGTTTTTGTGTTGATCCTTATCTATGTAACCGGGTCCGTGAGCTATATATAATAAAGATTAGTCTTGAGTCGAGGGCTTGGTTATCTTGCTATGATCTTGAGGGAATAAAATAAAAAATAAATAATAAAAAGAAATAAAGAGATCATATTGATCTTATGGAGAGTAATGACTTCACATATAAAGAGTATGATGAATAAAAGTTGTTGAGAGTTGACAAACATAGTTTTGGTCATCGTTGCAATTAATAGGAAGTAATAAAGAAAGAGAGGTTTTCACATATAAATATATTATCTTGGTCATCTTGTATGATTGTGAGCACTCATTAAAATATGACATGCTAAAAAGTTGATGTTGGACAAGGAAGACAACATAATGGGTTATGTTTTCTTATATCCGAAATAAAGTATATTGTCATGGATCATCCAACATGTTGAGCTTGCCTTTCCCCCTCATGCTAGCCAAATTATTTGCACCAAGTAGAGATACTACTTGTGCTTCCAAATATCCTTAAACCCAGTTTTTCCATGAGAGTCCACCATATCTACCTATGGATTGAGTAAGATCCTTCAAGTAAGTTGTCATTGTTGCAAGCAATAAAAATTGCTCTCTAAATATGTATGATCTATTAGTGTGGAGAAAATAAGCTTTATACGAGCTTGTGATATGGAAGAAATAAAAGTGACGGGCTACATAATAATGGTCCCTATCATAAGTGGCAATATAAAGTGACGTTCTTTTGCATTATGATTTTGTGCATCCAACCATAAAAGCACATGACAACCTATGCTTCCCTCTGCGAAGGGCCTATCTTTTATTTTTGCCTTATACCTTATACAAGAGTCTTGGTGATCTTCACCTTTCCTTTTTACACTTTATCCTTTGGCAAGCACTATGTGTTGGAAAGATCCTGATATATATATATATATATATCCAATTGGATGTGGGTTTTCATAAAGCATTATTGTTGACATTACCCTTGAGGTAAAAGGTTGGGAGGCAAAACTATTAGTCCCTATCTTTCTCTGTGTCCGATTAAAACTTCATACCCATAAGTATTGCGTGAGTGTTAGCAATTGTGAAAGACTAAATGATAGTTGAGTATGTGGACTTGCTGAAAAGATCTTATATTGACTCTTTCCGATGTTATGATAAATTGCAATTGCTTCAATGACTGAGATTATAGTTTGCTAGTTTTTCAATAAAGTTTCTGATTCATACTTTACATTGTGAATAGATTGTAACTTCAGCATAAGAAATCGTATGACAATATATATATATATATATATATATATATATATATATATATATATGTTGCTATTCTAAGAATGATCATGATGCCCTCATGTCCGTATTTTAGTTTATCGACACCTCTATCTCTAAACATGTGGACATATTTTTTGATATCGGCTTCCGCTTGAGGACAAGCAAGGTCTAAGCTTGGGGGAGTTGATACATCCATTTTGCATCATGCTTTCATATCAATATTTATTGCATTATGGTCTATTATTACACATTATGTCACAATACTTATGCCCTTTCTCTCCTATTTTACAAGGTTTACATGAAGAGGGAGAATGTCGGCAGTTGGAATTCTGGGCTGGAAAAGGAGCAAATATTAGAGACCTATTGTGCACAACTCCAAAAGTCATGAAACTCCACAAAAGTCAGTTTCAGAATATATTAAAAATATTGGGCGAAGAAAGCACCAGAGAGGGGCCATCCACTGTCCACGAGGGTGGAGGGCGCGCCCAGGGCCTCATGGGCCACCTAGAAGCCCCCCGATGCCCATCTTCTAATATAAGGTGTCTTTTGCCCTGGAAAAAAAAATCAGAAGGAAGCTTTCGGGACGAAGCGCTGCCGTCTCAAGGTGAAACCTTGGTGTAACCAATCTAGGGCTCCGGCGGAGCTGTTCTGCCAGGGAAACATCCCTCTGGGAGGGGGAAATCGTCACTAGCGTCATCATCATCGATCCTCTCATCGGGAGAGGGTCAATCTCCATCAACATCTTCACCAGCACCATCTCCTCTCAAACCCTAGTTCATCTCTTATATCCAATCTTTGGCTCAAAACCTCAGATTGGTACCTGTGGGTTGCTAGTAGTGTTGATTACTCCTTGTAGTTGATGCTAGTTGGTTTATTCGGCGGAAGATTATATGTTCAGATCCTTTATGCACATTAATACCCCTCTGATTATGAACATGAATATGATTTGTGAGTAGTTACGTTTGTTCCTAGGGACATGGGAAAAGTCTTGTTATAAGTAGTCATGTGAATTTGGTATTCGTTTGATATTTTGATGAGATGTATGTTGTATTTCCTCTAGTGGTGTTATGTGAACGTCGACTACATGAAACTTCACCATTGTTTGGGCCTATGGGAAGGCATTGGGAAGTAATAAGTAGATGATGGGTTGCTAGAGTGACAGAAGCTTAAACCCTAGTTTATGCGTTGCTTCGTAAGGGCTGATTTGGATCCATATGTTTCATGCTATGGTTAGGTTTATCTTAATTCTTATTTCGTAGTTGCAGATGCTTGCGAGGAGGGTTAATTATAAGTGGGATTCTTGTCCAAGGAAGGGCAGTGATCAAGAACCGGCCCACCCACATATCAAATTATCAAAGTAACGAACGTGAATCATATGAGCATGATGAAAACTAGCTTGACAATAATTCCCATGTGTCCACGGGAGCGCTTTCCTTTATATAAGAGTTTGTCCAGGCTTGTCCTTTGCTACAAAAAGGATTGGGCCACCTTGCTACACCTTGTTTACTTTTGTTACTTGTTACCCGTTATGAATTACCTTATCACAAAACTATCTGTTACCGATAATTTCAGTGCTTGCAGAGAATACCTTACTGAAAACGTCTTGTCATTTCCTTCTGCTCCTCGTTGGGTTCGACACTCTTACTTATAGAAAGGACTACGATAGACGCTCTATACTTGTGGGTCATCAGGCCTTCGGCTTAAACCTCATGATGTAGCGACCAAACCTCAAACAGTCTGATCTGTGTGCTCCGGTGTCATCCCTGGATCAGTAATGCTGACACCACACAGTACTCAGAGGATTTATAGCAGAGTAGCAATCACACACTTATTACATTGAGTGTCTCAAAAGAGAACTTATTACAATAAATATGGCTTAAGGCCATCTAATAACGATAACAGCGGAAGGCTTGGAAGATAAGTGAGTCCGTCAACTCCAACGGCATCACTGAGTATAGAACCACGACCTAAAAACTCCTTAATCGTCGTCTGAAAAGTCTGCAACATTAACGTTGCAGCCCGAAACAGGTCAGCACATGGAATATGCTGGCAAGGTAACACATAGAGAGTAATGGAATGAAACAACTATACTATATGCATATTTGGCTGGTGGAAAGCTCTATGGTTACAGTTTTGTGTAAAGCCAAATTTTCCCTACTTCAAAGGAATAAATTTATTTAACTATCATGGTAGTTGTTAAACATTGAGAATGGTTGACAGCATTCTCAATCCCAATTAAGCATCATCATTAAACAAAGCCCAACAAAATTAATTTGGAGTAACATGTCGAGATTCACATGAAAATCCAGGTACTAGATACTCAAGATGTCCATAATCGGGGACACGGCTAATCATGATTAGTTTATTACACTCTGCAGAGGTTTGCGCACTTTTCCCCACAAGACTCGATCGCCTCCGTTTGGTTTCTCGCACTACATGGTGTTTGAGAAGACGGATGACCGAGACATAGTCTTTCAGAAGCGCTAGCACCTTACGATCGGGTAGACCGTACCACCTACATCCCCTACATCTGCTAGTCTACCACTGTAAGAGTTCGCACGACTTAGTCAACTATGCTAGAGCCCATAATAGCTTGTGGCTGCATATGGAAGTTTCTAGTATGAATAGTCTCATGATCCCTTTGAGCCTGGGTGGCGGTCCAAAAGAAAACAGGCAAGTCCTAGAATACCCAGGTGCCTCAATCCACCCAGATGTGTGTTTAAGTTGCCACCTTAGATAAACCATTAATTAACCAAACTCACATCTGTCATGGATATCACTCACCCAATCCACGTCTACTGGCATAGCATGGCATAATAAGCAAACGTAGAAGTAACTCCCAAAGGTTTGATAATAAACAGGTAATAGGTACTACCTCAACTACTTCCCATCCCACAGTTTAATTAGATCCTAATCATGCAATGTGTGAGGATTGATCTAATGCAATAAAACTCAGTAGTAGGAAAGGTATGATCAAAGCGTTACTTGCCTTGCTGATGATCCGCGAAACCTAGCGATTCGAAGTAACAGGCAGCGCACTCCGGGTATTCTATCGTAGACAAACAAATTGGCATACAATAGGTACTCATATAATGCACAGGTAAAACTCAAATAAGAGATCTAACCAGAAGGTTCAACTTAAGAACTCCGGTTGGCAAAAAGAATCAAATCGAACGAAGCAAGAAAGTCAATAGCGAAAGAAAACAACTTCGTTCTACTAATCTGAATCTAGGGAAAATTTTACAGTAGAAAAATCTTGTTTAAGTTGGTTAAACGGATAGAGGGTTTCGAGACGAAACTCCAGGCGCTTGAATCGCCTGATTCCGATAAACGAGCGAAAAGTTATACTAAAACAAAAATCGGATCAGGAATCGCGATCAGAAAAATCGCGGATTTAATCCGAGAAAAAGAAAAACGACGAACGTTCGCTAGAACGAATGAACGGACGAACGCTCACTATTTAAATAAATCGGAAAAACTGATCTATTTAAAAAAACCGAAACTAAAAACCGGCGGAGAAACCGACGGAAAAACCGAACGGTTTTTCGAAGAAAAAATGGCGGCACGGAAATCGAGGCGGCGGCGAACCTCGGCGAGCGTGCGATGGCGGCGGCGGGCGGCGGCGGCGGCGCGGATGGCGGCGGGGCTGGCGGCTAGGGTTTGCCCCGGGTGGGCTGCCCCGGCTTATAAAGCCTGCCGGGCCGGAGTCCTAGTCGGACACGGCCCGGTTAGGTCGGTGCGCGTTTTTTTATTATTACGCACAGAAGAAAAATAAAAAGAAATACTAAACGGACTCCAAAAATTCTGAAATAAATTTTCACGGGCTTCTAAAATCAAGCCGCACAAGGTGAACATTTATTTGGGAGCTAAATGCAATTTTGAAGAATGCACATTTTTCCAAAATTCAAATAAAACACCAAAAAACTCTGAAATAAAAACTTATTTGATTTTTTATTAAATCCTCAATATTTCTTTATTTTGAGAAAGTCATTTTATTCCCTCTCTCATATTTTTGTAATAGAAATAATTGATGATAAAATAAATAAAATCAAATGATCCTATTCTCAAAATTTGAGAAAACTCAAATATGAAAATAACGAAATCCCCAACTCTCTCCGTGGGTCATTGAGTTGCGTAGAATTTCTAGGATCAACCAAAATGCAAAATAAAATATGGTATGCAATGATGATCTAATGTATAACATTCCAAATTGGAAATTTGGGATGTTACAAACCTACCACCCTTAAGATGAATCTCGCCCTTGAGATTCGGGTTGGCTAGAAAATAGGTGAGGGTGGTCCTTGAGCAAATCTTCCTCTCGTTCCCAGGTGGCTTCATCCTCCGTGTGGTGGCTCCACTGAACCTTTCAAAACTTGATAACCTTGCTGCGGGTAACTCGGCTGGCAAACTCGAGGATCTTAATTGGTTTCTCCTCATAGGTCAAATCGTTATCCAATTGAATAGTTTCCAAAGGCACTGTGTCTTCAAAGGTATGTAAACCATCTCCGCATGACACTTCTTTAACTGGGAAACGTGGAACACATCATGAACTCCTGGCAATCCTTCAGGTAATTCCAACTTGTAGGCCACTTCTCCCATACGCTCCAAAACTCGATATGGTCCTACAAATCATGGTGCTAACTTCCCTTTAACTCCAAAACGTTTTGTTCCCCAAAGTGGAGATACTCAAAGATAAGCTCTATCTCCGACTTCGTAAACTGTCTCCTTGCGTTTAGAATCTGCATAACTTTTCTGTCTGGACTGGGCTACCTTGAGCCTATCGCGTATCAATTTCACCTTCCGTTCAGACTCCTTAATCAAGTCAGGTCCAAACAACTGGCGGTCTCCAACTTCGTCCCACGACAACGGTGTCCTGCACCTCCTTCCGTACAAAGCTTCAAAAGGGGCCATCTTTAAACTGGCTTGGTAACTATTGTTGTAAGAGAACTCTGCATATGGTAAATTATCGTCCCAACTAGATCCATAATCTAGCGCACAAGCTCTCAGCATATCCTCCAAAATCTGATTTACTCTCTCGGTCTGTCCATCTGTCTGTGGATGAAAAGTTGTACTGAACTCTAGCCTGGTACCCAAAGTTTCGTGCAACTACTTCCAGAACTTTGAGGTAAACTGGGTTCCTCTATCTGATATGATACTCCTTGGAACTCCATGCAGACATACGATCCTGGTCATGTATATCTTTGCCAACTTAGCACTGGTGTAAGTGGTCTTTATTGGGATGAAATGAGCTACTTTCGTCAATCGATCAACTACAACCCAAATCGAGTCATAGCCTGAACGAGTCCTGGGTAATCCCGTGATAAAATCCATGCCTAGCTTATCCCACTTCCATTCGGGTATCGGCAATGGTTGTAACAATCCTGCTGGCTTCTGATGCTCTTCCTTTACTCTCTGACATACATCACAAACTGCTACATACTGCGCAATATCCTTCTTCATTCCGGTCCACCAGAAAATATCTTTCAAATCCAAATACATCTTGGTATTTCCTGGGTGAATCGAATATGGTGAATGGTGTGCCTCTTGCAGTATCAACTTCCTGATCTCCGGGTCATTGGGCACGTAAACGCGGTCTTCAAACCATAGGGTATCGTGTTCATCCTCACGAAATCCCTTAGCTTTTCCTTTGCTAAGTTTCTCCTTTATAGAGGCAATCTCCTTATCAGTCTTTTGAGCTTCTCTGATTCTATCCATCAAAGTTGACTGAATCTCCAATGCTGCTACATAGCCTCTCGGAACTATTTCCAAACGTAACTCTCGAAGATTTTCTGCTAACTTCCTTGGTATTTCTCCCGTCATTAATGTATTGACATGGCTCTTACGGCTTAATGCGTCAGCTACTACATTAGCTTTTCCGGGGTGATAATGCAATCTCATATCATAATCCTTGATGAGCTCCAACCATCTCCTTTGTCTGAGATTCAACTCCTTCTGTGTGAAAATGTACTTCAAACTCTTATGATCCGTGTACACCTCACAATGGTTTCCAATCAGAAAATGTCTCCAAGTCTTCAGTGCATGCACTACGGCTGCTAACTCCAAATCATGCATAGCATAATTCAACTCATGAGGTTTCAGTTGTCTTGAGGCATATGAAACAACTCTCCCTTCCTGCATAAGCACTGCTCCAAGTCCTCGACGTGAAGCGTCACAATACACCTCATAATCTTTGGTCTGGTCTGGCAAAATCAACACTGGTGAGGTAACCAAACATTTCTTCAACTCCTGGAAACTAGCCTCACATTCCTCTGTCCATATGAACTTGGTATCTTTCTTTAACAACTCAGTCATAGGCTTCGCAATCTTTGAGAAATTCTCAATAAATCTCCGTTAGTATCCTGCGAGTCCAAGAAAACTCCGGATCTCTCCAACTGTTGTTGGGGCTTCCCACTTGGTCACGGTATCAACTTTAGTGGGATCTACTGCTATACCTTCTCCAGATATAACGTGTCCGAGGAATCCTACTTTCTTCAACCAAAACTCACATTTGCTGAACTTGGCATATAATTGATGTTCTCAGAGCTTTCCAAGTACCAAATGCAAATGTTCCTTATGTTCCTCTTCATTCTTCGAATAAACCAAGATATCATCAATGAACACTATGATGAACTTATCCAAAAATTCCATAAATACTTTGTTCATCATGTTCATAAAATATGCGGGTGCGTTAGTCAGACCAAATGACATAACGGTATACTCGTACAGCCCGTACCTGGTGGTAAAAGCTGTCTTAGGTATATCCTGTTCTCGAATCTTCAACTGGTGGTATCCTGATCGCAGATCGATCTTGGAAAATACCTTAGCTCCTTGCAATCGATCGAACAGATCATTGATCATCGGTAGTGGGTACTTGTTCTTGATCGTTACTTCATTCAATCCTCGATAATCAACAACCATCCTTAACGATCCATCCTTCTTCTCCACTAGAAGTACTGGCGATCCCCAAGGCGAAGAACTTGGGCGAATATATCCCTTATCCAGTAACTCCTTAATCTGCTTCTTAATTTCCACCAAATCCTTTGGTGGCATCCTATATGGTCTCTTTGATATTGGCCCTGTTCCTGGCAATAGCTCAATCAAAAACTCAATATCTCTATCCGGTGGCATGAATGGCAACTCCTCTGGAAATACTTCAGGGAAATCCTCCCTGTGCCTGGCAACGGCCACATTTTTCCTAAATTCAAATAAAACACCGAAAAACTCCGAAATAAAAACTTATTTGATTTTTTATTAAATCCTCAAATTTTTTTATTTTGGGAAAGTCATTTTATTCCCTCTCTCATATTTTTGTAATAGAAATAATTAATGATAAAATAAATAAAATCAAATGATCCTATTCTCAAAATTTGAGAAAACTCAAATATGAAAATAACGAAATCCCCAACTCTCTCCGTGGGTCATTGAGTTGCGTAGAATTTCTAGGATCAACCAAAATGCAAAATAAAATATGGTATGCAATGATGATCTAATGTATAACATTCCAAATTGGAAATTTGGGATGTTACACATGAACCCAAGGGTATGAGTGTTTTCGGATACTATACTTGTGGTAAACACTCAGTATGTTTGGAAACCAGGCAATATGGTCATTTTGCCTGAACAAACAAGTTTTGTTCAGGGAGTTATGTTATATTACTATTTAACATAAGAAACATCTTCCAGGGAGAATAGTTCCGTTGAGGGTTCCTTTCCCTGGGTCAGCATGCGTATTTATGCATGCCTAGGCTTTGATCCTAGAGATAGGATTACAGAAAGCTTGTCCTTAGAAAAAAATGATTCATCGTGTGTCCGCCGACCAATTATTCCCTTAAGAAAGCTAGCTTTCGGCTTCACACGCCTGAGGTACAGGTCCAGATGACCCGGTTGTAACAATCGAGAGGTGCTCCCTTTACACCCTAGACGAACAATTGGGAACGTCGGGTATAAGCACAGGAGCCAGGCAACCCAGCTTGGAAAAAAGTTAAGTCATAGAGGTGCATATAATGGCGAAGGGACTGTGTGAAACAAATGACATAAGCAAAGCATTAATAATAAGCTTCGTTATAGAAGCCCCCGGGTATCTTGAGGTATATACATTTAAAGATATTCACCCCTATCAGTTCGGTATAACCGAATACTTTCTGGGAAAGAAAAACAAAAAATGAAGAGAAAGAAGAACAAAGTAAGGAACCTAGACAAAAATAGAAGTAAAAGGTGCTATCGAACTATCCGTAGAATCGTCGGAGCCTAGTAGCGTTCCATGGATTTGGCTCAAGGCGATTGTCTGATGCATTTCGAAGGCGATAGGCTCCTCCAGTGATAACTTAGTCAATGATGAAGGGCCCTCCCATCTTGGTTTGAGCTTATCCTTTTTCTTCTCTAGGAGCCACAAAACGAGTTCGCCAACGTTGTATGTTTTGGCCCGCACTTCTTTGCTCTGGTATCGCCTAGCCTGTTGCTTATAGAATGCAAAACGAGCTTGCGCGATATCACATTCTTCTTCAAGGCCGTCTAGGATCCTGTCGTTCGAGCTCGGCCTCTCGCTCTTCATACATACGCACTCGAGGTGAGTCATGAATAATGTCGCAGGGAAAAACAGTCTCTGCACCGTACACCATGAAAAAAGGTGTGTATCCGATTGTCCGGTTAGGCGTGGTCTGCAGCCCCCAGAGTACGGAGTCAAGCTCCTCAACCCAGTGTTTATCTGACTCCCGTAAGGAGCGCGCCAGTCGGGGTTTAATGCCGCTCATTACTAGGCCATTGGCCCTTTCGACTTGACCATTTGTTTGAGGGTGGTACACGGAGGCATAATCAAGTTTAATGCCTAACTTGGCGCACCAGTTCTTCACCTCATCTGCTATAAAGTTGGAGCCATTATCTGTGATAATATTGTGTGGGACACCATAGCGGTGTACCACACCAGATATAAAATCTATCACTGGTCCTGCTTCAGCCGTTCTTACTGGTTTGGCTTCTACCCATTTAGTGAATTTATCCACCATGACCAGTAAATATTTCTTTTTATGGCTTCCCCTTTGAGGGGTCCGACCATATCCAGCCCCCAGACTGCAAAAGGCCAAGTAATGGGGATGGTTCTCAAAGCGGTGGGAGGCATATGACTTTGATTGGCGAAAAGCGGGCATCCTACACAATGTTGGACCAGGGCTTGTGCATCTGCTCGGGCTGTTGGCCAGAAGAGGCCAGTTCGGAAAGCCTTGCTTATGAGAGCCCGAGCTGTGGCGTGATGGCCACCCATACCAGCGTGTATTCCGGCTAAAAATTGTCATCCCTCCTCTTCAGAGATGCACCTTTGGAGAACACCAGTAGTGCCTTTCTTGTATAGTTCACCTTCGTGAACTTTATAGGCTTTCGAACGCCGGACTATGCAACAGGCCTCATTTTGATCACCGGGAGCTCCTGCCTATTAAGGTAGGCTAGGAAGGGTTCGGGCCAAGGGGCAATGACAGCCATAATCTCATGAGCCAAAGGTGTTATCTCTATATCCGAACCCCCGATGACATCTGTATTGAGTTCGGCTGGTGGGGGTGTGATTGGGTCAGAATTAGCGTCTCCGCTCTCGTCCTGCCATACCACGGATGGCAACAACCTTTCTACAAAGGTGTTAGTTTGGACTAGGTCGCGCTTGGCGCCCATGCGAGCGAGTATGTCCGCTGCCTGATTGCTGTCCCGAGCAACATGATGAAATTCGAGCCCCTCGAACTGAGCCGATATTTTTAATATGGCATTTCGATAAGCTACCATTTTTGGATCCTTCGCGTCAAATTCTCCGTTTACCTGAGATATTGCGAGGTTTGAATCCCCATGCACCTCTAGGTGTTGTATGCCCATGGATACGGCCATGCGAAGACCATGCAATAGCGCCTCATATTCGGCAGCATTGTTTGAGTCTGTATACATGATTTGTAGTACGTAGCGGATTATGTCCCCTGTGAGGGCTGTCAGGATGACGCCAACCCCCAGTCCGGCTAGCATTTTCGAGCCATTGAAATACATGGTCCAGTAGGAGTATGACCCATACTCTTTAGCGAGTTCAGCTTCCGTCCATTCTGCGACAAAGTCAGCCAACACCTGAGATTTAATAGCTCGGCGTGGTTTGTATGTTATTTCAAACGTTAAGAGCTCGATGGCCCACTTGGCTATGCGGCATGTGGTGTCCTTGTTGTTTATGATATCATTAAGTGGTACTTCGAATGCCACTGTGATCGAACACTCTTGAAAGTAGTGTCAGAGCTTTCGAGATGCCATGAACACCGCATAGGCGATTTTTTGATAGTGAGGGTATCGTGACTTGCATGATGTAAGAACCTCTGATACGTAGTAGACTGGTTTTTGGACAAGGAGTTTGTGTCCCTCTTCCTCTCGTTCAACGATGAGCACAGCACTTGCAACCTGATGGGTTGCTGAGATATAAAGCAGCATGGGCTCGCCAACACTTGGTGCGGCTAGGATTGGATCACCCGCTAATAGAGTATTCATTTCTTCCAGTCCGGCTGTGGCCGCATCCATCCATTCGAAGTTGTTCGTGCGCCTTAGCAGTCTATAAAGTGGTAATGCTTTTTCCCCCAGTCTGGAGATGAAGCGGCTTAAGGCTGCTATGCACCCTGCTAGCTTTTGTACTTGTTTGAGACCGGTTGGCGTAGCCAGCTACGACAAGGCTCGGATTTTAGCTGGGTTTGCTTCAATTCCTCTATGGGAGACGATAAACCCTAGTATCCTTCTGGTAACCCACAAGTATAGGGGATTGCAACAGTTTTTGATAAGTAAGAGTGTCGAACCCAATGAGGAGCTAAAGGCAGAACAAATATTGCCTCAAGTTCTATCGACCACCGATACAACTCTACGGACGCTTGATGTTCGCTTTACCTAGAACAAGTATGAAACTAGAAGTACTTTGTAGGTGTTGTTGGATAGGTTTGCAAGATAATAAAGATTATGTAAATAAAAATTAGGGGTTGTTTAGGTAAAGACACAACTAAATTAGTTTTAGTAAAGAGATTTTTGTTACGAGAAAGTTATTTGTCCCTAGGCAATCGATAACTAGACCGGTAATCATTATTGTAATTTTATATGAGGGAGAGGCATAACCTAACATACTTTCTCTACTTGTATTATATGCACTTATGATTGGAACTCTAGCAAGCATCCGCAACTACTAAAGATCATTAAGGTAAAACCCAACCATAGCATTAAAGTATCAAGTCCTCTTCATCCCATACGCAAACAACCTACTTACCCGGGTCTGTGCTTATGTCACTCACGCCACCCACCATAAGAAAATCATGAACATATTACAAACCCTACAGCAGGGATCCCTCGCGCTTGCGCGACACGGAGAGCACCATAGGACAGAACCAATAATAAAATATGCAACTCAAACCAATCACGATCATCAAATAGCCCATAGGACAAAATAGATCTACTCAAACATCATAGGATAGCCATACATCATTGGGAAATAATATATAGCATTGAGCACCATGTTTAAGTAGAGATTACATCAGGTAAGAGAGAGGTTACACCGCTGCATAGAGGGGGGAAGAGTTGGTGATGATGGTGGTGAAGTTGTTGGTGAAGATTGCGGTGATGATGATGGCCACGACAGCGTTCCAGCGCCATCGGAAGAGAAGGGGAGAGGGGGCCCCTTCGTCTTCTCCTTCCTTGACCCCCTCCCTAGATGGGAGAAGGGTTTCCCCTCTATTCCTTGGCCTCCATGGCGTGGCAGGGGCGAGAGCCCCTCCGATATTGGATCTGTCTCTCTGTCTCTCTCTGTTTCTGTGTTCCCAGATTCTACCCTTTCACTGTTTCTTATATTCCCGGAGATCTGTAACTCCGATTGGGCTGAAATTTTAACACGATCTCTATACGGATATTAGCTTTCTTGCCGTGAAAGAAGGGCATAAACCGCCTTACAGGGTGGCCACGAGGGTCAGGGGCGTACCCAGGGGGTGGGGCGCGCCCCCTACCTCGTGCCTCCCTCGGGCACGTCTCGCGTGGATTTTTCTTCCCAAAAATCATATATATTCCAAAAAAATATTCGCCAGTTTTTATCCTGTTTGGACTCTGTTTGATATGGATATTCTGCGAAACAAAAAACATGCAACAAATAGGAACTGACACTGTGCACTGGATCATTACTCCCAAAAATAGTATAAAAAGTTGCCAAAAGTATATGAAAGTTGAATAATATTGGTATGGAACAATAAAAAATTATAGATACGACGGAGACGTATCAGCATCCCAATCTTAATTCCTGCTCGTCCTCGAGTAGGTAAATGATAAAAAGATAGTTTTTGATGTGGAATGCTACCTAGCATAATCTTGATAATGTATCTAATCATGGCATGAATATTAAGACACGAGTGATTCAAGGCAATAGTCTATCATTTGACATAAAAACAATAATACTTCAAGCCTACTAATAAAGAAATCATGTCTTTTCACAATAACATGGCCAAAGAAAGTTATCCCTACAAAATCATATAGTCTGGCTATGCTCCATCTTCACCACACAAAATATTCACATCATGCACAACCCCGATGACAAGCCAAGCAATTGTTTCATACTTTTGATGTTATCAAACCTTTTCAACTTTCACGCAATACATGAGCGTGAGCCATGGACATAGCACTATAGGTGGAATAGAATGGTGGTTGTGGATAAGACAAAAAGGAGAAGATAGTATCACATCAACTAGGCGTATCAACGGACTATGGAGATGTCCATCAATAGATATCAATGTGAGTGAGTAGGGACTGCCATGCAACGGATGCAGTAAGAGCTCTAAGTGTATAAAAGCTCAGACTGAAAACTAAGTGGGTGTGCATCCAACTTTCTTGCTCATGAAGACCTCGGGCGTTTGAGGAAGCCCATCATCGGAATATACAAGCCAAGGTCTATAATTAAAATTCCCACTAGTATATGAAAGTGATAACTCAAGAGTCTCTCTATATGAAGAACATGGTGCTACTCTGAAGCACGAGTGTGGTAAAAGGATAGTAACATTGCCCCTTCTCTCTTTTTCTCTCATTTTTTGGTGGGCTTCTTTGGCCTCTTTTTTTATTTGGGCTTATTTGGCCTCTTTTATTTATTTTTAAAGTCCGGAGTCTCATCCCGACTTGTGGTAGAATCATAGTCTCCATCATCCTTTCCTCACTGGGGCAATGCTCTAATAATGATGATCATCACACTTTTATTTACTTACAACTCGATATTACAAATCGGTATCTAGAACAAAGACATGACTCTATATGAATGCCTCCGGCGGTGTACAGGGATGTGCAATGATCTAGCGTAGCAATGACATAAAAAACGGACAAGCCATGAAAACATCATGCTAGCTATCTTACAATCATGCAAAGCAATATGACAATGAATGCTCAAGTCATGTATATGATGATGATGGAAGTTGCATGGCAATATATCTTGGAATGGCTATGGAAATGCCATGATAGGTAGGTATGGTGGCTGTTTTGAGGAAGGTATATGGTGGGTTTATGGTACCGGCGAAAGTTGCGCGGTACTAGAGAGGATAGCAAAGGTGGAAGGGTGAGAGTGCGTATAATCCATGGACTCAACATTAGTCATAAAGAACTCACATACTTATTGTAAAAGTCTATTAGCTATCGAAACAAAGTACTGCACGCATGCTCCTAGGGGATAGATTGGTAGGAAAATACCATCGCTCGTCCCCGACCGCCACTCATAAGGAAGACAATCAATAAATAAATCATGCTCCGACTTCATCACATAACGGTTCACCATACGTGCATGCTACGGGAATCACAAACCTCAACACAAGTATTTCTACAATCCACAACTACCCACTAGCATGACTCTAATATCACCATCTTTATATCGCAAAACTATTGCAAGGAATCAAACATATCATATTGAGTGATCTACAAGTTTTATGTAGGATTTTATGACTAACCATGTGAATGACCAGTTCCTGTCATCTCTCTAAATAGATATAAGTGAAGCAAGAGAGTTTAATTCTTTCTACAAAAGATATTCCCACGCTCTAACAAATATAAGTGAAGCAAAAGAGCATTCTACAAATGGCGGTTTTCTATGTAAAGAGAAACAGGCAATCCAAACTTCAAATGATATAAGTGAAGCACGTGAAGCATTCTATAAAGCCATACTCAAAAGATATAAGTGAAGTGCATAGAGCATTCTATAAATCAACCAAGGACTATCTCATACCAGCATGGTGCATAAAAGAAAAATTAAAACTAAATGCAAAAGACGCTCTAAGATTGCACATATCACATGAATGAAACGAATCCGAAAACATACCGATACTTGTTGAAGAAAGAGGGGATGCCTTCCGGGGCATCCCCAAGCTTAGACGTTTGAGTCTCCTTGAATATTTACTTGGGGTTCCTTGGGCATCCCCAAGCTTGAGCTCTTGCCTCTCTTCCTTCTTCTCACATCGAGACCTTCTCGATCATTGAACACTTCATCCACACAAAACTTCAACAGAAAACTCGGTAAGATCCGTTAGTATAATAAAGTGAATCACTACTCTAAGTACTGTTGAAAACCAATTAATATTTTTTGCATTGTAGCTACTGTAATATAACTTTTTCATGGCTTAATCCACTGATATAAATTGATAGTTTCATCAAAACAAGCAAACTATGCATCAAAAACAGAATCTGTCTAAAACAGAACAGTCTGTAATAATACAAACATTCACCATACTTCTGATACTTAAAAAACTCTGCAAAAATTAGTAAAAATAAAAAATTTATATATAAATACAGTGCAAAAAGAATCAGAACCATTTGAAGTTCCAGTAAAAAATGTAAAATCTCGCACTACAGCCAAAGTTTCTGTCCTGCACCGTACAAACCAACAAGCAAAGTAAACATCCTAAAGGCAAACCTTGGCACATTATTTTTATAATACAATGGAATTGTACAAGGGGATAATTATTTTTGTTGAAAAGTTTTTCTAATCAAGGTTCACAAAGTTTCCATGAGCATGAACAAAGTTCAAGGCTAGCTCCCACTTCAACAATGCTTGTCTTTCTCACTTTCGCTTTTCTTTTTGAAAAGTTTTGGGTTCCCCTCTTTATTTTTGTTGTTTTTAAACTATATGAAAGCACTCAATAGAAATAAATGACTCTATAAAACTTCCAGGTTGTCTCCCTGGCAGCGCTTTCTTTAAAGCCATTAAGCTAGGCATATAGTGCTCAAGTAGTGAATCCACCCGGATCCCAAGGTATATCAAAGCCAATTTTAATTAGCAATGATTTGTAATTTGGTAGTGAGCACAAAGTAACGTATATCATGTAATGACAAATTCTAACTCTCTTCCTATGCATCGGCATGTCATAAAAGAACAATTGATGCACACATAGTAAAGGCCAATGCATAGTATAAACAGTTTCTTGCAATTTTATCGTATTGGAAACATAGAGAGGTGGAGATCTAGTTCCTCTCTCATAATAATTGCAAGTAGGAGCAGCAAGCACATGCATATTATATCTATCAAAATCATCATGTGTAGTAGTAAAAGGCAACCCGTCAATATAATCCTTAATAAGCACAAACTTCTCCGATATAGTGTAGTTTGGAGAATTCAAAAAGATAATAGGACTATCATGTGTGGGTGCAATAGCAAAAATTTCATGTTTAACATAAGGAACTATAGCAAGTTCATCTCCATAAGCATAATTCATATTGGCATCTTGGCCACAAGCATAGCAAGCATCATTAAAAAGGGATATTTCAAGACAATCAACGGGATCATAACAATCATCATAGCAATCATCCTTCGGTAAGCACGAAGGGAAATTAAACAATGTATGAGTTGAAGAGTTACTCTCATTAGAAGGTGGGCATGGGTAGCTAATTCGCTCTTCCTCCTTTTGTTCTTCGCTCTCCTCATCATCTTTTTCATCCAATGAGCTCATAGTTTCATCAATTTCTTCTTCCATAGACTCCTGCAAAATATTAGTCTCTTCTTGGACAGCGGAGACTTTCTCAATAAACGCATCAATATCGGCATTGAATTCACAATTCTCATAGCAATATTTAAGGATAGCTAAATTTGCAGGTCTATTAACTGAATCATCAAAATTTTCACACTCTTTAAACAAAGATTCAATTTCATAAGCACCAATAAAAGCAACAAATTCTTCTATTTGTTCCACATCATAGTAATCATATATACCATTAGCATAAGAAGCCAATGTTTTATCATTATTAAATTTGCATGAAAAGGGAAGGTGTGGAGCCTTCATCATAGAGCAACAAGTATAATCATATCTCAAGCAAAGTTGCCGAGCATACCAATGCAACATATGAATTTGATCCCATAATAGTTTCCCCTTTTGAGTCAAACGATAATCCCTAAAGTATTCACGTTGATTCAACGTGTCTCCCATAACATAATTGAATGGGGTTTTCTCAGGATTATCAAATTAGTACATAATATCTTTCACATAATGAGCATCGAGGGTTTTAGGAGGTTCCCCATCTCCATGAGTAGCAAGTACACCTAATTTTTTTGGTATTTCGTGTTCCATATCCATAACTAAAGATAGAGAACAACTTAGAACAGCAAATAAAAATTACTTAGTGATAAAGCAAACAAGCACTCACGAGAATATTCACCCCACGCTATTGCTCCCCGGCAACGGCGCCAGAAAAAGGTCTTGATAACCCACAAGTATAGGGGATCGCAACAGTTTTCGATAAGTAAGAGTGTCAAACCCAACGAGGAGCTAAAGGCAGAACAAATATTCCCTCAAGTTCTATCAACCATAGATACAACTCTACGCACGCTTGATGTTTGCTTTACCTAGAACAAGTATGAAACTAGAAGTACTTTGTAGGTGTTGTTGGATAGGTTTGCAAGATAATAAAGATTACATAAATAAAAAGTAGGCGTTGTTTAGGTAAAGACACAACTAAATTAGTTTTAGTAAAGAGCTTTTTGTTATGAGAAAGTTATTTGTCCCTAGGCAATCGATAACTAGACCGGTAATCATTATTGCAATTTTATATGAGGGAGAGGCATAAGCTAACATACTTTCTCTACTTGGATCATATGCACTTATGATTGGAACTCTAGCAAGCATCCGCAACTACTAAAGATCATTAAGGTAAAACCCAACCATAACATTAAAGTATCAAGTCCTCTTCATCCCATACGCAAACAACCTACTTACTCGGGTCTGTGCTTCTGTCACTCACGCCACCCAACATAAGCAAATCATGAGCATATTGCAAACCCTAAAGCAGGGATCCCCCACTCTTGCGCGACACGGAGAGCACCATAGGATAGCACCAATAATAAAACATGCAACTCAAACCAATCACGATCATCAAATAGCCCATAGAACAAAATGAATCTACTCAAACATCATAGGATAGCCATACATCATTGGGAAATAATATATAGCGTTGAGCACCGTGTTTAAGTAGATATTACAGCGGGTAAGAGAGGGGTTACACCGCTGCATAGAGGGGGGAAGAGTTGGTGATGATGGCGGTGAAGTTGTTGGTGAAGATTGCGGTGATGATGATGGCCACGGCAGCGTTCCGGTGCCACCGGAAGAGAAGGGGAGAGGGGGGCCCTTTGTCTTCTCCTTCCTTGACCTCCTCCCTAGATGGGAGAAGGGTTTCCCCTCTGGTCCTTGGCATCCATGGCGTGGGAGGGGCGAGAGCCCCTCCGATATTGGATATGTCTCTCTGTCTCTCTCTGTTTCTGCATTCCCGGATTCTACCCTTTCACCGTTTCTTATATTCCTGGAGATCCGTAACTCCGATTGGGCTGAAATTTTAACACGATCTCTATCTGGATATTAGTTTTCTTGCGGCGAAAGAAGGGCATCAACCGCCTTACGGGGTGGCCACAAGGGTCAGGGGCGCGCCCAGGGGGGTGGGGCACGCCCCCCTGCCTCGTGCCTCCCTCGGGCACCGTCTCGCGTGGATTTTTCTTCCCAAAAATCATATATATTCCAAAACAAATCTCCATCAGTTTTTATCCCGTTTGGACTCCGTTTGATATGGATATTCTGCGAAACAAAAAACATGCAACAAACAGGAACTAGCACTGGGCACTAGATCAATATGTTAGTCCCAAAAATAGTATAAAAAGTTGCCAAAAGTATATGAAAGTTGAATAATATTGGCATGGAACAATCAAAAATTATAGATACGATGGAGACGTATCACCTTCCGGTCGGAACACCGAAGACGCATTTTTCCGGATTGGGTCGTATGTCATATGTTCAGAGGTTATCGAACGTGAGGCGGAGATCGTCCACCAGTGTTTCGACGCGCTTAGTCTTGATGACTACATCGTCCACGTATGCCTCCACTGTCTTGCCAATTTGTTTCTCTAAGCATGTCTGAATCATGTGTTGATACGTGGCACCAGCGTTTTTGAGCCCAAAGGGCATAGTGTTGAAGCAGAAAGGGTCGTACGGAGTGATAAACATCATTGCGGCCTGGTCGGATTCCTTCATTTTTATATGTTGGTATGCAGAGTAAGTGTCGAGGAAGCATAACGAGTCATGTCCTGCCGTTGCGTCGATGATCTGATCGTTGCAGGGCAATGGGAAAGGATCCTTAGGGCAAGCCTTATTTAAGTCTTTGAAGTTGACACAAAGGCACTAGGATTTATCCTTCTTCGCTACCATGACCAAATTGGCTAGCCAATCCGGATGTTTAATTTCTCCGATGAATCTAACTTCCAGTAACTTGGCTAGCTCCTCCCCCATAGCTTGTCTCTTGGATTCAGAAAATCGTCGTAGTGATTTCTTGACCGATTTGAACCCTTTGATGATGTTGAGGTTGTGTTCGGCCAGCCTACGGGGGATCCCGGGCATATCTGAAGGATGCTAGGAGAATATATCCCAATTTTCTCGTAGGAATGCACGCAAAGCGGCATCTACCATTGGGTCCAGCTGTGCTCCAATGGATGCCGTCTTATTAGGGTCTGTCGGATGCACATGAAATTTCATAATTTCAATGGCTGGCTTAAAGGAGGTAGATTTAGATCTTTTGTCAAGAATTACGTCATCCTTGTCCAATATGGATCGTAAGGTGGTTAATTCTTTGACCACAAAGGCTTCGGATAGTGCCTTGAGGTCCAAGGATGAGGTTTTGTTTTTGGCACGAAGTGCTCTATTCAGATCACTTGTAAGTGTGATTATTCCATTGGGCCCTGGCATTTTAAGTGTCATGTACCCGTAATGGGGTATGGCCTGAAAGCGTGAGAAAGCGTCTCGCCCTAGAAGGGCGTGGTATCCGCAGTTGAAGGGGACAATGTGGAAGAGCAGCTCTTCTGACCTGTAGTTCTCAGGTGTGCTGAATACTACATCGAATTTAATACTTCCCAAACACCGGGCTTCCCGGCTGGGGATAATTCCTCGAAAGGTTGTCTTACTTTTCTCAATGCGGGTTTTACCGACCTGTTTTTTTCGAGCGTGTCCTCGTATATGAGGTTAAGTCCACTGCCGCCATCCATGAGTACTTTAGTGAGGCGAAAGCCGTCTACTATTGGATTTAGTACAAGAGCTGCTGGGGCTCAGACTGGTCGGACCCGTGGTTTGTCATCAGCATTGAAAGTAATTGCCACGTCTTCCATGGGCTTACAACGGTTATTTGATGAACCTCGACGAGTTCGTGAAGTGCTCTCTTGCGCCAATTATTGGAAAAGAAGGTCTCAAAGATTGTGACGACGTTGAAGTCGTCCTCCTCAGGAGTTGCGGTGGCCAGACTGTTCCAAATGGGTGTTTTGGGCCCCTCACCACTCCGCGAGTGAAACAAACACACAAAAGAGAAGTTTATTTTTCAAAATTAGAGATGGCACATGCAAATTTGCTTATAACGGCAAAAGAATACCGCATATAGGTAGATATAGTGGACTCATGTGGCAAAACTGGTTTAAAGGTTTTTGGATGCACAAGTAGTGATCATACTTAGTACAAAATGAAGGCTAGCAAAAGATTGGGAAGCGACCAACCAAGAAACGAATAATCTCATAAGTGAGCATTAAGCATAACTAACACCGAATAATGCACCATAAGTAGGATATAATTTCATTGCATAACTATTAACTTCCGTGCTTGCATAGGGAATCACAGACCTTAACACCAATATTCTTACTAAAGCATAATTACTCATCAAGATGACTCACATATCACATCATCATATCTCAAAACTATTACTAAGAATCAAGTTTATTTTGTCCAATGATCTTCATAAAAGTTTTTATTATACCCTTCTTTGATATCTATCGCTTTGGGACTAATTTTCATGTGTTTATTTTCATAAGCTCAAACAAATATAAGTGAAGATCATGAGCATAATATTTCTTTCTCTCAAATTAATTTAAGTGAAGCAAGAGAGAACTTCTTGAAAATTTTACCAACTCTCAAATAAATCTAAGTGAAGCAAGAGAGCATTTCTTCAAAAATACTAAGCACACCATGCTCAAAAAGATATAAGTGAAGCACTAGAGCAAGTCCATTGCTCATAAAAATTTAAGTGAAGCATAGAAAGCAATTCTAACAAGTCATAACATAATTTTGACTCTATCAAATAGGTGTGTCCAGCAAGGGATCAAGACTAAAAACACAAATTAAAACAAGCAAAGACTCATATCATACAAGACGCTCCAAGCAAAACACATAGTATGTGACGAATAAAAATATAGTTTCGAGTAAAATACCGATGGTCGTTAGAAGAAAGAGGGGATGCCACTCAAGGGCATCCCCAAGCTTAGTTGGTTGCTCATCTTTGGATAATAGCTTGGCATGCCGGGGCATCCCCAAGCTTAGGCTCTTCCACTCCTTATTCATTCATCCATCGTAAGATAACCCAAAATTTGAAAACTTCAATCACACAAAACTCAACAAAACCGTCGTGAGATCCGTTAGTATAAGAATAATAAATCACTACTATAAGTGATGTATCAAACCAATTCATATTTTGTTATTGCATTATATCTACTGTATTCCAACTTTTCTATGGCAAAAACTCATCAAAAAAACCATAGAGCCATCAAAATAAGCACACAACACAAAGAAAACAGAATCTGTCAAAACAGAACAGTCTGTAGCAATCTGACTATTTCGAATACTTATGTAACTCCGAAAATTCTGAAAAATTAGGAAGGCCTGATCAATTTGTATATTGATCTACTGCAAGTGGAATGGGTCTTTTATCGCTCTTTGGTAAAAAATAAAAATTAATTTCGTGAGCATAAAAGTTTCTGTTTTTTCAGTAAGATCAAACAACTATCACCCAAGAAGATACTAAAGGCTTTACTTGGCACAAACACTAACTAACACATAAAAACACAATCATAACAGTAGCATAATTGTGCTAACACACAAAAACAGGAAGTAAAAAGCAAAAATAAATGGGAAATTACATTTTTGTCCCTAGTTGGTTCCTACCCACGGGTTTTGCCCTTACTTTTCAAGTCTGCTGAGTTTTGCCCTTAGTTTTTTCTTCGAGGTCGTCTGAATGCCCTTCTATCATGGCTCCGTCCAGTCAACGCCGTTTGACCACGGCGGTGCGCTGTTTTGGACATTTTTGCCCCTGTTAAAACACACACACACTCTCTCTCTCTCTCTTACATGTGGGACCTGTCAAAAAAAGACAAAAGAAAAAACACTCTCTCTCTCCTTTCTTACATGCGGGGCCCGTGAGTAAATAAAAGAAAGTAAAAAAGCACTCTCTCTCCGACCTCACCGGAGTTCCTCTCACGGTCGGCGGCCGGCGGTGCTCTTTGAGTGCTGCGTGGGAGCGGTCAAGAGACCGAAATTCGCGCCGGGAGATTCCCATGAATGCTATAGAGAGGCAAGGGAGGCCAGGAAGGTCTGGAAGCGAGGGGACGGAGATCGGTGGCGACGGCCGAAGCACGGGCAACGCAGGGGAAGTATCTCAAGGTCGAGGAACTCAAGGGGAGGCGCCAAAAGCTCCTTGGGGACGTCTTGAAGCCCATGACGTACGCGAAAACGGCGGGGACTTGAAGGATCCAGAGATCGAGCGGCAACGGTCGGCTATCGGAGGTGAGGAAGATGATGACCAGGGCGGCGATTCCAGTCTCCCTTTGTTGATTTGCTTCACGGAGATGCTCATGGAGTAACTGTGAACCTCTGAGATGCCTTATTGGGGCTCGGGGAAGCCACCGGCCATGCGGACGACCAACGTGCCTGCACACCAAGCTCCGGCGAGCTGCCCCTCCTGGTTGTGCTCGCGCACGCCCTCCTAAGGTTCACCGACTAGGCCACGCGTGCGACCCGCGGTTCCCGTGCTCCTCCCGGCATCCTCGCGCGAAGTTCTGCAGCTGCACGCTGTGACGCTGAGCTCCGGTGGCGCCTCATCGTCTGCTCTCGGAGGTGGCTCTGGTGGCACCTCATCGTCCGCGCTACGGGTGCGCCCTGCGGATCACATGCGGTTCTAGCACGAGAGGTTCCACGCCCGCACGACGAGCTCCGGTGAGCTCCCACGATTGGTCGTGCACGTCGGCAGTTGCCATACCCGAGCTGGCGTCGTGTTCTTGTCATGTTTTTTTGCCGGGCCAGATTAGTTTAGGATGTAGTTTAGGTTTAATTAGCAAGGCTAAAATCCCAATGCTAAGTGGGCCTATTAGTGTTTGGTTAGTTTATTTAGTGGGGTTAATAGCCCACTTCTAAATGGGCATCCGTTAGTGTTTTCTTAGTTGATTAAATTAGGAAACTCAAAAAAGTTGTTTAAATTAGTTCTAGCATTAGCATAGCCCACTTTCAATGACATGTGGAGCCCTAGCGCTCATGTTGACTAGTCCTTATTGACCAGGTATCCAGAGAGGGGCACAAATGTCCAGAACGGTGCCCCGCCGTGGTCAAACGGCGTTAACCGGACAGAGACATTTCGACGACCTCGGCAAAAAAACTAGGGACAATTGCATTTTTACCCCTAGTTGGTTCCTACCCACGGGTTTTGCCCTTACTTTTCGAGCTTGCTCAGTTTTGCCCTTACTTTTTCCGCCGTGGTCCCTCGAATGCCCTTTGACTATTTGACGAAAACTTTGAAAATTCATAAATAATTCATATGAACTCAGAAAAATGCAAATAAGATATCAAAATGTTCACATAAACATTACCTTTATGTGCATATCATTTGCATTCAGGACAAAAGCACCCTTAAACTACCTGAGGTAATTAATGTTATTAACATTATTAAAAATAAAAAGGTATATAAAATATTTTTTTTCATGAATAAAAATTACATGCAAATGTAGGTGATATTTTCTGAACATCCTGATATCTTATTTGCATTTTTCTGAGTTCGTATCATCTTGTTATGAATGTTCATACAACTTTGACCATTATTTGGAAACTTCATAAAAAATTGATACGAACTTAGAAAAATGCAAATAAGATATCAGGATGTTCAGAAAACATCACCTACATTTGCATGTAATTTTTATTCATGAAAAAAAATATTGTGTATACCTTTTTATTTTTAGTAATGTTAATAACATTAATTACCTCAGGTAGTTCAAAGGGTGCTTTTGTTCTGAATGGAAATGATATGCACACAAAGGTAATGTTTATCTGAACATTTTGATATCTTATTTGCATTTTTCTGAGTTCATATGTATTAGTTATGAATTTTCAAAGTTTTGGTCAAACGGTCAAAGGGCATTTGAGGGACCGTGACGGAAAAAGTAAGGGCAAAACTAAGCAAGCTCGAAAAGTAAGGGCAAAACCCGTGGGTAGGAACCAACTAGGGGCAAAAATGCAATTGTCCCAAAAAACTAAGGGCAAAACTGAGCAGACTCGAAAAGTAAGGGCAAAACCCATGGGTAGGAACCAACCAAGAACGAAAATGCAATTTTTCCAAAATAAATTTTATTCATTGGGTTGCCTCCCAACAAGCGCTATAGTTTTACGCCCTTAGCTAGGTATAAAGCAATGATCTAAGTTTTTGTCATCTTTGGTTAGAGATTCATAAGATGCCCTCATGATTGTTTCATATGGTGGCATAATTCTTGTTCTAGGAAAGTGTTCCATACCCTTCCTCAAAGGAAATTGGAACTTAATATTGCCTTCTTTCATATCAATCACGGCACCAATAGTGCATAAAAACGGTCTACCAAGAATAATTGGACAAGACAGATTGCAATCAATATCAAGAACAATAAAATCGATGGGCACATAATTCCTATTTGTAAGAATAATAACATCATTAATTCTTCCCATAGGATTTTTACTAGTAGAATCCACCAAGTGCAAATTCAAAGAACACGATTCAAGATCGGTAAGATCAAGCACATCACATAGAGATTTCAGAATAGTAGAAACACTAGCACCCAAGTCACACAAAGCAAAACACTCATAATTTTTAATCTTGACTTTGATAGTAGGTTCCCACTCATCATGCAATTTTCTAGGAATTGAAACTTCTAGTTCCAATTTTTCTTCAAAAGCTTTCATCGTAGCATCAAGAATATGTTTAGTAAAAGATTTATTTTGTTCATAAGAATGGGGTGAATTTATTATGAATTACAACAAAGAAATACAATCAATAAAAGAACAACTATAATAATTAAAGTCTTTGTAATCCAAAAAAGTGGGTACATCACTAGCTAAAGTTTTGACCTCTTCAAACCCACTTTTATCAATTTTCTCAACAAGATTTTCACCCTCCGAAATATTGGGACGCCTTCTACCTAAAGTTGAATCTTCTCCAGTCCATTTTTCATCAATATTAATTTTACTAAACAAGGAATCAATAGAAGAAACACCAATCATTTTAAGATCTTCATCACTTTTGCGAAAGAAATCACTAGAACACACTTTTTCTAAAAATTTATCTTTTAGCTCTAAGCATAGCGGTTCTTTTCTTACTTTCATCCATAGAAACATAAAGAGCTTTAATTGATTCATCTACTTTAGGCACACAAATTTTCATCTTGAGATTTTCCACATCATGAGCAATTCTATCAACACTTCTAGACAGATCATCAATCTTACTCAACTTTTCTTCTATGGAAGTGTTGAAAACTTCTTGCGTATTGATAAATCCTTTAATATTGTTCTCAAGATCAGAGGTGTTCCTATTATTATTATAAGATTGATTTCCATAGGAATTACCATAATTATTAGAGGAATTACTAGGAAAATGCCTAGGATTAAAATTACCTCTATAAGCATTGTTGTTGCAATTATTTCAGAAATAAAATTCACATCTATGGCATCACTATTTTGCTCAATCAAAGTAGACAAAAGCATATCATTAAGATCATTAGGAGCACTTCTACTAGCAACCAATTTCACAAGACCATCAACTTTTTCACTCAAAGAAGAAATTTCTTCAACCGAATTAACTTTTTTACTAGTAGGAGCTCTTTCGGTATGCCATTGCGAATAATTTGCCATAATATTATCAAGCAATTTGGTGGCTTCACCCAAACTAATTTCCATAAAAGTACCACCCGCGGCGGAATCTAAAAGATTACGAGAAACAAAATTCAACCCCGCATAAAAAATTTGTATGATCATCCAAAGATTTAACCCATGATTTGGGCAATTCCTTAGCATCATTTTCATCCTTTCCCAAGATTTTGCAACATGCTCATGTTCAAGTTGCTTGAAATTCATGAATTGGGTTCTAAGAGAAATAATTTTTGTGGGCAGTAAATACTTAGTGATAAAGGCATCTTTACACTTATTCCAAGAATCGATACTATTGCGAGGCAAAGAAGAGAACCAAAATTTTGCAGAATCACGCAAAGAAAATAGAAATAGTTTCATCTTGACCACATGATTGTCCACACCTTTTTTCTTTTTCATATCGCATAATTCCACGAAGGTATTAAGATGGGACGAGACATCCTCATTAGGAGTACCAGAAAATTGGTCTTTCATAACAAGATTCAGCAAAACAGTATTAATATCACAAGTCTCAGCACTAGTGGCGGGAGGAGCAAGCGGAATGCCGATAAAATCATTGTTGTTGGTGTTTGAGAAATCACATAATTTTGTGTTCTCTTGAGTCATCATGGCCGCACAAGAAGATTGCAATCAAAAACAGATCCGGCAAGAAAACGGCGAACGGAAAAGAGGCGCGAATAAAACGGCAATTTTTTGGGAAGTGGTGGAGAGGAAAATGAGAGGCAAATGGAAAATAATGTAAATTGCAAGGAGATGAGATTTGTGATTAGGAACCTGGTATATGTTGAAGATCCTCCCCGGCAATGGCGCCAGAAATTCCTTTTGATGTCGCTTAAAGCTACGTTGGTATTTCCTCAAAGAGGAAGGGCTGATGCAGCATAGCGGCGGTAGGTATTTCCCTCAAATATGAAACCAAGGTTATCGAACCAGTAGGAGAACCAAGCAACACAACGTAAACAACACCTGCGCACAAATAACAACTTCTCGCAACCCGACGTGTTAAAGGGGTTGTCAATCCCTTCCGGGGTACGACGCCTCAAGATAGGCAAACAGACGTGAGGTAAATTTGTAGTAGATTTATAGATCGGACGCCAAAAAAATAAATAAGAATAAATTGCAGCAAAATATTTTTGGGTTTTTGGATTAATAGATCTGAAAATAAAAGCAAAGGAAAATAGATCACAAAGGCAAATAATATGAGAAGGAGACCCGGGAGCCGTAGGTTTCACTAGTGGCTTCTCTCGAGAAAAATAGCAAAGCGGTGGGTGAACAAATTACCGTTGGGAAATTGATAGAACTTCAAATACTCATGACGATATCCAGGCAATGATCATTACATAGGCATCACATCCAAGATTAGTAGACCAACTCCTGCCTGCATCTACTACTATTATTCCACACATTAACCGCTATCCAGCATGCATCTAGTGTATTAAGTTCATGGAGAAATGGAGTAATGCAATGAGAATGATGACATGATGTAGACAAGATATATCTATGTAGAGATAGACCCCGTCGTTTTATCCTTAGTAGCAACGATACATACGTGTCGGTTCCCTTTCTGTCACTAGGATCAAGCACCATAAGATCAAACCCACTACAAAGCACATCTTCCCATTGCAAGATAAATAGATCAAGTTGGCCAAACAAAACCCAAATATCAGAGAAGAAATACGAGTCTATAAGAGATCATGCACAAAAGAGATCAAAGACACTCAAATACTTTCATGGATATAAAAAGATAGATCTGATTATGTAACGCCCTCGATGCGGCTATATCTCCCACGTGTCGAAGCACGACTTAGATGCATAACCGCATTGGAAGCAATGTCGCAAGTGAGGTAATCTTCACACAACCCATGTAATACATAAGGGAAAGGGATACATAGTTGGCTTACAATCGCCACTTCACACAATTACATGAATAAAGCATTACATCAATCGTGTACAATCAAGGTCCGACTACGGAACCAAAATAAAAGAAGACTACCCCAAAAGCTACACAGATCCCTGATCGTCCCGACTGGGCTCCACTACTGATCAACTAGAACGAAACAACACAAAGGACAAGATCTTCATCGAGCTCCTCCTTGAGCTTGGTTGCGTCACCTGCTCGGTAACATCGGCACCTGCAAACTGGTTTTGGAAGTATCTGTGAGTCACGGGGACTCAGCAATCTCACACCCTTGCGATCAATACTATTTAAGCTTATGGGTAAGGTAAAAGGTATGAGGTGGAGCTGCAGCAAGCGACTAGCATATATGGTGGCTAACATACGCAAATGAGAGCGAGAAGAGAAGGCAAAGCAAGATCGAGAATCTATGATCAAGAAGTGATCCTAGAACAACCTACACCAAACATTACTCCAACACTGTGTTCACTTCCCGGACTCTGCCGAAAAGAGACCATCACGGTTACACACGCGGTTGATGTATTTTAATTAAGATCAACTTCAGGTTTTCTACAACCGGACATTAACAAATTCCCATCTGCCCATAACCGCGGGCACGGCTTTCAAAAGTTCAAAACCCTGCAGGGGTGTCCCAACTTAGCCCATCACAAGCTCTCACGGTCAACGAAGGATATTCCTTCTCCCAAGACATTCCGATCAGACTCGGCATCCAGGTTACAAGACATCTCGACAATGGTAAAACAAGTCCAGCAACACCGCCCGAATGTGCCGACAAATCCCGATAGGAGCTGCACATATCTTGTTCTCAGGGCACACTCAGATGAGACATCCTACGAGTAAAAACAACCCTCAAGTTGCCCCAAGGTGGCCCTACAGTCTACTCGGTCGGACCAACACTCAGAGGAGCACTGGCCCGGGGTGGGGGGTTAAAATAATGATGACCCTCGGGAGCGCGACTCCCAAGGGAAAAAGAGGCTAGGTGGAGAATGGTAAAACCAATGTTGGGCATTGCTGGAGGAGTTTTATTCAAGGCGAACTGTCAAGGGGTTCCCATTATAACCCAACCGCGTAAGGAACGCAAAATCCGGGAACATAACACCGATATGACGGAAACTAGGGCGGCAAGAGTGGAACAAAATACCAGGCATAAGGCCGAGCCTTCCACCCTTTACCAAGTATATAGATGCATTAATTAAATAAGAGATATTGTGATATCCCAACAAAATATCCATGTTCCAACAAGGAACAAACTCCAATCTTTACCTGCAACTAACAACACTATAAGAGGGGCTGGGCAAAGCGGTAACATAGCCAAACAACGGTTTGCTAGGACAAGGTGGGTTAGAGGCTTGGCTTAGCAATAAGGGAGGCATGATATAGCAAGTGGTAGGTATTGTAGCATAGGCATAGCAAAAGAGCGAGCAACTAGCAAGCAAAGATAGAAGTGATTTCAAGGGTATGGTCATCTTGCCTGAAATCCCGCAAGGAAGAAGAACGAGTCCATGAAGAAGATAAACGGACGTAGTCGAATGGGTCCTCACAAACGCAACGTTAACAGAACCAACCCGAAGAAGCACATCGGAAAGAAGCACACAACATAGTAAACAAACAACACATGAACATGGTATGATATGCGGGATGCGGTATGCGGTGCATATGCATGATTTGGAAAGGAATGATTGAACCTGGCCTCAACTTGGAAATCCAAGAGTGCCACTGGAAAGGTGAGGTGATTTCGGTTGAAATCGACATAAAGATCACTGGAATCGGATGCACGGTTTGGAAATGGCAAGCAAAACAAATATGGCACCGGTCTGCGATAATCAGCAAGTGACCAACTAAATGCATCAGGAAAAATATGCTACAACACTCAAACATAACAACAAAATACATGGCAGGGATCCACTCATGATGCTTGACAAAATATGAACACTGAGCTATGGCTAATTCATCCATTAACAGGTTCAAACAAGCATGGCAAAAGTGCAAATGATAACAGGTTTCAGACTTAGTGAAATAACATGTCAGGAATTTAACATCAGGATGCACACTTTAGAGCATGAAAGTACATGCTACAGGAACATAACATGGCAAAGAAAGGCATGGCATGAAGCTACTCAAAGCACTTAACAAAAGTCCCTTAGTGACCTTGAGCCAAAAGGGATCAGAAAATACAATTGCAAGCATGTGAACATAGCAAAAACATAAACAGATTCAGACTTAGTGAAAAACTGGAGCATGTCAAAACAGTTAACAAGTAGGCATGTTTACGAGCTCGATGCACTCACTACAAAGCATGGCATGACAAGCTAATCATACACCCATGAAGAAGACATGGCATAGAAGCTAGACATGGCAAGAACAACATCATAACATGCACAGATCAATAGCAACAACCTCGACAAAATCGCTAAACATGTCAACAATCTGCCAGGATTCACTTTATAACAAAAGTAGAGTTCGATTGATTAAGCTAGGGTGCTCCATAAATGCAAGTAAAGACATGGATGGATAGAGCACCACAATATTAACAAAACATCCTTACAGATCATCCTCAAAAGAGGCACAGATCACTAGGAAATAACATGAACATATGGCATAACAACAAAATCAGGACAAGGGCTTAGTGAAATTCTAAGTCCCTGAAATCAGCATTACCGATTACGCTACTTTGCAAGCTTGTGCTAGTCACCACAAATATCAAAAAAATACATGCCAAGCACCTCTGTAAAGATGGCATGGCATATAACAAAACACATGTAGAGCTCAGGATCATAGCATGCACACATTAATCATGCCAAAAATGACAAAACGCCATTTGCTGAAACAGATCTGACAAATTTATCACATACCCTCTTCCACTGACATTTCGGGCATCAAGATTAGCTCAAATGAAAACGATGCAATGAGATGAAATGATGTACTCGTCGAGACGAACATTTTGATATGCTACACGCACAAATCGGAGCTACGGATGCTGAGTTATGGCATGAAGAAGTATGCAATAACATGAAGCAGATCTGGGCACTTAGCAAAAAAAGGTGAGCGGAGGATAGCTACAGGACGCTTGGGCGGGATTTAGAAGAATCTCACCCTGGGCTTTGGCCCGGTTAGCAGGGAGAGGAAGACGGGCCGGCAGGCGCGGCCTGGCTCAGCGCGGGTCGCGGTCAACGGCAGACGGATCGGGGCTACTCCCGATCTTCTCCGGCGGCGGCGCACCTGGAACTCCAGCGACGGGGACGGCAGGAACCGAGGCGGCGGCGCCGGATCTTGGGGCGGACGGCACCGGGGCTGCTCCCTGGGGTCGGATCGAGGCAGCTGCGCCCCGGGACAGCGGCGGGGAAGCGAAGGATGACGGGGGCGGCATCCGGCGAGCTCGACGGTGGCCGGAGCCAGGCGGCGCAGCACTGCGGCGGCATTCTGGTGGAGACGGGCGGCGGGGCAGGCGTGGGCTTCCTCCGCGGGCAGGGCGCGAGGCGGCGATGTGAGATGGGGTCCCGGCATGGCGGCGCGAGGAAATCCGGCGGAGGTCCGGCGAAGGTCCGGCGAAGGTGCGGCGCGGGCACGCACCCGTGGGCGGCGGCGGCGGCGACCGGGCCCGTGCGGGCCTGCGATGGGCTCCGCGGGTCGGTGCGGTGGTGGATCGGCGACGGGGACACGTGGCGCAAAACGATAGGCCGAGGGCGGCGGCGGAGGCGACGTGGCGCGACGCCATTGGCTGGAGCGACGTGGAGGGGCGCGGACATGTCCGGTGGGGTGGGGATTTCGTCCGGCGGCGCGAGGAGGACAAAGTTAGGGTTTCGTCTGCGCGAGAAATTCGGAGGAGAGCACATATTTATAGGTAGAGGGAGCTAGGAGAGTCCAAATGAGGTGCGGTTTTCGGCCACACGATCGTGATCGAACGACCGAGATGATGGAGGAGGTTTAGGTGGGTTTTGGGACACTTTGGAGGGGTGTTGGGCTGCAACACACACGACGCCTTATCGGTCCCCCGGTTAACCGTTGGAGTATCAAACGAAGTCCAAATGGCACGAAACTTGACAGGCGGTCTACTGGCAGTAAACCAAGGCCGCATGACAAGTCTCGGTCCAATCCGGAAATGGTTAATCCCCACACACGAAAAGAGGTAGAAAGGACCACCGGAGGACATAGGAGCGCCGGAATGCAAAACGGACAACAGGGAAAATGCTCGGATGCATGAGACGAACACGTATGCAAATGAAATGCACATGATGGCATGATATGCAATGCATGACACGCAAGCAGAGACAAGGCAACAACAGCGAATAACTGGAGGACACCTGGCACATCGGTCTCGGGGCATTACAACACTCCACCAGTACGAGAGGATCTCGTCCTGAGATCTAGAATGGCACCGGAGGGGAAAACAGAAGAGAAAGAGAAGAGGTGAAACTAAGTTGCTTCTTTGACAAACGAGTGATACCGAAGAACCTTGAAAAAGGTTAAGCCATTTCGAGAAAAGAATACAACGGAGATAAATGAAGTTGAAAGCACTCCGTTAGCAAAGAGGAACAAGGAAGAACAACTTTGGGCAGCACTCCAGTTGAGAAGGGATGCAAGGCTTGATAAGGTGAAAAGAACTTGAGCCGAGGGCACAACTCTCCGGTTAAATGGATAGGCATGAAAAGAATATGATCTTTGACAAAACGAGATGACGGGTGAAAAGAACAACATCACAAGGCCTCCGGAAGAAAAGAGAGAATGGAATGGAATGAACGGAGAAGAAAACAACATCTTTTTCCTCGAAAGAGCTTGACAAGCATCCTTAGGAGAAGGATCGAACGGAATTGTTGGAAAGACAACAACGAAAAAGGATATGCTTGATAGTGGGCTTATGGAGAACAAATCAAAACTATGAGGTGAAATTCTGCCACTCACGGGAAAAGAATTGGATTTGAATTGATATGAATAAGGAGGCGAGAAACTATTTCACCGGAAGGATAAAGAAGAACTTGGGTCAATTATAAACACCATAAGAGCGACAATCCTTAAAGGAAAACTTTAGGTGAAATATAACCCAAGATAATTCCAATGACGAGATTGATGGATTTAATATATCTCATTCTTAACAACATGTGAATCATGAAGCATGACCTAAAATTATCAAGAATGACATAATACCACCTCCAATGATACGATAGAAAGAATTGCACTCTGGATTGCAAAATGAAGAATGCTTGAGCTCCTCTGGAAAGAATCTTGATGAACACTTCGAGAAGGGATTAAATCCTTGGTGAATCATCATGTAGAGCCTCCATGAAATAACTCCGGTAAACAAAAGAATTATCAAACAGAAGGAAAAAAGAAGTTGAAAACACAAGGTGAATCCTTGCAATGATTAGATGGATTGCACGACGATATAATTGAGAGAACTTGGAACTCCGGGAAAGAAAGATTAAACAAGTGAAAACGAGAGTTTGATTAACCTCCGGAATAAGGAATGAAATCACTTGGAAGAAACAACAATAAGAATTACATTATGCTTATCCTTCATCAATTTAAATTGAAGACGAGCAAACGGACTTGGCATACTCCTTATTCTTGTCGAAAAAGGACTAAGAGAGATATCGATAACTTGATAAGGTCGTCAACGAACCACCGGTAGGATTGAAACAACGAATGAATTGATATGATAAACAAGGAAGAGAAATCTTGAATGAACCACCATAAGAATTGAACAACAAATGAAGTAAAAGGATGGTTCACCGGTAAAAATTGTGAAATGAACGAAGATACTTGAGACAATCTAGATACATGAGAACAAAAAGATCACGAGTTGATAAGAGAATTTTTTAACGATGCACCGGTAAGATTGGAGAATGATAACTGACAGCTGAGAATGAATAAACCTGAATTGATGGACTCCGGATAGCAAACTGAGAAGACTCTTGAAAGCTCCGGATGGGTGAAAAGAATTCTCACAATCGAATACATTTATGAGAGGATGGCAATGAGCTAGCACCATGAATATTGAAGAGAATGGAGCAAGATTGCGAGAAAAATCTTCTTCGGCCTTCAAATGTCGAGAATGATGATGAGAAAAACACCACCTGAATTGTTAATGCACTCCGGAATGAAAAATAGGGAGGTTGAACCAACAAAGAAAAGAATGTGACATATCTTGGAGAAAGCATTTGACTGATGATAAATCATTCTTACGTCAAACTTCGAAAAGAAATTTGAGGATAGCTCTGGAAAGATTAGAAGAGTCAGGTAAGATCCTGGGAAAAGACCTGTGGGTCAGGGCCCACTCAAAAGATACATCGTTGAACGATTTCTTGAAAAGGAGATTGCACCGGTTGAATTAAATGGCTTGAATAAGAAAAGCCTCGAAATAACTTGAATGGATTAGGAATGAAAACACGAATCTTCGAGATATCTTGAGCACTCCGGAACAATTAAATAGCGAGAAGTGAATGAATATAAGGTGGACCGGCATGAGAAGGTATTTGAAACGAGGAAAAAGATATGATCAACACCGAAAGCTTGAATTGAATCCACTGGAGAAGAAAAAGCACGAAGAATGATGAACTTGAATCCCCGTCAGAATCTTCATGAGAATCACCAGGTAAGAACATGAAGGAAAAGAATGGAGAGACTTCACATGACTAAAATGGATATTTGATTAAGAAAACTGAGTCCTTGAAGAAAAAGGGTGGGTGGGCGGGAAAAACAAAGGCAACTTGGAGTCGGATGAAACAAACACCATTGAGAAGAACTGATACTTGATCTTGCTAATGTTGAAATGATCGGATCCACTTAAAGAGAGACACACCGGTTGAAAAGGAGTGATATGATAATCTCGATTATCGAGAAGGATTAGTATTCACATCGGAGTATGAGAACACCGGTTCGGAAAGGTATGGAATCAACACTTGACTTCGAAGCAACTCAAATACCACAACTCAAAACAAAAACAAAGGATTGGCTTGCAAAATAAGCTGGAACAAACATATGATAGAGATTTCGTCTGAAGTTTTCGTGGTGGGGCCTACACGGGCTCGATCGTACAACACCATCATGTACAAGGCAGTGCACATGACATACGAAGCGTCCCCGAGTCGGCATAGCCAAGGACTCTTTAAGACACAATGAGACCACTATAAAACCAACTGTGGATAGGCGGACCACTAGACGTCGAACCCCAATTTCATATCATACATCTGTCGGAAAGATAACCTAAGAGCTACTTGAATTCCCACTTATAAACTTCCGAAATTTTCCGGTTATGCAATCAGGTGTTGGGGATACAGGGGAAGCATAATATCTCACCCAAAACTAACAAATCCTACATCCAGCTATATCCATCCTTCAACACATAACCAAGAAACCTTCGGAAATCATCTACCTCAACCTTTGAAAAGCATCCGTTGTATGAGTTATGGCAATACTCCCAAACTCCCGCCCCAGTACTGGGTGGCGTCGAGGTTATCTCACCAACAACTACATAAAAGAGATTTTCAATGTCGGCGAAACTAATCTCAGGTATTCCAGAACTGCAACGATAAAATTGTGACGACAACACATCGGAGCTCAACTCCCCGGGACACTGCCACAACCCCTAAATGTCAGCAGGCACCAAGAACAATGTTCTCGTCACAAAACCATCGGAACAATTCCAAGATACCCGCGTGATCCTAAAAAAAATTCAGTAAAATTTGAGAAGAGAAGAGTCAAAACTCTATGTCAGGATGCCTCACCAGAGCGACAAAGGGACTGAGGAGTAAAAAGAATTCCTAACTCTCCGATATATAATTCCTAAATGACTCAAAACATTTTTCTAGACTCAACAACGCCAATGATTCGATCAAGCAGGGGTTCCTAAGGTCGGGGAAGGCTCTGATTACCAACTTGTAATGCCCTCGATGTGGCTATATCTCCCACGTGTCGAAGCACGACTTAGAGGCATAACCGCATTGAAAGCAATGTCTCAAGTGAGGTAATCTTCACACAACCCATGTAATACATAAGGGAAAGGGATACATAGTTGGCTTACAATCGCCACTTCACACAATTACATGAATAAAGCATTACATCAATCGGGTACAATCAAGGTCCGACTACGGAACCAAAATAAAAGAAGACTACCCCAAAAGCTACACAGATCCCCGATCATCCCGACTGGGCTCCACTACTGATCAACTAGAACGAAACAACACAAAGGACAAGATCTTCATCGAGCTCCTCCTTGAGCTTGGTTGCGTCACCTGCTCGGTAACATCGGCACCTGCAAACTGGTTTTGGAAGTATCTGTGATTCACGGGGACTCAGCAACCTCACACCCTCGCGATCAAGACTAAAAGGTACGAGGTGGAGCTGCAGCAAGCGACTAGCATATATGGTGCCTAACATATGCAAATGAGAGCGAGAAGAGAAGGCAAAGCACGATCGAGAATCTATGATCAAGAACTGATCCTAGAACAACCTACGCCAAACATTACTCCAACACCGTGTTCACTTCCCGGACTCCGCCGAGAAGAGACCATCACGGTTACACACGCGGTTGATGTATTTTAATTAAGATCAACTTCAGGTTTTCTACAACCAGACATTAACAAATTCCCATCTGCCCATAACCGCGGCCACGGCTTTCAAAAGTTCAAAACCCTGCAGGGGTGTCCCAACTTAGCCCATCACAAGCTCTCACGGTCAACGAAGGATATTCCTTCTCCCAAGACATTCCGATCAGACTCGGCATCCAGGTTACAAGACATCTCGACAATGGTAAAACAAGTCCAGCAACACCGTCCGAATGTGCCCACAAATCCGGATAGGAGCTGCACATATCTCGTTCTCAGGGCACACTCAGATGAGACATCCTACGAGTAAAACCAACCCTCAAGTTGCCCCGAGGTGGCCCCGCAGTCTACTCGGTCGGATCAACACTCAGAAGAGCACTGGCCCGGGGGGGTTAAAATAATGATGACCCTCGGGAGCGCGACTCCCAAGGGAAAAAGAGGCTAGGTGGCGAATGGTAAAACCAATGTTGGGCATTGTTGGAGGAGTTTTATTCAAGGCGAACTATCAAGGGGTTCCCATTATAACCCAACCGCGTAAGGAACGCAAAATCCAGGAACATAACACCGATATGACGGAAACTAGGGCGGCAAGAGTGGAAAAAAACACCAGGCATAAGGCCGAGCCTTCCACCCTTTACCAAGTATATAGATGCATTAATTAAATAAGAGATATTGTGATATCCCAACAAAATATCCATGTTCCAACAAGGAACAAACTCCAATCTTCACCTGCAACTAACAACGCTATAAGAGGGGCTGAGCAAAGCGGTAACATAGCCAAACAACGGTTTGCTAGGACAAGGTGGGTTAGAGGCTTGGCTTAGCAATATGGGAGGCATGATATAACAAGTGGTAGGTATCATAGCATAGGCATAGCAAAAGAGCGATCAACTAGCAAGCAAAGATAGAAGTGATTTCGAGGGTATGGTCATCTTGCCTGAAATCCCGCAAGGAAGAAGAATGAGTCCATGAAGAAGACAACCGGACGTAGTCGAATGGTTCCTCACAAACGCGACGTTAACAGAACCAACCCGAAGAAGCACACCGGAAAGAAGCACACAACATAGTAAACAAACAACACATGAACATGGTATGATATGCGGGATGCGGTATGCGGTGCATATGCATGATTTGGAAAGGAATGATTGAACCTGGCCTCAACTTGGAAATCCAAGAGTGCCACTGGAAAGGTGAGGTGATTTCGGTTGAAATCGACATAAAGATCACCGGAATCGGATGCACGGTTTGGAAATGGCAAGCAAAACAAATATGGCACCGGTCTGCGATAATCAGCAAGTGACCAACTAAATGCATCAAGAAAAATATGCTACAACACTCAAACATAACAACAAAATACATGGCAGGGATCCACTCATGATGCTTGACAAAATATGAACACTGAGCTATGGCTAATTCATCTATTAACAGGTTCAAACAAGCATGGCAAAAGTGCAAATGATAACAGGTTTCAGACTTAGTGAAATAACATGTCAGGAATTTAACATCAGGATGCACACTTTAGAGCATGAAAACTACATGCTACAGGAACATAACATGGCAAAGAAAGGCATGGCATGAAGCTACTCAAAGCACTTAACAAAAGTCCCTTAGTGACCTTGAGCCAAAAGGGATCAGAAAATACAATTGCAAGCATGTGAACATAGCAAAAACATAAACAGATTCAGACTTAGTGAAAAACTGGAGCATGTCAAAACAGTTAACAAGTAGGCATGTTTACGAGCTCGATGCACTCACTACAAAGCATGGCATGACAAGCTAAGCATACACCCATGAAGAAGACATGGCATAGAAGCTAGACATGGCAAGAACAACATCATAGCATGCACGGATCAATAGCAACAACCTCGGCAAAATCGCTAAACATGTCAACAATCTGCCAGGATTCACTTTATAACAAAAGTAGAGCTTGATTGACTCAAGCTAGGTTGCTCCATAAATGCAAACAAAGACATGGATGGATAGAGCACCACAATATTAACAAAACATCCTTACTGATCATCCTCAAAAGAGGCACGGATCACTAGGAAACAACATGAACATATGGCATAACAACAAAATCAGGACAAGGACTTGGTGAAATTCTAAGTCCCTGAAATCAGCATTACCGATTACGCTACTTTGCAAGCTTGTGCTAGTCACCACAAATGTCACAAAAATACATGGCAAGCACCTCTGTAAAGATGGCATCGAATATAACAAAAAACATGTAGAGCTCAGGATCATAGCATGCACACATTAATCATGGCAAAAATGACAAAATGCCATTTGCTGAAACAGATCTACAAATTTATCACATAGCCCTCTTCCACCGACATTTCGGGCATCAAGATGAGCTCAAATGAAAATGATGCAATGAGATGAAATGATGTACTTGTCGAGACGATCATTTTGATATGCTACACGCACAAATCGGAGCGACGGATGCGGAGTTATGGCATGAAGAAGTATGCAATAACATGAAGCAGATCTGGGCACTTAGCAAAAAAAAAGGTGAGCGGAGGATAGCTCAGGACGCTCGGGCGGGATTTAGAAGAATCTCACCCTGGGCTTCGGCCCGGTTAGCAGGGAGAGGAAGACGGGCCGGCAGGCGCGGCCAGGCTCAGCGCGGGGTCGCGGTCAACGGCAGACGGATCGGGGCTCCTCCCGATCTTCTGCGGCGGCGGTGCACCTGGAACTCCGGCGACGGGGACGGCAGGAACCGAGGCGGTGGCGCCGGATCTTGGGGCGGACGGCACCGGGGCTCCTCCCTGGGGTCGGCTCGAGGCAGCTGCGCCCCGGGACGGCGGCGGGGAAGCGAAGGACGACGGGGGCGGCATTTGGCGAGCTCGACGGTGGCCGGAGCCAGGCGGCGCGGCACTACGGCGGCGTTCCGGCGGAGACGGGCGGCGGGGCAGGCACGGGCTTCCTCCGCGGGCAGGGCGCGAGGCGGCGATGTGAGACGGGGTCCCAGCATGGCGGCGCGAGGAAATCCGACGGAGGTCCGGCGAAGGTCCGGCGAAGGTGCGGCGCGGGCACGCACCCGTGGGCG
>NC_041388.1:313291249-313304995 GCF_002162155.2 Triticum dicoccoides | reverse complement strand
GCGCGAGGCGGCGATGTGAGGCGGGGTCCCGGCGTGGCGGCGCGAGGAAATCCGGTGGAGGTCCGGCGAAGGTGCGGCGTGGGCACGCGCCCGTGGGCGGCAGCGGCGGCGATCGGGCCCGTGCGGGCCTGCGATGGGCTCTGCGGGCCGGTGCGGTGGTGGATCGGCGACGGGGACACGTGGCGCAAAACGATAGGCCGAGGGCGGCGGCAGAGGCGACGTGGCACGACGCCATTGGCTGGAGCGACGTGGAGGGGCGCGGGCATGTCCGGTGGGGTGGGGATTTCGTCCGGCGGCGCGAGAAGGACGAAGTTAGGGTTTCGTCTGCGCGAGAAATTCGGAGGAGAGCACATATTTATAGGTAGAGGGAGCTAGGAGAGTCCAAATGAGGTGCGGTTTTCGGCCACGCGATCATGATCGAACGACCGAGATGATGGAGGAGGTTTAGGTGGGTTTTGGGACACTTTGGATGGGTGTTGGGCTGCAACACACACAAGGCCTTATCGGTCCCCCGGTTAACCGTTGGAGTATCAAACGAAGTCCAAATGGCACGAAACTTGACAGGCGATCTACTAGCAGTAAACCAAGGCCGCATGACAAGTCTCGGTCCAATCCGGAAATGTTTAATCCCCACACACGAAAAGAGGTAGAAAGGACCGCCGGAGGACATAGGAGCGCCGGAATGCAAAACGGACAACGGGGAAAATGCTCGGATGCATGAGACGAACATGTATGCAAATGAAATGCACATGATGGCATGATATGCAATCCATGACACGCAAGCAAAGACAAGGAAACAATAGCGAATAACTAGAGGACACCTGGCACATCGGTCTCGGGGCGTTACAGATTATAAACTCAAAGTTCATCGATCCCAACAAACACACCGCAAAAGAGTTACATCATATGGATCTCCAAGAGACCATTGTATTGAGAATCAAGAGAGAGAGAGAGAGATGAAGCCATCTAGCTACTCACTACAGACCCCGAAGGTCTACAAAGAACTACTCAGGCATCATCGGAGAGGGACCAATGGAGGTGGTGATCCCCATCCGACATGGTGTCTAGATTGGATCTGGTGGTTATGGACTCTACATCGGCTGGATGAATATTTCATCGACTCCCCTAGTGTTCTGGAAATATTGGGGTTATTTATAGAGCAAAGAGGCGGTCCGGGAGGCACCCGAGGTGGGCACAACCCACCATGGCACGCCTGGGCCTCCTGGCGTGCCCTGGTGGGTTGTGCCTCCCTCGGGGCACCCCAAGGCGCAACTAGGGCCCATTGTGTTCCTTTTAGCCCATAAAAATTCTTCGTAAAGTTCCATGGCATTTGGACTCCGTTTGATATTGATTTTCTGTGATGTAAAAAACATGAAAAAATAGCAACTGGCACTTGGCACTATGTCAATAGGTTAGTACCAAAAAATGATATAAAATGATTATAAAACATCCAAGATTGATAATATAACAGCATGGAACAATCAAAAATTAGAGATACGTTGGAGACGTATCAGCATCCCCAAGCTTAACTCCTACTCGTCCTCGAGTAGGGAAGTGATAAAAACAGAATTTTTGATGTGGAATGTTGTCTAACATGTCATATCATATTTCTTTTCTTTATAGCATGTACATTTGGACTTTTATATTGTTCAAAGCAATAGTCTAGTTTTGACATGATAATTTAAATACTCAAGCATATCAACAAGCAACCATGCCTTCCAAAATATCAATGCTAAAATAAGCTATCCCTAGCCCATCATGCTCAACCATTGATCCATTCATGAAACACATTCACATATTAGCTACACCCAATACTCAAGTACGATCATATTGCCTCCTAGTTGGTGCTTTTATAAGAGAAGATGGAGACTCAAATTCAAAATAAAAATTGCATAAAGTAAAAGATAGGCCCTTTGCAGAGGGAACTAGGGATTTGTAGAGGTGCCAAAGCTCAAAGCAAAAAACTTCGAGATAAAAACATTTTCGGAGGTGTATCCCTCCCACCAACGAAAACGACTTAGAGTTCCCAATACTTTCCATGCATAGATATACCATAGGCGGTTCCCAAACAGAAAATAAAGTTCATTCCTTTTTCCACCATACTTTCACTTTCCATGCCTAACCGTATCCACGGATGCCCTCCATACCAACACTTTCCAAGGAATTTATTATTTGACAACATAAAGTAAATTCATTTTTTGCATTTCGGGACTAGGCATCCCTAATACATTTTCCTTACTCTCGTGCAATGACAAGTGAATAAACACTCATCTTGAGAATAACACATCTAGCATGGAAAATATTAGCCGCCCCTCACCACTCCGCAAGTGAAACAAACACACAAAAGAGAAGTTTATTTTCCAAAATAAGATATGGCACATGCAAATTTGCTTAGAACGGCAAAAGAATACCACATCTAGGTAGATATAGTGGACTCATGTGGCAAAACTGGTTTAAAGGTTTTTGGATGCACAAGTAGTGATCATACTTAGTGCAAAATGAATGCTAGCAAAAGATTGGGAAGCGACCAACCAAGAAACGAATAATCTCATAAGCGAGCATTAAACATAACTAACACCGAATAATGCACCATAAGTAGGATATAATTTCAATGCATAACTATTGACTTTCGTGCTTGCATAGGGAATCACAAACCTTAACACCAATATTCTTACTAAAGCATAATTACTCATCAAGATGACTCACATATCACATCATCATATCTCAAAACTATTACTAAGAATCAAGTTTATTTTGCCGAATGATCTTCATAGAAGTTTTTATTATATCCTTCTTGGATATCTATCACTTTGGGACTAATTTTCATGTGTTGCTTCTCATAAGCTCAAACAAATATAATTGAAGATCATGAGCATAATATTTCTTTCTCTCAAACTAATTTAAGTGAAGCAAGAGAGAATTTCTTGAAAATTTTACTAACTCTCAAATAAATCTAAGTGAAGCAAGAGAGCATTTCTTCAAAAATACTAAGCACACCGTGCTCAAAAAGATATGAGTGAAGCACTAGAGCAAGTCCATTGCTCATAAAAATTTAAGCGAAGCATAGAGAGCAATTCTAACAAGTCATAACATAATTTTGGCTCTCTCAAATAGGTGTGTCCAGCAAGGGATCAAGACTAAAAACAAGCAAATACTCATATCATACAAGACGCTCCGGCTTATATACACGTTGGAGGGGGCCTAGGGTTTGTACAGAGATGACTTGAGGAGGAAGGAATCATTACATTCGGACATCTAACTTGCCTTTATACATATATGGGAGCCCAACCGGACACGGGGGATGACCTTCTGCTTTTATCTTCGCGGCCCATCAGTCCAGCCCACCTTCAATAGTTCGGACCCCTGAGGACCCCCAAATCCAGGACTCCCTCAATCTGACCAAAGGGCGGTATGGCCGTGTAAGTGCTATGGAATCTCTGAAGCTAGTATGGTATTGGTTGTCCAAGGTCAACGAAGGCGTCTCAACACAAAGAGGCTCAAGGATTGATGTGCTTCGCAATCTCTTCAACCGGTTCAAGAGGAATGACAATGAAAATGTCCAGCTCACTTTCGACCGCCTCACTGATATCACAAATGAACTTTGTGCTCTGGGCACCACTGAAATCACCAAGCATGAAGTCATGAAGAAGCTACTTGTAGGATCAAAAGTAGGTCTAGAGGGGGGTGATTAGACTACTTGACCAAATAAAAATCTAACCTTCTCCAAATTTGAAGTGTTGGAAGATTATAGCAACTAGTACAAGTCAAGAAATCAACCTACCCATGCAATTCTAAGAGTGTAGTAGTGGAAAGTAAAACATTGCAGATGAAGGTAAAAGGAAGGGTTTGGAGAAGGCAAACACAATGTAGACACGGAGATTTTTGGCATTGTTCCAATAGGTGGTGCTATCGTACATCCACGTTTATGGAGACTTCAACCCACGAAGGGTAACAGTTCCGCGAGTCCACGCAGGGCTCCACCCACGAAGGGTCCATGAAGAATCAACCTTGTCTATCCCACCATGGCCATCGCCCACGAAGGACTTGCCTCACTCGGGTAAATCTTCATGAAGTAGGCGATCTCCTTGCTCTTACAAACTTCTTAGTTCAACTCCACAATCTTGTCGGAGGCTCCCAAGCAGTTTAGGAGAAATCAACTCGGTGGCAGCGATTGCATCAACTCAGTTAGACCGAAGTGAAGCAATAAGGAAACATAGAGGATGTCAAGCAAACTTGGTGGGACTGATTGCATATTTTAGTGAGACCAAAATAATTGCAATAGGCAACAGAGAGTTTGCAGGGCCATCTCGGTGAGACCGAGATCCGTATCGATGTGACCGAATTGTCTAGGGTTTCTAGCAGTGGCTATGTCAACTGAACTCGGTGGCGCCGGATAGGTCATTTCGATGGTGCCGAGTTTGACTTTGAGTTTTGGACATATTTGCAAGAGAAAGTGGCTGAGGGTTTTGGAGCAATATCACTAAGCACTTTGAGAAAGTAGAGCATTAAGCAACACCTCATCCCCTTTTAATAGTATTGGCTTTCCTATGGACTCAATGTGATCTCGGATCACTGAAATATAAATGAAGAGTCTTGAGCTTTTGCCAATATTTGTCGTTAGCATTTTGACGGGTCCACATATGTAGTCCATGCCGTGCCAATCATTGAACTTTTTGAAATATTTAACTTGAATGGATATTAGTTCAATGAGCTATATGTTGTTATGAATTACCAAAACCACCCAGGGGTTAGTTGCACTTTCAAGCTCCCCCTTTTTGGTAATTGATGACAACATATAGATCAAAGCTTCAACAAATGATAATATGAACGAAATACATCGTCGCTTTGAGAAGTATGTGATAAGAAAGAGCTCCCCCTAAATTTGTGCATTATTTAAAATTTGTTTTTGAATGCAAATGCACAATTGATTAGGATCATGGGTCCCTCTTCCATGTCACGTACATCTTGGTGGAGCGCTCAAAATGATAAAAGTTAAATAACATGCACTCATCACCAAGGATAAAAGTGATTGATCATACACAAATTCATGGATATAAGCAAGCAACCACACATTAAGCATAGTATGATCAAACACATGATCACATAAGTATCTCACGAGGATAACACAAATTGTAGCATAGGAATCAAACAACCAAACAAACAAAGTGGCAAGAGAAGAAAATGAGCAAATGAAAGGCAACACACACACACTCTCTCTGTCTCTCTCAGCCTATGATCTATACACTTTCTTCCCCTTTGGCAACAAGTTACCAAAAAGTTTGAAAACATATAGTGCTATTTGGCACTCTAGGCACGATCTCCGGGAGCTCTTGAAGGGGTATTCTGGCTTGTCGCTCCAGTGTGCATAGACAACATGGAGATGAGTCCATCTACAAATGCTTCGGAAGATGTCTATGGAGCTGGAGGGGTTAACACTGGAGGTACAACCGTGGCAGTTGCTGCACGTGCTGAAGTAGTAGTCCTGGAGTCTCTGACAATTGGTACTGTTGATGACCTTTGTTCCCTTGGCACTCTCTGGAAAGTATATGTGGTTGGTCTATCCTCCCTGTCCTCAGCTTCTTTTTGGAGCTTCGCCACAATGGTCTGTATCTCAGTGACCTTCACATCTAGGTCATGAAATTTAGTCTCAATGATCCTCTCAAGACTTTCTTGATTTTGAGTCAGGGTGGCCAAGCCCTTCTCAATTCTCACTGTAGCCTCAAGCAGATAACTGAGTTGATCTTGCTTGGTCTTGAGCATCACTGTGGAGGTATCTGGTGCACTTGCTGCCTTTGCTGCTTTTGCAGCCTTTGCTTTCTCTCTCTTCTACTGGGCTTCTGCACAGGTAGGATGGGATGCATGAAGGAAATATGCGCTAGAGGCAATATTAAAGTTGTTATTTTATATTTCCTTATTCATGATAAAGGTTTATTATTCATGCTAGAATTGTATTGATCAAAAACCTAAATACATGTGTGAATACATAAACAAATATCGTGTCCCTAGTAAGCCTCTACTAGACTAGCTCGTTGATCAAAGATGGTTAAGGTTTCCTAACCATAGACATGTGTTGTCATTTGATGACGGGATCACATCATTAATGATGTGATGGACAAGACCCATCCGTTAGCTTAGCATAATGATCGTTCAGTTTTTATTGCTATTGCTTTCTTCATGTCAAATACATATTCCTTTGACTATGAGATTATGCAACTCCCGGATACCGGAGGAATACCTTGTGTGCTATTAAACGTCACAATGTAACTGGGTGATTATAAATATGCTCTACAGGTATCTCCGAAGGTGTTTGTTGAGTTGGCATAGATCGAGATTAGGATTTGTCACTCCGAGTATCAAAGAGGTATCTCTGGGCCCTCTCGGTAATACACATCATAAGCTTGCAAGCAAACGACAAAGGAGTTAGTCATGAGCTGATGTATTATAGAACGAGTAAAGAGACTTGACGGCAACGAGATTGAACTAGGTATGAAGATACCGATGATCGAATCTTGGGCAAGTAACATACCGATAGACAAAGGGAATTACGTATGTTATCATAACGGTTCGACCAAAAAAGATATTCGTAGAATATGTAGGCGCCAATATGTGCATCCAGGTTCTGCTATTGGTTATTGACAAGAGAGGTGTCTCGGTCATGTCTACATAGTTCTGAACCCGCAGGGTCCGCACGCTTAACATTCGATGACGATATAATATTATATGAGTTATGTGATTTGGTGACCGAATGTTGTTCAGTGTCTCGGATGAGATCACGGACATGATGAGGAGTCTTGAAATGGTTGAGAGGTAAAGATTGATATATAGTACGATGGTATTCGGACACGGAAAGTGTTTCGGGGGGTACCGGGTACTTATCCGGTCACCGGAAGGGGTTCCGGGAACCCCCGGCAAAAGATATGGGCCTTATGGGCCAAGAGGGGAAACACACCAGCCACAAGGGGCTGGTGCGCCTCCCATATGGGCCAGCCTAGGAGAAGGAAAGAGGGGAAAGGGAAAGGAAAGCGATGAATAGGATTCCCCTTCCTTCCCTCCCCCCCTCCTTCCTTCCCCCTCCGACAAACATGGCAGGGGGGTGCGGCCAAGGGAAGGAGCCCAAGTAGGATTCAGACCTACTTGGGGCGCCCCTTGGCCTCTCCCCTCTCCCTACCACCTATATATATGAGGAGAGGGGTGCCTAGCACACATGAGATCAATTGTTAGCCGTGTGCGGTGCCCCCCTCCACCGTTTACACCCACGGTCATATTTTCGTAGTGCTTAGGCGAAGCCCTGTGGAGATCACTTCACCATCACTGTCATCACGTTGTCGTGTTGACGGAACTCATCTACTACCTCGACGTCTTCCTATATCAAGAAGGCGAGGAATTTCACTGAGCTGAACGTGTGCAGAACACGGAGGTGTCGTGCGTTCGGTACTTGATCATTTGAAACACGAAGTTTGATTACATCAACCACATTGAGAAACGCTTCCGCTTATGGTCTACGAGGGTATGTAGACACACTCTCCCCCTCGTTGATATGCATCTCCATGGATAGATCATTGCGTGTGCGTATAATTTTTTTGTTTTCCATGCAACGATTCCCAACAATGCATCCATGACAACCTCGATGTCCTCAAAATCTGGCCTCGGGGGAAGATGCTCTCTATCAAGAAGATATGTCCTAGTTCCCATCTTGGAATTTATCAACATTTGAATGTGAGGGGCATATCCACATGAGCTCTTCTGATTAGCGGCTGTTCTCTTCATAGTCTCAACAATCAAGCTCATTACCTTGAACTTCTGAGGTACATCAAACAAGTGGAGCAAGTTGATGGTGTGACCACGGATCATTCTATGATCTCTTGACTTGGGCAAAAGAGTGTGCCTCAATATAGTGTTGATGGTGGTCAAACCAGATAGCAGATAGTATATAGCACCAAGCTTGTGAGTCTCCAAGGCTTCATCAGGAATAGTCTTGTACATGTTAGCCATGGAGTTGTGATCCTTCCTAGGCCTGGCATACACATCAATGTCATTCTCCTCTTCCTTTGGGGCCTTGATCAGCTTGGCCCATTCTGAGACAGTTGATTGATACCTTGTTCCTTCAGTCATCGAGACAGTCTTTCCATGAGGGTAGAAGTGAGCAGTGGAGTAGAATTGCATGATCATCTCATTGTTCCACTTAGTCAACTTATGACCAACAAACTTGTCAACTTCATTCATTCTGAAGCTCTCATGCACACTTGGGAAAGAGTCCTCATTGTCATCAATGTATTTCCAGTCAACTCATTTCATATCACAAACTATGGGCTTCTTGTCCAACAAGATTGTCTCATAGAAATCCCGTTGTTCCTTTGTGTGAAAGCGGTAGTCCACAGCAGTTCTCCTTTTGGTGGCATAGGGATCAGTCTTTCTCCAAAGTCTCAGACTTGCATCCTTTCTTAGCTTCATATTTTCTGCCATAGGATGATCATCACTATGATCTGGAATCTTGGGCTTCAACTTTTTGAGCACTTGTGACTCTTCTTCTTCTTGAGCTTCAGGCACTGGGGCCTTGTTCTTTTCAGCATCAGGGATGTTTCTTGTTGATCTCTTTGGTGCGGATGGTTTGGAAGCTTGAGTTTGAGCTGAAGGCTTGGCAGCAGACTTGGGCTTAGATGGAGCAGACCCAGTCCTTATGGCATCCCCCATAAGCTTTTGAGTCTTTGCAGGAGGTGCAACAGGCTCTTCCTCCTCCTCTTCTTCATCAGAATCTCTCATCATAGAAGGTTGGCCAATGACTTTGGCAATAGTCTTTCTTTCTCTTTCCTTCCTCTTCTTTCCTCCAGCAGCCTCTTCCTCTCTTGGTTCAAGAGTAAATTCCATAGTTTCTTGAGTTGAGGCTTTGGATTTGGACATTGGAGTTCTCCTAGGTGTAGCTTTCTTGGGCATTCCAGGCTTTGTTGTAGCAGCATACTCTTTCTTGAGTACCTTTTCTTGGAGGTCACCTCCTCCTCAATAACAAAGTCCTCATCCTCAGGTTCAGATGTTCTCTTCTTCCTTGTCCTGGTTGCTGCCTTAGGCAAGTTGTTGGGAGTGCTTCTGCTCCCCTCATCATAGCTGCTAGAGGGACTAGTGCCCTCGCTAAGGTTTACCTGCTCTTCAGACTTGTTCTAACTATCATTGCCCTCTGACATTGCTGAAACTGACCCTGTGAATAGTTGGATATAGATAGAGTAGATGAGCATCAAAAAGTGAAGCTTATTTTGCAAAAATATTAAGACAAAACTTAATTTTAGTTTCCTGCAGAAAGCATTTCGGAGCTACCGATTTGACAAACTCGGTGAAAGCGAAGCACTAGCAGAGTCTAAACACACAATTTCGGTCAGATCAAAATGCAATTCGGTGACTCCGAGATGCTAGGGTTTGATGTCGCTTGAAGCTATGTCGGTTTTTCCCCAAAGAGGAAGGGATGATGCAGCACAGCGGCGGTAGGTATTTCCCTCATATATGAAACCAAGGTTATCGAACTAGTAGGAGAACCAAGCAACACAACGTAAATAGCCCCTGCACATAAATAACAACACCTCGCAACCCGACTAGAAACGGCGTGTGATGGGAGATAAAGTTGTAAATATTGATAGATCGAACGCCAAATAAAATAAATTGCAGCAAGGTATTTTTGGGTTTTTGGTTTAATAGATCTGAAAAATAAAAACAAGTAAAAAGTAGATCGCAAAGGCAAATATATGAGAAGGAAGACCCAGGGGCCGTAGGTTTCACTAGTGGCTTCTCTCAAGGAAAATAGCAAACGGTGGGTAAACAAATTACTATTGGGCAATTGATAGAACCTCAAATAATTATGATGATATCCAGGAAATGATCATTACATAGGCGTCACATCCAAGATTAGTAGACCGACTCCTGCCTGCATCTACCACTATTACTCCACACATCGACCACTATCCAGCATGCATCTAGTGTATTAAGTTCATGGAAAAATGGAGTAATGCAATAAGAACGATGACATGATGTAGACAAGATCCATTTATCTATATGGCGGTAGATATAGATCTCGTCTTTTTATCCTTATTGGCAACGATACATATGTGTCGGTTCCCTTTCTATCACTGGGATCAAGCACCGTAAGATCGAACCCACTACCGGCCACCTCATCCCGTTGCAAGATAAATATATCAAGTTGGCCAGACAAAACCCAAATATTAGATAATAAATACGAGGCTATAGGAGATCATGCATAAAAGAGATCAAAGAAACTCAAATACTTTCATGGACATAAAAAGATAGATCTGATCATAAACTCAAAGTTCATCGATCCCAACAAACACACCGCAAAAGAGTTACATCATATGGATCTCCAAGAGACCATTGTATTGAGAATCAAGAGAGAGAGATGAAGCCATCTAGCTACTAACTACGGACCCGAAGGTCTACAAAGAACTACTCACGCATCATCGGAGAGGCACCAATGGAAGTGGTGAACCCCTCCTAGATGGTGTCTAGATTGGATATGGTGGTTCTGGACTCGGCGGCGGCCGGATGAATATTTCATCGACTCCCCTAGGGTTCTGGGATTTTTGGGGTATTTATAGAGCAAAGAGGCGGTCCGGGGGGTACCTGAGGTGGGCACAACCCACCAGGGCGGGCCTGGGCCTCCTGGCGTGCCCTAGTGGGTTGTGCCCCCCTCGGGGCACCCCCAGGCGCAGCCAGGGCCCGTTGTGTTCCTTTTGGCCCATAAAAATTCTCCGTAAAGTTTCGTGGCATTTGGACTCCGTTTTATACTGATTTTCTGCGATGTGAAAAACATGGAAAAAAATAGCAACTAGCATTTGGCACTATGTCAATAGGTTAGTACCAAAAAATGATATAAAATGATTATAAAACATCCAAGATTGATAATAAAACAGCATGGAACAATCAAAAATTATAGATACGTTGGAGACATATCAGCATCACCAAGCTTAACTCCTACTCGCCTCGAGTAGGTAAGTGATAAAAACAGAATTTTTGATGTGGAGTGTTGTTCATCATGTCATATCATACTTCTTTCTTTATAGCATGGACAATTGGACTGTTATGTGATTCAAAGCAATATTCTAGTTTTGACATAATAATTTAGATACTCAAGCATATCAATAAGCAACCATGTCTTTCAAAATATCGACGCTAAAATAAGTTATCCCTAGCCCATCATGCTCAAACATTGATCCATTCATGAAACCCACTTGAATATTAACTACACCCAATACTTAAGCACGATCATATTGCCTCCTAGTTAGTGCTTTTATAAGAGAAGATGGAGACTCAAAATCAAAATAAAAATTGCATAAAGTAAAGATTGGCCCTTTGTAGAGGGAAGTAGGGATTTGTAGAGGTGCCAGAGCTCAAAGCGAAAATTTTGAGATAAAAACATTTTCAGAGGTGTATCCGTCCTACCAACAAAAATGACTTAGAGTGCCCAATACTTTCCATTCATATATATATATATATATCATATGCGGTTCCCAAATAGAAAATAAAGTTTATTCCTTTTCCCCCCCATAAGTTTCACTTTCCATGGCTAACCGTATCCAGGGGTGCCCTCCATACCAACACTTTCCAAGGAATTTATTATTTGACAACATAAAGTAAATTCATTTATTTTTGCATTTCGGGACCGGGCATCCCTAATACCTTTGCCTTACTCTCGTGCAATGACAAGTGAATAAACACTCATCTTGAGAATAACACGTCTAGAATGGAAAATATTAGCCATCCCTCACCGATCCGTGAGCGAAACAGATACACAAAAGAGAAGTTTATTTTGAAAATTAGAGATGGCACATGCAAATTTGCTTAGAAAGGCAAAAGAATACCGCATATAGGTAGATATAATGGACTCGTGTGGCAAAACTGGTTTAAAGGATTTTGGATGCACAAGTAGTGATCATACTTAGTGCAAAATGAAGGCTAGCAAAAGATTGAGAAGTGACCAGCCAAGAAACGAATAATCTCATAAGCAAGCATTAAGCATAATTAACACCGAATAATGTAGCATAAGTAGGATATAATTTCATTGCATGATTATTGACTTTCGTGCATGCATAGGGAATCACAAACCTTAAACCAACATTCCTACTGAAGCATAATTACTCATCAAGATGACTCACATATCTCATCATCATATCTCAAAACTATTACTAAGAATTAAGCTTATTTTGTCCAATGATCTTGATGACATTTTTTCTCTTTTCTTTATCCTTCTTGGGTGTCTATCACTTTGGGACTAATTTTCATATGTTGCTTTTCATAAGCTCAAACAAGTATAAGTGAAGATCATGAGCATAACAAATTCTTTCTCTCAAAAATAATTTAAGTGAAGCAAGAGAGAATTTCTTGAAAATTTTACTAACTCTCAAATAAATCTAAGTGAAGCAAGAGAGCATTTCTTCAAAAATACTAAAGCACACCGTGCTCAAAAAGATATAAGTGAAGCATTAGAGCAAGTCCTAGCTCATAAAAGATTTAAGTGAAGCATAGAGAGCAATTCTAACAAGTCATGACATAATTTTGGCTCTCTCAAATAGGTATGTCCAGCAAGGATTGATGACTGAAAACACAAAATAAAACAAGCAAAGACACATATCATACAAGACGCTCCAAGCAAAACACATATCATGTGATGAATAAAAATATAGTCTCGAGTAAATAACACTAATTGTTGGAAGAAAGCGGGGATGCCACTCGGGGGCATCCCCAAGCTAAGGCTCTTACATCCTTCCTTCATCCATCGTAAGATAACCCAAAACTTGAAAACTTCAATCACACAAAACTCAACCAAGCCTACATGAGATCCGTTAGTATAAGAATAATAAACTACTACTATAAGTGCTATATCAAACCAATTCATATTTTGTTTTTGTATTATATCTACTGTATTCCAACTTTTCTATGGCAAAAACTCATCAAAGAAAACCATAGAGCCATCAAAATAAGCACACAACACAAAGAAAACAGAATCTGTCAAAACAGAACAGTCTGTAGCAATCTGACTATTTTGAATACTTCTGTAACTCATAAAAGTCTGAAAAAATTGGGACGGCCTGGGAAATTTGTATATTGACCTACTGCAATTGGAATGGGTATTTTTATCGCTCTTTGGTAAAAAATGAAAATTAATTTCATGAGCGCAAACTTTCTGTTTTTTCAGCAAGATCAAACAACTATTGCCCAAGAAGATCCTAAAGGCTTTACTTGGTACAAACACTAATTAAAACATAAAAAATACAATCATAACAGTAGCATAATTGTGCTAGCAATCAAAAACAGGAAGCAAAAAGCAAAAATAAATTTTATTCATTGGGTTGCCTCCCAACAAGCGCTATAGTTTTACGCCCTTAGCCAGGCATAAGAGCATCTCCAATAGACGCCCTACGTAGCCGCGCGCTAAATTTCTTTTACAGCGCCAAAATAGTGTTTTAGCGCGCCGAACGACCGAGTATCTTCAGCAGATGTCCAAAAATATATTGCCCAGCTAGCAACAGTAGCAACTCCAACAGGCGCCCAAAATTTACCACGCGCGCCCGTACCTAGCTCGTCACGCCGTGGCCGCGGCCGCGCTCCGCCTCGTCGTGGCCGTGCCACCCGTGGCCGTGGGTGCGCTCCGCCTCGTCATGGCCGTGCCGCCCGTGGCCGTGGCCGCGCTCCTCCCAGCCCCGCCACCGCCGTGGCCGTGGTCGCGCCCGCCCCGCCATCGCAGTGGCCGGG
>NC_041388.1:313180068-313290873 GCF_002162155.2 Triticum dicoccoides | reverse complement strand
CCCGCCACCGCCATGGCCGTGGCCCGCGCCCGTGCATTGCCGCCGTCGTGGTCGGCTGGCACCCGTGGTCCACCCCGCCCCGCCACCGCCGTGGCCGTGGCCGCGCCCGCGCGGTGCCGCTCGTGGCCCGTGCCCCGCCCCTCCGCTGTCGTGGACGGGCTCGCGCCTGCGCTCCTCCCGGCTCGCTGCCCCCATGGCCTTGGCCGCGCCTGCGCTCCTCCCCGTCCGCCCCGCCCGTGGCCGGCTGGCGCGCGCATGCGAGGAGGCCAATGGCGGCTCTGGACGCACCGGACACTTTTCACGTGCGTGAAAAGTTCAGCGCGCTGGAGCTCAAGCGCTAAATATACGGCTCGCGATCCAATTTCGTTGGGCACGTTGAATGCTTTTTACAGCGTGCTATATTATGCAGCGTCCGCTGGAGCGCTATTTGCAACTCCGCGCATGCTAAACTTGCAATTTTTTGGGCGCGGTGCTAATATTGGGCGTCTGTTGGAGATGCTCTAAAGCAAGGATCTAAGTTTTGTCATCCTTGTTCTTGACTTTCTTAGAGGTATTTTCATCATGAGGCTTTGTATACACAACATAAAACATGATCCATAGAGGCCTTTGCAATCCTAAGTTGGTTTTCATCATACCCCTTTTGATTTCCCGCAACAATCCAAGAGTAATGTTGATTAACATTATTGAAGACTTGTTAGATTATATCTAGAACTGGGACTTCCTTTTTAAGATTCTCATCAAATATTTTATTGTCCCCAAGCAGATGTCTTAAAGCATAATCACTATTGTAAAGAATTTCATCTATCACAGGTTTTTCACGATTCATACCATAGAAGTCAAAGATTTCCCTAGCTTCCCGTATTATGTAGTCAAACTCATTCATAAAAATGAGAGTGGCCAGCTTTTTAGCTCTAGGATTCCTTATAATGGGGAGCTCAAAAAACAATCATTGCAAGGTAGGATGGTTATGAATAAATTTACTTTCAAGTTTCAGAACTAGTGATGAAATAGCATCCACATAAGATCTAGTAGTTTTAAGTATAGGAGCATCATCAATACTAAGCTTCCCAACACAATTGAAAAATTCTTGGATACGTTCTTTTCCCATAACGTTCCCTTTCCCCAAGATAAAAGTTTTAGCATCCAGATTGCTCGTACGTCCTATCTTAGGAGTAAGGCCATCATCTATTGGTGCCATACCGAAATCACTCATGATTGCAAGCAAAGGATAGATCTAACGAGAAAATGGCGAACGGAAAAAGAGAGCCGAATAAAACGACAAATTTTGTGGAGTGGGGGAGAGGAAAACAAGAGGCAAATGGAAAATAATGTAAATTGCGAGGAGATGAGATTTTTGATTAGGAACCTGGTTATGTTGAAGATCCTCCCTGGCAACGGCGCCAGAAATTTCTTTTGATGTTGCTTGAAGCTATGTCGGTTTTTCCCCAAATAGGAAGGGATGATGCAGCACAGCGGCGGTAGGTATTTCCCTTAGAGATGAAACCAAGGTCATCGAACTAGTAGGAGAACCAAGCAACACAACGTAAACAACCCCTGCACACAAATAACAACACCTCGCAACCCGAAGTGTTAAAGGGGTTGTCAATCCCTTATGGGTAACGGCGCCAGAAATAGCATGTGACGGGAGATAAAGTTGTAAATATCAATAGATCGAACGCCAAATAAAATAAATTGCAGCAAGGTATTTTTGGGTTTTTGGTTTAATATATCTGAAAATAAAAGCAAGAAAAAAGTAGATCGCAAAGGCAAATATATGAGAAGGAAGACCCGGGGGCCATAGGTTTCACTAGTGGCTTCTCTCGAGAAAAATAGCAAATGGTGGGTAAACAAATTACTGTTGGGAAATTGATAGAACCTCAAATAATTATGACGATATCCAGGCAATGATCATTACATAGGCATCACGTCCAAGATTAGTAGACCGACTCCTGCCTACATCTACTACTATTACTCCACACATCGACCGCTATCCAGCATGCATCTAGTGTATTAAGTTCATGGAAAATGGAGTAATGCAATAAGAACAATGACATGATGTAGACAAGATCCATTTATCTATATGGCGGTAGATGTAGATCTTGTCTTTTTATCCTTAGTGGCAACGATACATACGTGTCGGTTCCCTTCTATGATGGTGTCTAGATTGGATCTGGTGGTTTTGGACTTTGCGGCGGCTGGATAAATATTTCGTTGACTCCCCTAGGGTTCTAGGGGTTTTGGGGTATTTATAGAGCAAAGAGGCAGTCCGGGGGGCACCCGAGGTGGGCACAACCCACCAGGGCGCGCCTGGGCCTCCTGGCGCGCCCTGGTGGGTTGTGCCCCCCTCGGGGAACCCCCTAGGCGTAGCCAGGGCCCGTTGTGTTCCTTCTGGCCCATAAAAATTCTCCGTCAAGTTTCATGGCATTTGGACTCCGTTTGATATTGATTTTCTGCGATGTAAAAACATGGAAAAAATGGCAACTGGCACTTGGCACTATGTCAATAGGTTAGTACCAAAAAATGATATAAAATGTTTATAAAACATCCAAGATTAATAATAAAACAGCATGGAACAATAAAAAATTATAGATACGTTGGAGACATATCAAGGTTTCACAGAGAAAGTGATTTCGGTCTCACCGATCAATACACTTCGGTCATACTGAGTTGTACTTGTGCAATGGCTAGGGCCAATCGGTGTGACCGAGATCCTCAGATCGGTCGGTCCAAGATGAGTTCGGCGGAAACCTAACCCTAAGTTTTTGCATCAAAACTATTCTAAGGAATTCTTTTGGTGGATAGATCAATCTCATACGTGGGAAGAACATAGGCATTATGCTCTATGCAAGAATTAGAGTTATTGAAAGCACAAAGGGGTCAAATTTGTACCCTAACTTGGCGACGAACTTGCTACAGCGGCAACAACAGTGAGGATTTTGTTGATGGTGGCGGAGACCAGCGACAGGAGGTCACTGGCGACGACGGCGACAATCCGAAGACCAAGGGGGCGGCAGTGCTGGGAGGCGCGGTCAAGTGGTTTGGAGGAGTTTCCAAATTTTCAACCCGCGGTATATATACCCAGACGCTGTTGATGTAACCGAGTGGAATGACTCGGTGGCACCGAGATGCAAAACTACTAGCAGTTGCTGCAACTCGGTGTGCCCGAATTGTTCAAATCGGTTGCACCGAGATAAAAACCTATATCAACTTAATGAGTTCGGTGAGACTGAGTAGGAGTGAGTTGGTCGGACCAAAAGGCAATAAGAGGTTTTGGAAGTTAAGCCCTTGACGGATCGGTGGCTCCGAGTGCTCCACACCCAGAGGGTCCGAATTTGACTTGTTCAAACTTTGTGATGTAGCATGTGTAGAGTTTGAGACGAGAAAAAGCATAGATAGCTAGAGGGGGTACTTAGGCATTCCTCTCCATCCATTTGGCAAGAAGAAAAGCCAAACAATCAAAGCAACAAATGGATGTCCTCGAATGAACAAAATTATGCAACCAACATGCTCACACAATAAGATGGCAAATAAAACATGTGGCAAAGCATGCACAAACACTCTAGCATCTATCAAGCAATTGGCGATGACTAGGTCATCTATATATGAGTATATTGATTGAGGAGTCAAATGAGAACATTTGATCGTAGATCATACTCATCGTTTAAGCACAAGTGGGGTTTCCACTTTACATAAAGCATTGTTGTGTTCACATCATTAGAGTTGCTTTAGCTCAATTCTTAGAACAAAGCTCCCCCTAGATGTGATGTCCCCCCTTAGAGGGATGAACTAACCTCGGGTTTTGTCGACGATGACTTCATGTAGGTGTTGAAGATGTGGATGCTCAATGTTGACGTAGATCATTTGGAGTAATCCATTGGAGTGAGTTGCACTTTCAATACCTACATGGGTTAGTCCCACAAGGAACACACAAGGATATCCATAGACATAGAGTGAAACACACATATGATGATGTCCATGAAAGCATTAGGTTACCTTGTCCCTTGTCTTACCAACAAGAGGGTTTGTGACTCCATGAACTAGTGCAAGATGTGGAAGTTGGTTGCACTTGTCCTTGCCGAAATGAATATGAGTGAAGTATGTTGGCGGAGTCACCCTCAAGATCTCTCTAGTTCTTCTTCTTTGGGAACCACATCATCTTGATGGGAATCCTTGGAGTTGTAGTCGTACTTGATGAAGTAGAACTTGATGTATTCTTGGGAACCTACTTGACCAAGGCCTTAGGAGCTTCTTTAAATGAATCAATCTCTTATTGAAGCTTGTCCTTGCCTTTTAGCCTGTGGTCTTGTGGTGGAAGATCATCTTGAGCTTGTGTTCCCTTGAAAGAAGTGGGGTCATACTTATCTTGTTGAGGAACAAACTTCGTTTTGGGGTATTGATCTTCTTTCCACTCAACTCCATTGAACTTTCGGTCAAAACCAACACCTTGATTCTTTCGGTGCCTTCCCTGCTCGCGTACAATTTCCTCAAGTTCCTTACTTCCAGCAAGGCTCTCGTAAACACCTTTCTCTATAATTCCCTTCAATAAGCTATTATCTTGCTCAAGTGTAACTTGGCTAAGAGAATCATTAGTGGAATCAAGAGAATTACTGGAAGCAACAATATTGGATTTAGCATGATTACTATTACTACTAGAAGAAGAATATTTCTTGCTCTTGTTGCTAGATTTTACTTGTGGCATGTTGATACGTCTCTAACGTATCTATAATTTTTTATTGTTCCCTGTTATTATATTATCATTCTTGAATGTTTTACAATCATTTGATTGCAACTTTATATCATTTTTGGGGACTAACCTATTGACATAGTGCCCAATGCTAGTTGTTGTTTTTTGCTTGTTTTTTACTTCGCAGAAAATCAATACCAAACGGAGTCCAAATGCAGCAAAACTTTTTGGAGATTTTTTCTGGACCAGAAGACACCTGTTGGGCGAAAGAAGTACCAGAGGGGGGCTCCAAGGGGAACACAACCCACCAGATGTAATATGTCGTACTTTCTTTATTGTATAGTCTAGGTTTTTTTTTCTTATTCATGATGTTGCAGTTATTTTACTGTATATATATCATGTCTTCACACTAAACCGGCCAAACCGTAAAATTATGGTACATAATCGGGTCGTCATGCAAATCGCTATGTATGATCCGCATCACGGGCCCCGTCATCTTGGTCCGTTAACATGCCTAAATGTAAACTAGCCCACTAGTAGATTCGGGCCTTTAATAGGCCGAGTAAACCGCCGGCCCTATTTTCCCAAGAAAACTCAATGGGCTTTTAGGAGGCTGAAAGTATGTTGGGCCTGGAAAGTGTCGAACAGCTCACGGGCCGGCAGCAGGCCGAAATAGACCCCGGCCCTTGATTGTGCCAATCAAATCATGGGCTTATAACAGGCCAAAATTGTCTCGGTCCTTGTTTGTCCCAATCATATTATTGTCTATGAGCAGGCCGGATGCAAACGGGGCCGTAGTTAGGCCCAACAATATGACGGGCTTTTAACTGGCCGAAATATATATAGGGCCGAAATGTTAAACGGGCCTTTAATAGGCCGAAACTAATATAAGGTCGAATTACTAAATGGGCCTTTATCAAGTGGGCCCAAAAGCATAGCGTCCAGTTGACGGGCCGAATCTGATATGGGACATAATTTAGCCCAAAGCCTCTCAAAGGGCCGGACCTAATCTGGGCCATAATTTGGCCCAGAACATGGTAGGATTTTAACGGGACGGATCTCATATGGGCCTTTATTAGGCCCGGAACATGGCAGACTATTAATGGACCAGATCAAATATGGGCCGGCATTTGGCCCAAAACATGGCAGCCTATTAATGGGCCGGCCTACTAGTGTCATCAAAATCTTTTGGGCCTTCAGCTGGGCCGGCCCATTATGGTCGGCGAAATCTCATGGGCCTTTAGCTGGGCCGGCCCATTATGGTCCGCAAAATCTTGTGGGCCTTTAGCTGGGCCAACCCATTATGGTCCACAAAATCTCACGGGCCTTTAGCTGGGCCGGCCCATTATGGCCCGCAAAATCTTGTGGGCCTTTAGCTGGGCCAGCCCATTATGGTCCGCAAAATCTCGTGGGCCTTTTGCTGGGCCGGCCCATTATGGGCCGCAAAATCTTGTGGGCCTTTACTTGGGCCAGCCCATTTAAACTTTATGGGCCACTTTTGGGCCGGTCCACGTGTCAACATTTCATAAGCGCATCTCGCCCATTGGATGAGTGACACCTATGCCAACGGGGAGCTGACACGTGTTTCCTCCAGCCAATGATGATTTTACACATGGAAAATCGCCATTGGTCCGGGCTGTTAACGGGTTATCGGATCCAAAACTGAATCCGATAGCTTAACGGTGTTCCGTTACGGTGGATGCCACGTGTCGGTCACCCTTGACGAAAGCACTTCTGTGACGCGTGATTTTTCGTCATGGAAGTGGACACTTCCGTGATGATAATTTTGGTAATGTCATGGAACACTTCTACGATAGCACAGGTATGATTATCTTGATTCTGTCATAAAATCGTCATGGATGTACATGCATGATAGAAAACGTGACCTACTGTGACAAACACGTATCATCGCGGAAGTGTATTTTTTTTGTAGTGATGGTTCTCCTACTGGTTCAATAACCTTGGTCTCATCACTGAGGGAAATTCCTACCGTGGTTGTGTTGCATCATCCCTTCCTCTTTGAGGAAATACCGACGTAGTTCAAGCCGCATCACATGTAAGTAGACAAGAGTAAACTCTTGGCAATGTAACAAGAACGCTTGGCAATGTAACATGAAGACTCTTGCTCTAAATTTAGCTTCTCAAAGCGTAGCTTCTCATGGGTTCTTAGAAGCCCTCGATGATCCTATAGAGTTGTTTCATGAGCAAACTTAAGAGTGTTTAGTTCATTAGTTAGACGCTCAATCTCCTTCTTATCATTGTCATTTGCTTAATCTTGATTAGCATGATTAATAGCAATTTCATCATTGTTTTCATCACTAGTGTTGTCACAAGTAAATCATCATCACCTAGCAAATCATCTTCATCACTATTGAAATCAACATACTCGGGGTGTGATACCTTAGGGCCTTTAGCCATGAAGCATCTTCCAATTCCTTCATTTGGTGAGTCAAATATGTCGTGGGAGTTGGATGACACAAGTGTAAGACTGGCAACACCTTCATCATGAGTATATTCGAAGTCGGAGTGATAAATTCTCTCGGAGTAGTTGTCGAAGTCGGAACCGGATACCCATTCACCAACATGAGCTTGATGTCTTCATCTTTTGTAGCTCTTTGATGACTTGTCCTTCCTTTCCAAATCCTTGCTTCTCTGAGAGGGTCTTCATTCATAATGATCATCTCTACCCCTCCCTCTTGGTGGTGATTCATCTCTTTTACTTCTCCTTTTTGGTGAATCTTCTCTTCTTTTGTAGGGAGTCGTACACTCATTGGAGTAGTGTCCGGTTCTTCCACAATTGTAGCAATTACGATCATGACTAGAAGATCTTTTGTCATTGTAGGACCTTAACTTGGAACTTCTCTCTTTGCTTCTACTCTTGTAGAACTTTTTGAAGTTCTTCACCATTAAGCTCAATTCTTCATTGAAGACTTGTTTCTCACTTTATGTTGTAGGAGCATCACCTAAAGCTTTATAAGCACCACTTGACTTGTTGTGGAGCTCTTCCTTATCCTTGAGTGACATCTCATGAGCAACAATTCTACCAATGACTTCTGTTGGCTTGAGATCTTTGTAATTGGGCATCATTTGGATCAAGGTGCACACGGTATCATATTTTCCACCCAAGGCTCTTAGGATCTTCTTGATGATGAATTTGTCAGTCATCTCTTTGCTTCCTAAGACGGCAATCTCATTTGTGATGAGCGCAAGCCTAGAGTACATCAGCGACTCCTTCACCATCCTTCATTTTGAACTTGTCAAGTTGACTTTGAAGCACATCCAATTTGGATTCCTTAAAGGACTCGGTAGCTTTGTGCATATCAACCAAAGTATCTCAAATTTCCTTTGCATTCTCAAGGCGGATGATTTTGTTGAATTCATCGCGGCACAATCCATTGAAGAGAATATTGCAAGCTTGAGCGTTGTATTGCAACATCTTCAATTCTTCTGCGGATGCTTCATGATCCGGTTCTCTTCCATCCTCGAAGTATTCACCTTGCATGCACAATAGCCCAAATGGTGGGGTTATGACCAAGAATATGCATTTTCATCTTATGCTTCCAACTAGCAAAATTAGTACCATCAAAGTAAGGACCTCTACGGTGGTAATTTCCTCACTAGATGTCATACTCTCCTAGGTTGTGAAACCAAGGCTATGATCACCAAAGCTACAGAAATCAAGGGAAATGGAGACCAAAGCTCTGATACCACTTGTAGGATCTAAAGTAGGTCTAGAAGGGGTGATTAGACTACTTGACCAAATAAAAATCTAACTTTTTCCCAATTTTAACTATTGCCATATTTTAGCAACTAGTACAAGTCAAGCAATCAACCTACACACGCAATTCTAAGAGTGTAGCAGCCGAAAGTAAAACATTGCAGATGAAGGTAAAGGGAAGGGTTTGGAGAAGGCAAACGCAATGTAGACACTGAGATTTTTGGCGTGGTTCCGATAGGTGGTGCTATCATACGTCCACGTTGATGGAGACTTCAACCCATGAAGGGTAATGGTTGCCCGAGTCCACGGAGGGCTCCACCCATGAAGGGTCCATGAAGAAGCAACCTTGTTTATCCCACCATGGCCATCGTCCACAAAGGACTTGCCTCACTCGGGTAGATCTTCACGTAGTAGGCGATCTCCTTGCCCTTACAAACTTCTTGGTTTAACTCCACAATATTGTCAGAGGCTCCCAAGCGACTCCTAACCAATCTAGGAGACACCACTCTCCAAAAGGTAATGGATGGTGTGTTGATGATGAACTCCTTGCTTTTGTGCTTCAAATGATAGTCGCCCCAACACTCAACTCTCTCACGCAGATTTGGCTATGGTGGAAAGCAACTTGGGGAAGGCTAGAAATCAAGAATCTTGTGGTAGGATTGGAATATGTTGATCTCAACACATGATTAGGTGGTTCTCTCTCAGAAAATCTATGTTGGAAGTGTAGGCACGTTCTGATGGCTCCCTCTCAAATGGAGAAGGGGGTGGAGGGGTATATATAGCTGATACGTCTCCAACGTATCTATAATTTTTTATTGTTCCATGCTATTATATTATCTGTTTCGGATGTTTTATATGCATTAATATGTTATTTTATATTATTTTTTGGACTAAACTATTAACCTAGAGCCCAGTGCCAGTTTATGTTTTTCCTTGTTTTTGAGTTTCACAGGAAATGAATATCAAACGGAGTCCAAACATAATCAAACTTACGGGTCCATAGCCCTTCTGATCACGGAGGGCATCTACATCAACCCTATTGCCCTTCTGATGAAGCGTGGGTAGTTTACCTCAGACCTATGGGTCCATATCTAGTAGCTAGATGGCTTCTTCTCTCTCTCTATGTTCTTCAATACCATGTTCTCCTCGATATTCTTGGAGTTCTATTTGATGTAGTATTCTTTTGCGGTGTGTTTGTCGAGATCCAATGAATTGTGGATTTATGATTAGATTATCTATGAATATTATTTGAATCTTCTATGAATTCTTATATGCATGATTTGATATCTTTGTATTTCTCTTTGAATTATCGGTTTGGTTTGGCCAACTAGATTGGTATTTCTTGCAATGGGAGGGGTGCGTAGTTTTGGGTTCAATCTTGCGGTTTCCTCACCTAGTGAAAAAGTAGGGGTAGCGAGACACGTATTTTATTGTTGCCATCAAGGATAAAAAGATGGGGTTTTCATCATATTGCTTGAGTTTATCCCTCTACATCATATCATCGTACTTAAGGTGTTACTCCGTTCTTTATGAACTTAATACTCTAGATGCATGTTGGATAGCGGTTGATGTGTGGAGTAATAGTAGTAGATGTAGGCAGGAGTCGGTCTACTTGACACGGACGTGATGCCTATATGCATAATCATTTCCTTGGATATCTTCATAACTTTGCATTTATCAATTGCTCGACAGTAATTTGTTCACCCACCGTATTATTTTCCTTCAAGAGAGAAGCGTTTACTGAAACATATGGCCCCGGGTCTATTTTCTATCATATATTTTCAGATCTATAAACCAAAAATACCAAAAATATCTTGCTGTAATTTATTTACTTTTATTTTGTTTTATGTTTTAGCAATCTTTTATACCTATCTCTATCAGATCTCACCTTTGCAATTGACTGTGAAGAGATTGACAACCCCTTTATCGCGTTGGGTGCAAGTGTTTGATTGTTTGTGCAGGTGCATAGATTGGAGACTTGCTTGTACCTTCTACTGGATTGATACCTTGGTTCTCTAACTAAGGGAAATACTTATCTCTACTTTGCAGCATCACCCTTTCATCTTCAAGGGAAAAACCAATGCAAGCTCAAGAAGTAGTAGGAAAAATTTCTGGCGCCGTTGCTGGGGAGGTCTACATCAAGCTTACCAAGTACCCATCATAAACTCTCATCTCTTGCATTACATTATTCGCCATTTGCCTAATGTTTTCCTCTCCCCCACTTCTAAAACGATTTTCAGAAAAACACAAAAAGATTTGCCTTTTTATTTGCCTTCTTTTTGTATGCCTTTTTGATCGTTTGTTATATTTGCTTGTGTTGCCATGTGCCTTCTATTTGCTTGCATCTTTGCTTGCTAAAAATCTATTGATATGGATCCACTTAAAGTTTTCTACTTGGATCATCTTCGATCCATATGTGCTCATGCTGAAACTCCAGCTAGTTTAGTTGATGGAAAATATTTAGATGAGCATGCTCATTGTGTGTGTCACTGTTTGTCTGAAAAAGGGAGACTCTTATGAAATCAAATAAATTGTTTGCTATGTTATGCTTGGAATCTTTGTGAACTTTGTGATTTTACTTGTTGCTCTAAGAACACTAAAAACACCTTCCCTACCTATGTGAGTTTAATGATAATGAAATCTTATCTTCCTATAAAAAGGGTGTTTATTGTTACTATGATATCGAACAAATTGAAGAATTTGTTGCTTTTAGGGGTGCTTATGAAGTTGCTTATTTGATTGAAAAGTATGATATTACTCTCTACAAATCTGAAAATTTTGACATACTTAGATATTGCTATGAAAACTATGCTCATAATCCCTATGTTAAGGAATTTATTGAGAGAATGACCGTTGCTTTGGAAGAAAATAATGATATGCAGGAATCTATAGATAGTTAGGATTATGTTGATTTGATTGAAATATCCCTTTATGAACAAGATGCTTGATATTCTTGTTTCCATGATGCCAATATTTATGGAGATGAATTTGCTATATTTCCTTATGTTAAACATGAGATTATTGCTATTGCACCCATACTTTATAGTTCATTCAATCAAAAGCATGATTGCAATGATGTTATTATAAATTCTATTAATGTCAGTTGTGCTAATAATATGCAAAACCCCAAGCTTGGGGATGCTAGTTTTGCTATGTCCGCTACTTATTGCAATGATCATGATTGGGGTGATAATGCTTCTTATGATCTTGAAAATTTATTTAAGCCTCATGATGAATATGTTTGCTATAATATTGCAAGTGGGTTTAAAAGAGTGTCAACATTAGGAAATAATTGTCCCACTACTTTGGATATTGACAAGTCTTATGATTTTTTTGATAAAAGTGGGTTTGGAGAGGTCGTGACTATATTTGATGATAATCCCACTATTTTGGAAGAGTGTCAACTTTGCATGCATGTGGATCATGTTGAGAATATTTTATGTGATAGATATATTGTTGAATTTGATTATGGTCCCACATGTAATTATTATGAGACAGGAAAATATGGTTGTAGAAATTTTCATGTTAATAAATTACCTCTCGTTATGTTGAGATTGCTATTGTTCCTTTCTTCTTCCTTGCATATGCTAGTTTTTGCTTGCCTTGATAAAAAAATTCTTATAAGATGCCTATTCATAGGAAGTACGTTAGACTTAGATGTGTTTTTTACATGCTACATGATGCTCTCTTCGTGTTTCAATTGCTATCTTTCATGTGAGCATCATTAAAATAATCAATGTCTTGCTAGGGGCGTTAAACAATAGCGCTTGTTGGGAGGCAACCCAATTTTATTTTTATTTTCCTTTTTTGGTTATGTTTTTCAATAAAGTTTTCGTATTGCCTCTGGTTAGATGTATTTTCATCTTTTAATTAGTGTCTGTGCCAAGACCTTTGGGATGGCTTACGGTGATAGTTGATTTGATCTTGTTGAAAAAAAGAAACTTTTGCACCCAGTAAAATAATTTTCATTTTTAACAGAAGCGCGATAAAATAATGATTATTTTTGCACAAGATTGATATAAAAATTTCCTCTGTTGTCCTCACTTTTTAGAATTTTTGGAGTTACAGAAGTATTCGAGGTTTACAGATTACTACAGACTGTTCTGTTTTTGACAGATTATAATTTCTATGTGTTGTTCGCTTATTTTGATGAATCTATGGGTAGTATCGGGGGGGTATGAACCATGAAGAATTTGGAATACAGTAGATATTACACCAATATAAATAAAGAATGAGTTCATAATAGTACCAAAAGTGGTGATTTTATTTTCTTATACTAATAGATCTCATGAGTTTTCTGTTGAGTTTTGTGTTGTAAAGTTTTCAAGTTTTGGGTAAAGATTTGATGGACTATGGAATAAGGAGTGGAAAGAGCCTAAGCTTGGGGATGCCCAAGGCACCCCGAGGTAATATTCAAGGACAACCAAGAGCCTAAGGTTGGGGATGCCCCGGAAGGCATCCCCTCTTTCGTCTTCAATCCATCGGTAAATTTACTTGAGGCTATATTTTTATTCACCACATGATATGTGTTTTGCTTGGAGCATCTTGTATGATATGAGTCTTTGCTTTTTAGTTTGCCACAATCATCCTTGTTGTACACACCTTTTGAGAGGGATACGCATGAATCGTTATTTATTAGAATACTCTATGTGCTTCACTTATATCTTTTGAGCTAGGCAATTTTGCTCTAGTGCTTCACTTATATCTTTTTAGAGCACGACGGTGGCTTTATTTTATAGAAAATTTTGAACTCTCTTGCTTCAATTATATTATTTTGAGAGTCTCTCTAAATAGCATGGTAATTTGCTTTGGTTATGAATTTAGTCCTAATACGATGGGCATCCAACAGGGATATAATAAAAACTTTCATATAAAGTGCATTGAATACTATGAGAAGTTTGATTCCTTATGATTGTTTTGAGATATAAAGATGATAATGTTAGAGTCATGCTAGTGAGTAATTGTGGATTGGTAGAAATACTTGTGTTAAAGTTTGTGATTCCCGTAGCATGCATGTATGGTGAACCGTTATGTGATGAAGTTGGAGCATGATTTATTTATTGATTGTCTTCCTTATGAGTGGCGGTCGGGGACGAGCGATGGTCTTTTCCTACTAATCTATCCCCCTAGGAGCATGCGTCTATTACTTCGTTTTGATAACTAATAAATTTGTGCAATAAGTATGTGAGTTCTTTATGACTAATGTTGAGTCCATGGATTATACGCACTCTCACCCTTCCACCATTGCTAGCCTCTCTAGTACCGCGCAACTTCCGCTGATGCCTTAAACCCACCATTTACCTTCCTCAAAACAGCCACCAAACCTACCTATTATGGCATTACCATTACAATTCCGAGATATATTGCCATGCAACTTCCACCGTTCCGTTTACTATGACACGCTTCATCATTGTCATATTGCTTTGCATGATCATGTAGTTGACATCGTATTTGTGACAAAGCCACCATTCATATTGTTTGTACATGTCACTCTTGAGTCATTGCACATCCCGGTATACCGCCGGAGGCATTCATATAGAGTCATATATTTGTTCTAGTGTCGAGTTGTAATTCTTGAGTTGTAAGTAAATAAAAGTGTGATGATCATCATTATTAGAGCATCGTCACATGTGAGGAAAGGATGATGGAAGCTATGATTACCTCACAAGTTGGGATGAGTCTTCGTACTTTATAAAAAAATAAAAGAGGCCAAAGAAGCACAAAAAAATAAAAGAGGCCAAAGAAGCCCACCAAAAAATGAGAGAAAAGAGAGAAGGGACAATGCTACTACCCTTTTTCCACACTTGTGCCTCAGAGTAGCACCATGATCTTCATGAGAGAGAGTCTCTTAAGTTATCACTTTCATATACTAGTGGGAAATTTTCATTATAGAACTTGGCTTGTATATTCCAATGATGGGCTTCCTCAAATTTCCCTAGGTCTTCATGAGCAAGCGAGTTGGATGCACACCCACTTAGTTTCTTTTTGAGATTTCATACACTTATAGCTCTAGTGCATCCGTTGCATGGCAATCCCTACTCACTCACATTGGTATCTATTGATGGGCATCTGCATAGCTCATTGATACGCCTAGTTGATGTGAGGCTATCTCCTACTTTTTTGTCTTCTCCACAACTACCATATTCTATTCCACATGAACTGCTATATCCATGGCTCACGCTCTTGTATTGTGTGAAAGTTGAAAAAGTTTGAGAACATCAAAAGTATGAAACAATTGCTTGGCTTGTCATCGGGGTTGTGCATGATTTAATACTTTGTGTGATGAAGATGGAGCATAGCAAAACTATATGATTTTGTAGGGATAACTTCCTTTGGCCATGTTATTTTGAGAAGACATGATTGCTTTGTTAGTATGCTTGAAGTGTTATTGTTTTATGTCAATATTAAACTTTTGTTTTGAATCTTATGGATCTGAATATTCATGCCACAATAAAGAAAATTAAATAGATAAATATAGTAGGTAGCATTCCACATCAAAAATTCTGTCTTTATCATTTACCTACTCAAGGACGAGCAGGAATTAAGCTTGGGGATGCTTGGCACGTCTCCAATGTAGCTATAATTTGTTATTGTTCCATGTTATTATATTATCTGTTTTGGATGTTTTATATGCATTAATATGCTATTTTATATTATTTTTGGGACTAACCTATTAACCTAGAGCCCAGTGCCAGTTTATGTTTTTCCTTGTTTTTTGAGTTTCGCAGAAAAGGAATATCAAACGGAGTCCAAACAGAATAAAACTTTTGCCATGATTTTTCTTGGACCAGAAGACGGACGTGGGACTTGGAGTCCAAGTCAGAAGACCCTCGAGGAGACGACAAGCTAGGGATGCACCCCTAGGGCTTGTGGCCCCCTCGGACACCCCCTGGCCTCCTTCCTTGGCCTATAAATTCAGATATATTCCCAAACCCTCAAAAGCATCCATGAAAATACTTTTCCGCTGCCACAACCTTCTGTTCCGTGAGACCCATCTTAGGGACTTTTTCGGTGATCTGCCGGAGGGGGATTCGATCACGGAAGGCATCTACATCAACCCTATTGCCCTTTCGATGAAGCATGAGTAGTTTACCTCATACCTACGGGTCCATAGATAGTAGCTAGATGGCTTCTTCTCTCTCTCTGTCTATGTTCTTCAATACCATGTTCTCCTCGATGTTCTTGGAATTCTATCCGATGTAGTATTCTTTTGCGGTGTGTTTGTCGAGATCCGATGAATTGTGGATTTATGATCATATTATCTATGAATATTATTTGAATCTTCTCTGAATTCTTATATGCATGATTTGATATCTTTGTATTTCTCTTCAAATTATCGGTTTGGTTTGGCCAACTAGATTAGTATGTCTTGCAATGGGAGAGGTGCGTAGTTTTTGGTTCAATCTTGCGGTGTCCTCACCCAGTGACAAAGTAGGGGTAGCGAGGCACGTATTGTATTGTTGCCATCAAGGATAAAAAGATGGGGTTTCCATCATATTGCTTGAGTTTATCCCTCTACATCATGTCATCTTATTTAAGGCGTTACTCCTTTCTTTATGAACTTATTACTCTAGATGCATGTTGGATAGCGGTCGATGTCTGGAGTAATAGTAGTAGATGCAAGCAGGAGTCGGTCTACTTAACACGGACGTGATGCCTGATAACCCACAAGTATAGGGGATCGCAGCAGTTTTCGAGGGTAGAGTATTCAACCCAAATTTATAGATTCGACACAAGGGGAGCCAAAGAATATTTGAAGGTATTAGCAGCTGAGTTGTCAATTCCACCACACCTAGAGATTAATTATCTACAGCAAAGTGATCAGTAGCACAATAATATGATAGTTTTGATAGTAGTAGCAGTAGCAATGGTAACAGTAACAGTGATAGCAATAGTTTGTAGCAAGTGTAATAGTGATGAAAGCAGTAGTAACTTAGCAGAAACAATATAGGATAAATTCGTAGGCATTGGATCGGTGACTTGTTGGATGATATAGTTATAACCTAGGGCGATACGGCACTAGCTCCAGTTCATCGATATAATGTAGGCATGTGTTCCGTAAATAGTCATACGTGCTTTATTAAAAGAACTTGCATGACATCTTTTGTCCTACCCTCCCGTGGCAGCGGGGTCCATATTGGAAACTAAGGGATATTAAGGCCTCCTTTTAATAGAGAACCAGAACAAAGCATTAATGCATAGTGAATACATGAACCCCTCAAACTACGGTAATCACTGGAAGAAGTCCCAATTATTATCACTCCAGGGTTACCGGATCATAACACGTAGTAGGTGACTATAACTTGCAAGATCGGATCTAGAAAATGAATATAACAGTGATAACATAAATGGTTCAGATCTGAAATCATGGCACCAGGTCCCAAAGTGACAAGCATTAACCATGGCAAAGTCATGGACACATCAATATAAGAACATAGTGGATACTAGGGATCAAGCCCTAAGTAAACTAACTCGATTACATGATGAATCTCATCCAACTCCTCACCGACCAACATGCCTACGAAGGAATTACTCACTCCCGGTGGGGAGCATCATGGGATTGGAGATGGAGAAGGGTTGGTGATGACGAAGAACGAAGATCCCCCTCTCTAGAGCCCCAAACGGACTCCAGGTCTGCCCTCCCGAGGAAGAACAGGGCTTGGCGGCGGCTCCATCTCGTGGATCGCAATAATTCTTTGTCCCTGATTTTTTCTCTGAAAATAGGATATTATAGCGTTGGTTTCAGGGTCTGCGGGGCCACCAGGTGGGGACAACCCACCTGGGTGCGCCTGGTGAGGGGGCGCGCCCTGGTGGGTTGTGCCCACCAGGTGCCCCCCTTCGATAGGTCTTGGCTCCAGAAATTCTTATATATTATATAAAAATTCCCTGCAAAGTTTCGGTCCATTCTGAGAACTTTTATTTCTGCACAAAAACAACACCATGGTAGTTCTGCGAAAAACAGCGTCATTCCGGGGTTAGTTTCATTCAAATCATGCAAATTAGAGTCCAAAACAAGAGGAAAAGCGTTAGGAAAAGTAGATACGTTGGAGACGTATCAACTCCCCCAAGCTTAAACCTTTGCTTGTCCTCAAGCAATTCAGTTGATAAACTGAAGTGAAAAAGGAAAACTTTTACGAACTCTTTTGCTCTTGTTTGCATAAATAGGCTTAAACAGCACCCAGGTTTTCAGCCAATATTATAACTAACCATGTCGACAATAACTCTTAAAGATTATATTAACTCATATCAATGACATAATCAGCTACCGAGCAATAATAAGACTTCTCGGACGAGAACATGTTGTCAAAACAACCATGATATAATATGACAACAGTGGTATCTCGCTAGCCCTTTCTGAGACCGCAAAACATAAATGCAGAGCACCTCCAAAGTCCAAGCAGCGACTAAACATTGTAATTCATGGTAGAAAAGATCCAGTCATGATGCACCCAACATTAGCTACACACAATGCATAAGTCATGACAGTTGTGCTCTCTCAGTTTCTAGCGCTTGTTTTAGAAGGTGATGACACAACATAAAAGTAAATAGATAGTCCCTTCGCAGAGGGAAGCAGTGATTTGCAGAGGTGCCAGAGCTCAAAATTTTAAAATAGAGATAAATGATATTTTGAGACATGCACCCTTCTCATTTACTTCACGACTATCAGTTATCAATATCTCCCATGCTAAACAGGCTAGTGGCGGTTCCCAAGCGATAAAAGTAAAGGTTTTGACTCCATTGGGAGTTTTTGTTTGATTATTCGAGCGGTTAACTCTTTTTGTATTTTGTAGTTTGGGACTGGGCGTCCCTATTACCGCCCTTTTCTCATGCGATGGCAAGTGAATAAACACTCGACCTGAGAATAACCCACTTAGCATGGAAGATACCGACCACCTCCTGTCATTCCATGAATGATACAGGCACACAAAACAGATAATTTTTTGAAGTTTTTAGAGGTGGCACATGCAAATTTACTTAGGACGGCAAGGTAATACCGCATATAGGTAGATATGGTGGACTCATTTGGAATAACTTTGGGTTCAAGGTTTTTGATGTACAAGCAGAATCCCCACTTAGTACAGGCAAAGGCTAGCAATTAGATTGAGAAGCAGCCAGCTACATAGCAACAACGATCATGATCATGCATTATGCATAAGTAACATTGGACACTAGCATGAGTAGGATATGATCACCATGAACATAAATATCATAGAGGCTATATTGGTTTTGATTCAACTACATGCATGAACATGCGCCAAGTCAAGCCACTCGAACATTCAGAGGAGGATACCATATCATCATACTACATCACAATCATTTTAACGCAATGTTGATATCCAAGATAAATCATTATCCACTCCCATCTACTTACGCATGGCATGAGAAACTATAATCTCTAGTTCTCATTGCAAACATGTTTAATCATAATGGGCTGAATCATGGATACTAGGTTAAACATATTTACACAAACAGGACAAGTCGAGTTCATACAAGTTTCTCTCTGCCACGACCAGTTCATCAAATATCTTCATTATTGCCTTTCACTTGCACGACCAAACGATGTGAAAATAATAATAATGCAAGAGTGCCATGGACTAAGCTGGAATCTGCAAACATTTTATTCAACAGGAGAAGACAAGGTAAAATGGGCTCTTTATTATTTCAACAGTTATTCATATGAGAGCCACTCAACATTTTCATTGTGGTCTTCTCCTCAATACAACTCGAATAAAAGAAAAGAAATTCAGAGAAACACACTGAAATATTTTTGGAGTTGTTGGTTTTCTTGAACAAGTAAATAAAAGGGAAAAGCAAAAACGAGAAAAACTATGTACACGGGAAAGCTCCCAACAAGCAAAAGAAGAACAAGGAAATCTTTTGGATTTTCTTTTTAATATTACAACTAATCATGCATAAAAAGTAAACTAGCTACAACTAATTTTTTTGGTTTTTCTAAAGTTTCTCAAACACACAAGAAGAAAGCAAGAAAAATAAATCTAAGCATGGATGATACAATGAAAAAATGTGAACACCGACAGATGAATAAGTGGGCATGAATGTAATGTCGGTGAGAAACACGTACTCCCCCAAGCTTAGGCTTTTGACCTAACTTGATAATCGATCAGTAATATGGATAGTAGTTGGCGTGGTAGCTCACAGAGGCTCTCGGTGTGGATGCCTCGGCCCGCTGTGCTGCCTCCACTGCTGCGTTGTGAGCTCGGGCCTCACTCTCAAGAACAAAATATCTTTCTTTGTTGTGATAATCAAAAAGAGCAGGCACTGGCAAATATGTGTGCACAACAGATGTTTGGTTAAACAGCATATTATAAGTGAAGTTGTCAACCTTTCCCTTGAGAATCGTATGTTCCTTTAGGGTGGAAAAATCTAAATACTGCGTGGGTAAGATAGGATCAAAGGGCAAGGGTGCAACACCCAGCCCTCGTGCTAAACGTGTAGCATATATTCCACCATAGAAATATCCACTGTTAGCTTTGTGCTGAAGTCTGTGTGCAACAATCGCTCCAAGGTTATAATTCTTTTCACTGGTGAGAGCGGTGTGGATGAGGCTCAAGTCTGGAGCACGGAGTGTACTACAGTCTTGCTTGCCTACTATACATTTCCCGTTAAATAATGCAAAGTACTAAATTGCGGGAAAATGAATGCTCTTTATTCTACCTTGTGCCACTCCTCTGTTCTCACCATAACAAAGACTAGTCAAGAATGTTTGGTACTCAGCCTTTGACGGTTCGTCAAGTGAGCCCCAATATGGGAGTTTGCAGTGGTAAGCAAAATTCTCTAGTGATATGGTAAATGGGTTATCATAAAGCATAAACGACACCATAGACTCACGGGGAAAGAATTTAAATCCTTTGACAAATGATTCAGTGAGAAGGTGGCGTTGTTCACACTTATCTGAAAGGTAGGGACCGAGACCAGCATTGTGAACATATTGCTCAAATTCTTCTTTAATGCCCACACGTATCATATACTCATCGCAAGGCCATAAGCATGTTTTGGTGGCGGCATCTCGAGTGGAACTTTCACTTGGTTCAACATATGACCAGCGAGCGGAGCTGTCACTAGAGGATGCCCTCGAGTATCGCCTCCTCGAGGAACTCCTTCCAAACAAGTTCATCATGTCCGCGTACAATTTTCTAAAAAAAATTGGGTGATAAAAGTTTGTCAACAAAACTTTATAAGATTGATAGCAACTACTCATAGGGATACATAGAGGCCAAAGCAAGCATTCAAACTACTTAGAACACTAAGAATTCAACATGCAAGAACATCTACAGCAGCACCAAGAGTAGCTAATTATTCAAAATATAAACCACTAGAACAAAAACTAATTGGACAAACGGTGGAGTCACATACCAAGCAACAATCCCCCGAAACAGTTTCAGAAATGGAGCTTCGAGCAAAGAGATCGAAATCCGCGGGTTTGGGAGCAAGAACACAGGAGAGAGAGCAATGGAGATTTTTTTCTAGAGGTAGGTGATGATGTGGTATAAAGAGATAATTGAGGGGGCCCACGTGGGGACCACAACCCACCAGGGTGCGCCTGGGGGTGCTGGCGCGCCCAGGTGGGTTGTGCCCACCTGGTGCACCTCCCTCTGATGTTTATTGTACCAAAAATTCTTAAATATTCAGAAAAAATGTATTAAATTTTCAAGACATTCTGAGAACTTTTATTTTTTGGGTCATTTTTTATTGCACGGGAAATTCAGAAAACAGATAAAACATGGCATTTTATTTTATTTAACAAATAAAAATAGAGAGTGAAAAGTAGAGATAGAATGTAGTGCTTACTAAATTCATCAACTTCATACCGCTCAAAAATGATCCATTAATAAGCTTGATCAAGTCTTATTAACAACCACTTTCGATTAGCATGAAACCGAGGAACTTTCGTAAATCACAAAGTTACCTCAATGGGATATGCATTTCCCCAACAATAAGCATTTCATATTTCTTTTTGACAGTAGGTAGAGGTATTTGAAAACTTCTAATAGTGATTGTTAGAGATTTTTCAATAACATTAATACCATTCGCTTGGAATTGTTTCTTCAGAAAGTGCACCGTGTGCTCATTACCATTGATATGAAAAGTGACCTTGCTTTTATTGCAATCAATAACAGCCCCTGCAGTATTCAAGAAGGGTCTATCAAGGATAATCGACATGTTGTCATCCTCGAGCATCTCAAGTATAACAAAGTCAGTCAAAATGGTAACATTAGCAACAACAACGGGCATATCCTCGCAGATATCGATAGGTATGGCAGTGGACTTATCAACCATTCACAAAGATATTTCAGTAGGTGTGAGTTTATTCAAATCAAGTCTTTTATATAAAGAGAAAGGCATAACACTAACACCAGCTCCTAAATCACACAAATCAGTTTTCACATAATTCTTTTTGATAGAGGAAGGTATAGTTGGTATTCCCGGATCTCCAAATTTTTTAGGTACTCCATCTTTAAAAGTATAATTCGCAAGCATAGTGGAGATTTCAGCTTCCGGTATTTTCCTCTTATTTGTGATGATGTCTTTCATATACTTTGCATAAGGAGGCATTTTCAAGATATCAGTCAAGCGAGTACGCAAAAAGACTGGCCTCAGCATTTCAGCAAAGCGTTCAAATTCTTCATTTTCATTATTTTTAGTTGACTTGGGTGGAAAAGGCATAGGTTTTTGAACCCACGGTTCTCTTTCTTTACCGTGTTTTCTAGCAATGAAGTCGCTTTTATCATACCTTTTATTCTTAGGTTGTGGGTTATCAAGATCAACAGGTGGTTCTATCTCAACATCATTGTCTGGTTCTTTATTATTTCGTTGAGAGTCTTCATGAACATTAGCATTATCTTTTTCATTATCACTAGGTGAGTGTTCATTACCAGACTAGGTTTCATCATTAGAGATAGAAACTTCATTATCATTGTTAGGAGGTTTCTCTATCTCAGGTTCACTAGGAGCATGCAAAGTCCTATCATTTTTCTTTGTCTTCTTCTTTCTAGAAGGACTAGGTGCACTAGTGTTGGCTCTTTGTGAATCTTGTTCAATTCTTTTTGGGTGTCCCTTAGGATAAAGTGGTTCCTGAGTCATTTTACCTCCTCTACACTATTGCAGGATGCTGGTAACGTGACACTACGATCAGAGACCCTTCAAGAAACTGTGTGCAATGCAATAATCGCAAACGGTGTTGTATGAAAACCGTCAGAAATGTATAAAACGTTTGCGATGACAGATGCATCAAACACGGTTCAGGTTTTAGTTGCGTGTGCGATGAAGGACATACGGTTCAGTTCAATTAATTTTTGTGATGAGGAGGAACAAAAGAAACGGGCAGCTAGATGAAGGCGTGTGCGATACACAGCATACAGTTCACTCGGATGAACTGTTTGTGATTAGGCAACACAAAAGAAATGGTCAGCCAGATCAAGGTGTGTGTGATTGAGGGCATACGCTTCATAAGGATTAACTGTTTGCGATTAGGCAACAGAACAGAAATGGGTCAGCCATATCAAAGTGTCTGCGATTGATGGCATACACTTCACATGGATGAACTGTTTGCGATTAGCCACAACAAACTGAAATAGTTAGATAGATCAATGTGTGTGCGCTAGACGGGCACACACATTCTAATTAAAAGAACCATGCACGATGGTGCTGACATTGCCTATTGCGGTGCACCCCTATGGTGCAAACGCCATGTACGCGGCCGAGAAGGCGTACGTGCCCACGTTACGCCTTCCGGGAATAGTGCCGCACTTATAACCGTCAGTAAATTTTTAGCATGCGTCCCACCACATTCCAAATTGCAAACCTATTCACCCCGATCAAAACCTAAACGGTTTCCCACTTAGGAGCGTATTACTACCGGTTATAAATACTACTACTCCAAGATGACTGCACATTCCTCCTCAACTCCTCATCCACAAAAAAGTCAAAAACAAACAAGTCATTCATCATCGTTCCCTTGCATCCGCCATGGCCAGCGTGAGTTCTGGGTCGAGAGATTGCCACCGGGGAGAGGTGAGCCTAGAAGCGGGAGCACAAGAGATGTCCCTCCTCGCTGCGAAAGCAACCAACATGTCCCGCCGCACGGTCGTAGCAGCAGAGAGGTCCCGCTGCGCCACCGAAGCAGCACGGAGGACCCGTCGTGCCGTTGATGCAGCAGACTGGTCTGGCCGTGCTGCGGAAGCAGAAGAGATGTCCCGCCGCGCCACGAATGCAGTAGAGATGTCCTCCCATGCCGCGGCGGCCTGGGAAATTGCCTCGTGGGCAGGCGAGGACTCTTACAGGCGCATGCGTGCCCTCGTCCTCAGGCAGATGGATCGGATCTCCAAGTGGGCGAGGTTGCAGGATGACCTACAAGCCTCGTTTGAACAGTCTACCGACGTCATCCAGCAACTAAATGAGAGCAATGCGAAGCTCTGGGCCAAGCGCGACCTGCTGAGGGCGAAGATCGTCGGAAGTGCGGAGCAGCAGGAGCAGATCACTACCTTGTTGAAGAGGACCGGCATCATCGTCGAGAAACTTATGGACGAGAATGACATGCCGCGCATCGAGCACAGAAGGCTGGTGGAGCAATCTGTGGATTCTCTCAACCAACATCTTAAGGACAAGAAAGAGCTCGTCGCCGCCTGCCGCGGAGACTAGTTCCTGCTATGGCTTCCTTCTTATTTTGCCCTTGTGTATATCGGGTGCTGTCGCATGTGGCTTTTTTTAATTATGTTTATAAATATGTAAGACAATTATTATCCGATGTCATCGTCCTTATATTCATCATGCTTGCTATAAGTTGCAGTCGATGCTATATAGGTCTGTCGGATCTAACATCAAGATCCGTGCAAAACTTTCTTTTTAGATTTTCATTTTTCTCTCTTAAATCTCAGTCCAGTGAGACATATAGCCATGCCGTAGAACAGTTGCTCTGGCACCATTAATGGAGACGTTGGGAGGGAGGTGCGCGGCGGGTAGCGGTCAAAAGGGCTCTCCTCCCGATGAGCACGTGCACGGGTCTGATCGCACGCCTCCCATACTCAAATAGCTACCCCGCACGGCACCTCCTAGCCAATAAAAAAGGGGATGTGTGGCCGCATGTAATTGGTAAGTCGAACGCCCACGGTTTCAATAATACTTGTGTTTCCGATTTGTAACGTGATAGCAGTTGTTCCAAAATGACTTTGTTGATTGTTAATGTGTGTGCCTTCGCAAATCGGACAGAAAATTACCACATCATGTTGGTGCCATGTCATGAGACCATGCCAAGTTTCATGATTTCCAGGCGTGTTTTGGAATTATAGGAATTAAAAAACCAAGTTTCTCAATCTTTCCGACCAAGCCACGACGCCCAGATGTTTGAATTTCACTCCGATCTCTTGCATGGGACCCAGAAATTCACCCAAGGACACACATGTGATTTTTCAAACAACTTTGGTGCACTGGAGCATGTGCTTGTAGTTCAAATTTGAATTATGCACATTAAATGCCCAGAAACTCAATTAATGTATAAAAAGGCCAAACGAACCTAGAATAATTCCAAAAGTTAGCACGGTACTTCTATTTGGTCTAATCTAGCTGTGTAAAAAACTAAGGTGGGAGAAGGCAGTGTACGTATGTCGTTTAGCACACGGAGGTGACACGTTCCCTCTCGGAACCACGAGCCTTCTTGTGGGAAGCTCCGGTTTGCAAGAAACTTACACCAAAGCTTGTCCCAATTCAGGCAAAAAATTACCACAGCATGTTGTTGCCATGTCATGAAACCATGCCAAGTTTCATGATTTTCAGGCGTGTTTTGAAATTACAGGAATTAAAAAAACCAAGTTTCCTAATCTTTTCGGCCGAGCCACGACGCCCAGATGTTTGAATTTCACTCCCATCTCTTGCATGGGACCTAGAAATTAACCAAAAGACACACATGTGATTATTCAAACAACTTTGGTGCACTGGAGCATGTGCTTGTAGTTCAAATTTGAATTATGCACATTAGATGCCTAGAAACTCAATTAATGTATAAAAAAGGTGAAACGAGCCCGGAATAATTCCAAAATTTAGCACGGTACTTCTATTTGGTCTAATCTGGCTGTGTAAAAAATTGAGGCGGGAGAAGGCGGTGTACGTATGTCGTTCCGCACATGGAGGTGACACGTTCCTTCTCGGAACCACAAGCCTTCTTGAGGGAAGCTCCGGTTTGCAAGAAGCTTACACCAAAGCCTGTCCCAATTCGGCCAAAAAAATACCGCAGCATGTTGGTGCCATGTCATAACACCATGCCAAGTTTCATGATTTGCAGTTGTGTTTTGGAATTATAGGAATTAAAAAACCAAGTTTCTCAATCTTTTCGGCCGAGCCACGACGCCCATATGTTTGAATTTCACTCCAATCTCTTGCATGGGACCTAGAAATTCACCCAAGGAAGCACATGTGATTTTTCAAACAACTTTGGTGCACTGGAGCCTGTGCTTGTAGTTCAAATTTGAATTATGCACATTAAATGCCCAGAAACTCAATTAATGTATAAAAAGGCGAAACGAGCCCGGAATAATTCCAAAATTTATCATGGTACTTCTATTTGGTCTAATCTGACTGTGTAAAAAAATTAAGGCGGGAGAAGGCAGTGTACGTGTGTTGTTTCGCACACGGAGGTGACACGTTCCCTCTCGGAACCATGAGCCTTCTTGAGGCAAGCTCTGGTTTGCAAGAAGCTTACACCAAAGCTTGTCCCAATTCGGCCAAAAAAATTACCATAGCATGTTGATGTCATGTCATGAGACCATGCCAAGTTTCATGATTTTCATGCGTGTTTTGGAATTACAGGAATTAAAAACCAAGTTTCTCAATCTTTCCAGCCGAGCAACGACGCCCAGATGTTTGAATTTCAGTCCCATCTCTTGCATGGGACCTAGAAATTCACCCAAGGACACACATGTGATTTTTCAAACAACTTTGGTGCACTGGAGCCTGTGCTTGTAGTTCAAATTTCAATTATGCACATTAAATGCCCACAAACTCAATTAATGTATAAAAAATGCCAAACGAACCCGGAATAATTCCAAAATTTAGCACTGTACTTCTATTTGGTCTAATCTGGCTGTGTAAAAAATTAAGGCGAGAGAAGGCAGTGTACGTATGTCGTTTCGCACACGGAGATGACACGTTCCCTCTCGGAACCACGAGCCTTCTTGAGGGAAGCTCCGGTTTGCAAGAAGCCTATGCCAAAGCTTGTCCCAATTTGGCCAAAAAAATTACCGTGGCATGTTCGTGCCATGTCATGAGAGCATGCCAAGTTTCATGATTTTCAGGCGTGTTTTGGAATTACAGGAATTAAAAAAACAAGTTTCTCAATCTTTCGGGCCGAGCCACGACGCCCAGATGTTTGAATTTCACTCTCATCTCTTGCATGTGACCTAGAAATTCACCCAAGGACACACATGTGATTTTTCAAACAACTTTGGTGCACTGGAGCACGTGCTTGTAGTTCAAATTTGAATTACACACATTAAATGTGTAGAAACTCAATTAATATATAAAAAAGCCAAACGAACATGGAATAATTCCAAAAATTAGCAGGATACTTTTATTTGCTCTAATCTACCTGTGTAAAAAAATTAAGGCGAGAGAAGGCAGTGTACGTATGTCGTTTCGCACACGGAGGTGACACGTTCCTTCTCGGAACCATGAGCCTTCTTGAGGGAAGCTCCGGTTTGCAAGAAGCTTACACCAAAGCTTGTCCCAATTTGGCCAAAAAAATTACTGCAGCATGTTGGTGCCATGTCATGACACCATCCCAAGTTTCATGATTTTCAGCCGTGTTTTGGATTTACGGGAATTAAAAAACCAAGTTTCTCAATCATTCCGGCCGAGCCACATCATCCAGATGTTTGAATTTTATTCTCATTTCTTGCATGGGACCTATAAATTCACCGAAAGACACACATGTGATTTTTCAGCAAACTTTGGTGCATTGGAGCATGTGCTTGTAGTTCAAATTTGAATTATGCACATTAAATGTCTAGAAACTCAATTAATGCATAAAAATGCCAAACGAACCCGGAATTATTCCAAATTTAAACACGACACTCATGTACTAGTTGCATGTTCACTGTATGTAAATGTTCTAGCAATTCAAACACCATCCTTTCCCTCTATAACACCATTTTGTTTTTCAAAACATAATGAAAAAAATCAGGTATACCACAAACAGTTTACTAGAAAGAATCGTGTGGGATGCGATATAAAATATCTTGGCGAACCGTCTTGTCTGGCTTACGTAGGAAGCTTCGTCGTCTACAGTTCACCGCCCCCGTTTGGACCACACTTGTGGGCCAGTTTCTCGCGGCACCGGGCGAAATTTTTTGGCCACCGCGGAAATATCTATCTCCCCACACCCTCCCTCCTACCAAAAGCCACATTTGCACTGTTCCTCCTTGCTTTCCAAGTTCAAACCTTCACTGCTGCTTACTGGCAGCTCAGCCTCCTCATCGGCCAGCACCGCCTCCTCGTCGGCTACCCTTCTTCTTGCAGCGCCGCCTCCTCACCGGCGACCCTTCTTCTTGCAGCGCCGCCTCCTCGCTGGCGACCCTTCTTCTTGCTGCGCGGCCTCCTCGCTGCCGACCCTTCTTCTTGCTGCACGGCCTCATCAATATGGTCAGGTAATCCACGCCCCACCCACACCATCCTCCTCCTTTCCCGTCCCACATGCCCCGACCGACAGAGCGACACCTTCCACCGAAATTACTGCCCCTCCTCCAACTAAGCGCTGCCCACAGCCATTTTACACGCAGTATAACGTGGAGCTGAGTAGCATGCGACCGCACACGCGAACGAGGTCGCTATGGCTGACATGGGTGTCGACCGCCAGATCTTGGAGGAGCACCTCGTCTTTGAGGCCACCGCCGACACCACCGCGCGGTTGTCTACTTTAAAATACAGTTCGTGATGTTTCTGGAGGCCACCGCCAGTGCCTTCTAGTGATTTGTCCTCTATAATGTTAATATGCAATCTGATGTTCAGTTAACAGTTTGGTCCTCTGAAATGTAATGTTCATTTAACACTTTGGTCCAACAATTGCTACATTTCGTAGTACTGTTCTCAAGCATTCTTTGTTTTGTTAATTGTCTTATCTTCTAGTGCATGTTTCTATTCTGCAATGTCGTGCTCAGTTAACTATTTTGTTTTATTTGGTCTATTGTCCATTTAACTGTTTGGTTCAGTTCTGCAATTTGATTTTCATTTGTTTTGGGTACAATTTTCTATTGTTATGCATGTAACACCAATCGAATTTGGTTGTACTCAATACATATTCTACTGATAGTATGGCAACTCTTAGTTACCCTGGTCAAGATCTTCCTTATGTGTGTTGCAGGGAAACAATGGGAGACACTGCGGTTTACCATCGAGGTTTGTTCAAGCAGGGTCCTTTGGCTAATAGCAAATTATTATGCAGTTGCAGGAATCATTCTAATGTTTAGGTTTCTTACAATTTGGTCTTGCACATGTAGGTCCTGCTGTCAGAGGCTTAGACCCACTGTTCGACCCATTTTGCATATAGGGAAATGAGATGTCCATGAATATCAGTCAAGTCAAGAAACTCGGAAAGATTGTTAGGATGAAGAAACTTGCGATGAATAACAGCAAGATCTTTGTTTGCACAATGAAGAAGACATCAGTCAACTATAGGATGGTACCAACTCTTTTACCTTGTTTTTACCCCTTGCGCCATTTCAAAATTTACAACAGCGATTTATGCATAGCTTTGTTTCCAGTACTTTTCAAAGCAGTTCACCGATGATTACCTCTCAAACCACCTGCATGGTCAAGAGGCAAGGAAGTTATTCATTCAACATCCACGGTAAAATATTGAAGTCTTGCTAAAGAGGACGAAGGTTGGGCGGGCAATTATCCATAGCCACTGGCCTAAAGTTGCAAGGACATTCCAGTCAAAAAAAAGTTGCAAGGACATTCAACATCACTGAAGGCTCAATATTTGCCTTCCACTTCTGCAGTTTCCCAGATGAGATTCATCTGCCTATTTACCGTGTATGATGCTACTTTCCAAAGGTTTTTGATGCTACATGTGAAACTTGGTGCTGTTGTGTAATGCCGTAACTGAGTGCCGAAGCTATCTGATGTAATTCGATTATGAAATCATGGTTGCTTTTATACATATATGAAATATCTGGCGTGTTTTATAAGAAATATAAGTTTGATTAGTACATGGATTATCAATAATAGGCTAATTACCCTTCTTATTGGGGTTTTCTATTGCAAACGGTTACTCAGACAACACTGTGGGCGATGAACTCAAACAACCCGCACGGTTTCTAGAAAGTAGGCATGTTCTATCAACTAACAATCACACATGGCTTCCGGCAGTGAACTGTTTGCGTTAGGCCACCTTGCACAAACGTTTCCACACAAAGAACTATGTTGGATGTACATACCTACGGAAATGATTTTCTGGGATTCACCGTGTGGGATGTACATGTTGGAAATATGCCCTAGAGGCAATAATAAAAGCATTATTATTATATTTCCTTGTTCATGATGATTGTCTTTATTCATGCTATAATTGTGTTATCCGGAAATCGTAATGCATGTGTGAATAACAGACACCAACATGTCCCTAGTGAGCCTCTAGTTGACTAGCTCGTTGATCAACAGATAGTCATGGTTTCCTGACTATGGACACTGGATGTCATTGATAACGAGATCACATCATTGGGAGAATGATGTGATGGACGAGACCCAATCCTAAACATAGCACAAGATCGTATAGTTCGTTTGCTAGAGTTTTGCAATGTCAAAGTATCTTTTCCTTAGACCATGAGATCGTGTAACTCCCGGATACCGTAGGAGTGCTTTGGGTATGCCAAACGTCACAACGTAACTGGGTGACTATAAAGGTAGACTACGGGTATCTCCGAAAGTGTCTGTTGGGTGACATGGATCAAGACTGGGATTTGTCACTCCGTATGACGGAGAGGTATTACTGGGCCCACTCGGTAATGCATCATCATAATGAGCTCAGAGTGACCAAGTGTCTGGTCACAGGATCATGCATTACGGTACGAGTAAAGTGACTTGCCGGTAACGAGATTGAACGAGGTATTGGGATACCGACGATCGAATCTCGGGCAAGTAACATATCGATAGACAAAGGGAATAGCGTACGGGGTTGATTGAATCCTCGACATCGTGGTTCATCCGATGAGATCATCGTGGAGCATGTGGGAGCCAACATGGGTATCCAGATCCCGCTGTTGGTTATTGACCGGAGAGTCGTCTCGGTCATGTCTGCTTGTCTCCCGAACCCGTAGGGTCTACACACTTAAGGTTCGGTTACGCTAGGGTTGTAGGGATATGTATATGCAGTAACCCGAATGTTGTTCGGAGTCCCGGATGAGATCCCGAACGTCACGAGGAGTTCCGGAATGGTCCGGAGGTAAAGATTTATATATGGGAAGTCCTGTTTCGGGCATCGGGACAAGTTTCGGGGTTATCGGTATTGTACCGGGACCACCGGAAGGGTCCCGGGGGTCCACGGGGTGGGTCCACCTGCCCCGGGGGGCCACATGGGCTGTAAGGGGGTGCGCCTTGGCCTAATGGGCCAAGGGCACCAGCCCCACATAGGCCCATGCGCCTAGGGTTCAAGGGGGCAAGAGTCCTAGGAGGGTAAGGCACCTCCTAGGTGCCTTGGGGGGGAGGGAAACCCCCCCTTGGCCGCCGCACCCCCTAGGAGATTGGATCTCCTAGGGCCGGCCACCCCCCCCTTGGCACCCCTATATATAGTGGGGGGAGAGGAGGGACTTCATACCTGAACGCCTCGGTCTTTGGTTGCCTCCTTCTCCCTCCCCAACACCTCCTCAACCTCCATAGTGCTTAGCGAAGCTCTGCCGGAGTACTGCAGCTCCATCAACACCACGCCGTCGTGCTGCTGCTGGTGCCATCTCCCTCAACCTCTCCTCCCTCCCTTGCTGGATCAAGAAGAGGAGACGTGGCTGTTCCGTACGTGTGTTGAACGCGGAGGTGCCGTCCGTTCGGCGCTGGTCATCGGTGATTTGGATCACGTCGAGTACGACTACATCATCACCGTTCTTTTGAACGCTTCCGTGCGCGATCTACAAAGGTATGTAGATGCATCTGATCACTCGTTGCTAGATGAACTCCTAGATGATCTTGGTGAAACGAGTAGGAAAATTTTTGTTTTCTGCAACGTTCCCCAACAGTGGTATCAGAGCTAGGTCTATGCGTAGTTCTTCTTGCGCGAGTAGAACACAATTTGTTGTGGGCGTAGATTTGTCAACTTTCTTGCCGTTACTAGTCCTTTCTTGCTTCAGCGGTATTGTGGGATGAAGCGGCCCGGACCAACCTTACACGTACGCTTACGTGAGACCGGTTCCACCGACTAACATGCACTAGTTGCATAAGGTGGCTGGCAGGTGTCTGTCTCTCCCACTTTAGTTGGAGCGGAATCGATGAACAGGGTCCTTATGAAGGGTAAATAGAAGTTGACAAATCACGTTGTGGCTTTAACGTAGGTAAGAAAACGTTCTTGCTAGAACCCTAATTCAGCCACGTAAAAACTTGCAACAACAATTAGAGGACGTCTAACTTGTTTTTGCAGCAAGTGGTTTGTGATATGATATGGCCAAAGTTGTGATGAATGATGAATGATCTATATGTGATGTATGAGATGTTCATGCTATTGTAATAGGATTCACGACTTGCATGTCGATGAGTATGACAACCGGCAGGAGCCATAGGAGTTGTCTTTATTCTTTTAATGACCTGCGTGTCATCGAGAAACGCCATGTAAATTACTTTACTTTATTGCTAAACGCGTTAGCCATAGTAGTAGAAGTAATAGTTGGCGAGCAACTTCATGGAGACACGATGATGGAGATCATGATGATGGAGATCATGGTGTCAAGCCGGTGACAAGATGATCACGGAGCCCCAAGATGGAGATCAAAGGAGCTATGTGAAAATGGCCATATCATGTCACGTTTATTATTTGATTGCATGTGATGTTTATCATGTTTTTGCATCTTGTTTACTTAGAACGACGGTAGTAAATAAGATGATCCCTCACAATAAAATTCAAGAAGTGTTCCCCCTAACTGTGCACCGTTGCGACAGTTCGCTGTTTCAAAACACCACGTGATGATCGGGTGTTTTATTCAGACGTTCACATACAACGGGTGTAAGACAGATTTACACATGCAAACACTTAGGTTGACTTGACGAGCCTAGCATGTACAGACATGGCCTCGGAACACAGAAGACTGAAAGGTTGAGCATGAGTCGTATAGAAGATACGATCAACATGAAGATGTTCACCGATGTTGACTAGTCCGTCTCACGTGATGATCGGACACGGTCTAGTTTAACTCGGATCATGTAATACTTAGATGACTAGAGGGATGTCTAATCTAAGTGGGAGTTCACTAATAATTTGATTAGTTGAACTTAATTATCATGAACTTAGTCTAAAATCTTTGCAATATGTCTTGTAGATCAAATGGCCAACGTAGTCCTCAACTTCAACGCGTTCCTAGAGAAAACTAAGCTGAAAGACGATGGCAGCAACTATACGGACTGGGTCCGGAACCTGAGGATCATCCTCATAGCTGCCAAGAAAGATTATGTCCTACAAGCACCGCTTGGTGACGCACCCGTTCTCCCTGCAGAACAAGATGTTATGAACGCTTGGCAGGCACGTTTCGATGACTACTCCCTCGTTCAGTGCGGCATGCTTTACAGCCTAGAGCCGGGGCTCCAAAAGCGTTTTGAGAAACATGGAGCATATGAGATGTTCGAAGAGCTGAAAATGGTTTTCCAAGCTCATGCCCGGGTCGAGAGATATGAAGTCTCCGACAAATTCTTCAGCTGTAAGATGGAGGAAAACAGTTCTGTCAGTGAGCACATACTCACTATGTCTGGGTTGCATAACCGCTTGACTCAGCTGGGAGTTAATCTCCCGGATGATGCGGTCATTGACAGAATCCTCCAGTCGCTTCCACCAAGCTACAAGAGCTTTGTGATGAACTTCAATATGCAGGGGATGGAAAAGACCATTCCTGAAGTATTTGCTATGCTGAAATCAGCAGAGGTAGAAGTCAGGAAAGAACATCAAGTGTTGATGGTCAATAAAACCACTAAGTTCAAGAAAGGCAAGGGTAAAAAGAACTTCAAGAAGGACGGCAAGGGGGTTGCCGCGCCCGGCAAGCAAGCTGCCGGGAAGAAGCCAAAGAATGGACCCAAGCCCGAGACTGAGTGCCTTTATTGCAAGGGAAGCGGTCACTGGAAGCGGAACTGCCCTAAGTACTTAGCGGATAAGAAGGCCGGCAAAACCAAAGGTATATGTGATATACATGTAATTGATGTGTACCTTACTAGTGCCCGTAGTGGCTCCTGGGTATTTGATACCGGTGCAGTTGCTCACATTTGTAACTCAAAGCAGGGGCTGCGGAATAAGCGGAAACTGGCAAAGGACGAGGTGACGATGCGCGTCGGGAATGGTTCCAAGGTCAATGTGATCGCCGTCGGCACGCTACCTCTGCATCTCCCTTCGGGATTAGTTTTAAACCTTAATAATTGTTATTTAGTGCCAGCTTTGAGCATGAACATTGTATCGGGATCTCGTTTAATTCGAGATGGCTACTCTTTTAAATCTGAGAATAATGGTTGTTCCATTTTTATGAGAGATATGTTTTATGGTCATGCTCCTATGGTGAATGGTTTATTCCTTATAAATCTCGAACGTGATGCTACACATATTCATAATGTGAGTACCAAAAGAAGTAAGGTTGATAATGATAGTCCCACATACTTGTGGCACTGCCGCCTTGGTCACATAGGTGTCAAACGCATGAAGAAGCTCCATGCTGATGGACTTTTAGAGTCTCTTGATTATGAATCATTTGACACGTGCGAACCATGCCTTATGGGTAAAATGACCAAGACTCCGTTCTCAGGAACAATGGAGCGAGCAACCGACTTATTGGAAATCATACATACTGATGTGTGCGGTCCGATGAGTGTTGAGGCTCGCGGTGGCTATCGTTATGTTCTCACCCTCACTGATGATTTAAGTAGGTATGGGTATATCTACTTAATGAAACACAAGTCTGAAACCTTTGAAAAGTTCAAGGAATTTCAGAGTGAGGTTGAAAATCAACGTGACAGGAAAATCAAGTTTCTACGATCAGATCGTGGAGGAGAATACTTGAGTCACGAGTTTGGGGCACACTTAAGAAAATGTGGAATAGTTTCACAACTCACGCCGCCTGGAACACCTCAGCGTAATGGTGTGTCTGAACATCGTAATCGCACTCTGTTAGATATGGTGCGATCTATGATGTCTCTTACCGATTTACCGCTTTCTTTTTGGGGCTATGCTTTAGAGACTGCCGCATTCACTTTAAATAGGGCTCCGTCGAAATCCGTTGAGACGACACCGTATGAATTATGGTTTGGGAAGAAACCTAAGCTGTCGTTTCTAAAAGTTTGGGGATGCGATGCTTATGTCAAGAAACTTCAACCTGAAAAGCTCGAACCCAAATCGGAAAAATGCGTCTTCATAGGGTACCCAAAAGAAACTATTGGGTACACCTTCTACCTCAGATCCGAAGGCAAGATCTTTGTTGCCAAGAATGGGTCCTTTCTGGAGAAAGAGTTTCTCTCGAAAGAAGTAAGTGGGAGGAAAGTAGAGCTTGATGAAGTATTGCCTCTTGAACCGGAAAATGGCGCAACTCAAGAAAATGTTCCTGAGGTGCCAGCACCGACTAGAGAGGAAGTTAATGATAATGATCAAGATACTTCTGATCAAGCTCCTACTGAAATTCGAAGGTCCACAAGGACACGTTCCGCACCAGAGTGGTACGGAAACCCTGTCTTGGAAATCATGTTGTTAGACAACGGTGAACCTTCGAACTATGAAGAAGCGATGGCGGGACCAGATTCCGACAAATGGCTAGAAGCCATGAAATCCGAGATAGGATCCATGTATGAGAACGAAGTATGGACTTTGACTGACTTGCCCGTTGAACGGCGAGCCATAGAAAATAAATGGATCTTTAAGAAGAAGACAGACGCGGATGGTAATGTGACCATCTATAAAGCTCGGCTTGTCGCTAAGGGTTATCGACAAGTTCAAGGGGTTGACTACGATGAGACTTTCTCACCGGTAGCGAAGCTGAAGTCCGTCCGAATCATGTTAGCAATTGCCGCATTCTATGATTACGAAATATGGCAAATGGACGTCAAAACGGCATTCCTTAATGGTTTCCTTAAGGAAGAATTGTATATGATGCAGCCGGAAGGTTTTGCCGATCCTAAGAATGCTGACAAAGTGTGCAAGCTCCAACGCTCGATTTATGGGCTGGTGCAAGCATCTCGGAGTTGGAACATTCGCTTTGATGAGATGATCAAAGCGTTTGGGTTTACACAGACTTATGGAGAAGCCTGCGTTTACAAGAAAGTGAGTGGGAGCTCTGTAGCATTTCTCATATTATATGTAGATGACATACTTTTGATGGGAAATGATATAGAACTCTTGGACAGCATCAAGGCCTACTTGAATAAAAGTTTTTCAATGAAGGACCTTGGAGAAGCTGCTTATATATTAGGCATCAAAATCTATAGAGATAGATCAAGACGCCTCATAGGTATTTCACAAAGCACATACCTTGATAAGATATTGAAGAAGTTCAATATGGATCAATCCAAGAAAGGGTTCTTGCCTGTGTTACAAGGTATGAAATTGAGCTCAGCTCAATGTCCGACCACGGCAGAAGATATAGAAGAGATGAGCGTCATCCCCTATGCCTCAGCCATAGGTTCTATTATGTATGCCATGCTGTGTACCAGACCTGATGTTAACCTTGCCGTCAGTTTGGTAGGAAGGTACCAAAGTAATCCCGGCAAGGAACACTGGACAGCGGTCAAGAATATCCTGAAGTACCTGAAAAGGACTAAGGAAATGTTTCTCGCTTATGGAGGTGACGAAGAGCTCGTCGTAAAGGGTTACGTCGACGCTAGCTTCGACACAGATCTGGATGACTCTAAGTCACAAACCGGATACGTGTATATTTTGAATGGTAGGGCAGTAAGCTGGTGCAGTTGCAAGCAAAGCGTCGTGGCGGGATCTACATGTGAAGCGGAGTACATGGCAGCCTCGGAGGCAGCACATGAAGCAATATGGGTGAAGGAGTTCATCACCGACCTAGGAGTCATACCCAATGCGTCGGGGCCGATCAAGCTCTTCTGTGACAACACTGGAGCTATTGCACTTGCCAAGGAGCCCAGGTTTCACAAGAAGACAAGGCACATCAAGCGTCTCTTCAACTCCATTCGTGAAAATGTTCAAGATGGAGACATAGAGATTTGTAAAGTACATACGGACCTGAATGTAGCAGATCCGTTGACTAAACCTCTCCCTAGAGCAAAACATGATCAACACCAGAATTCCATGGGTGTTCGATTCATCACAATGTAACTAGATTATTGACTCTAGTGCAAGTGGGAGACTGTTGGAAATATGCCCTAGAGGCAATAATGAAAGCATTATTATTATATTTCCTTGTTCATGATAATTGTCTTTATTCATGCTATAATTGTGTTATCCGGAAATCGTAATGCATGTGTGAATAACAGACACCAACATGTCCCTAGTGAGCCTCTAGTTGACTAGCTCGTTGATCAACAGATAGTCATGGTTTCCTGACTATGGACACTGGATGTCATTGATAACGAGATCACATCATTGGGAGAATGATGTGATGGACGAGACCCAATCCTAAACATAGCACAAGATCGTATAGTTCGTTTGCTAGAGTTTTGCAATGTCAAAGTATCTTTTCCTTAGACCATGAGATCGTGTAACTCCCGGATACCGTAGGAGTGCTTTGGGTATGCCAAACGTCACAACGTAACTGGGTGACTATAAAGGTAGACTACGGGTATCTCCGAAAGTGTCTGTTGGGTGACATGGATCAAGACTGGGATTTGTCACTCCGTATGACGGAGAGGTATCACTGGGCCCACTCGGTAATGCATCATCATAATGAGCTCAGAGTGACCAAGTGTCTGGTCACGGGATCATGCATTACGGTACGAGTAAAGTGACTTGCCGGTAACGAGATTGAACGAGGTATTGGGATACCGACGATCGAATCTCGGGCAAATAACATATCGATAGACAAAGGGAATAGCGTACGGGGTTGATTGAATCCTCGACATCGTGGTTCATCCGATGAGATCATCGTGGAGCATGTGGGAGCCAACATGGGTATCCAGATCCCGCTGTTGGTTATTGACCGGAGAGTCGTCTCGGTCATGTCTGCTTGTCTCCCGAACCCGTAGGGTCTACACACTTAAGGTTCGGTTACGCTAGGGTTGTAGGGATATGTATATGCAGTAACCCGAATGTTGTTCGGAGTCCCGGATGAGATCCCGGACGTCACGAGGAGTTCCGGAATGGTCCGGAGGTAAAGATTTATATATGGGAAGTCCTGTTTCGGGCATCGGGACAAGTTTCGGGGTTATCGGTATTGTACCGGGACCACCGGAAGGGTCCCGGGGGTCCACGGGGTGGGTCCACCTGCCCCGGGGGGCCACATGGGCTGTAAGGGGGTGCGCCTTGGCCTAATGGGCCAAGGGCACCAGCCCCACATAGGCCCATGCGCCTAGGGTTCAAGGGGGCAAGAGTCCTAGGAGGGTAAGGCACCTCCTAGGTGCCTTGGGGGGGAGGGAAACCCCCCCTTGGCCGCCGCACCCCCTAGGAGATTGGATCTCCTAGGGCCGGCCACCCCCCCTTGGCACCCCTATATATAGTGGGGGGAGAGGAGGGACTTCATACCTGAACGCCTCGGCCTTTGGTTGCCTCCTTCTCCCTCCCCAACACCTCCTCAACCTCCATAGTGCTTAGCGAAGCTCTGCCGGAGTACTGCAGCTCCATCAACACCACGCCGTCGTGCTGCTGCTGGTGCCATCTCCCTCAACCTCTCCTCCCTCCCTTGCTGGATCAAGAAGAGGAGACGTGGCTGTTCCGTACGTGTGTTGAACGCGGAGGTGCCGTCCGTTCGGCGCTGGTCATCGGTGATTTGGATCACGTCGAGTACGACTACATCATCACCGTTCTTTTGAACGCTTCCGTGCGCGATCTACAAAGGTATGTAGATGCATCTGATCACTCGTTGCTAGATGAACTCCTAGATGATCTTGGTGAAACGAGTAGGAAAATTTTTGTTTTCTGCAACGTTCCCGAACAGTACATACATACGGAAATGATTTCTGGGATTCACGGTGTGGGACGTACATACCTACGGAAATGATTTCTGGGATTCACGGTGTGGGATGTACATACCTACGGAAATGATTTCTGGGATTCACCGTGTGGGGTGTACATACCTACGGAAATGATTTCTGGGATTTACCATGTGGGATGTACATACCTACGGAAATGATTGGGTTTCGATGCCTCGCCCAATCGCACACAGCCCCAGCCTGGGTCCCAGGAGGGCCTATCCCCGATGATTTCTGGGTCGTGTGGGAAGGACACCTTATCGCACACACTCACTTGGCGACGATTCCAAATGCCATCGCGGAAAGGGGTTTTAAACCGTTTGTTTAGGACATCGTTGTACCAGTGCTAGTTGCAACTCTAACAGAAAAGTCATGCATATTATTATTCATTTCATCAAGCAATTCTCTTTGAGATTTAGCAACTTGTTCTAATTGGGTTTGTACCATAGAAGCATGTTTTGCAACACCTCTAACATCATTTGATATTCTAAATAACAAGTCACTCAAGCGAGTAATCATATTAGAGTTGTATTTCAATTGTTTCATAACATTTGCATTGAAGTGATCTTGTTTTCTAATATAATCTTCAAACTCATAAAGGCATTGACTAGGATGCATATTGTGAAGATTGTCATTATCATTGAACTTCATTAGAGAATTTACCTCTGCCACCTTAGGTAGTGGTGGTGCATTAAGCCCATGTATTTCTTCAGTAGGTGATGATAGCAGTAGTAACTTAGCAGAAACAATATAGGATAAATTCGTAGGCATTGGATCGATGACTTGTTGGATGATATTCATCATGAGACAGTTATAACCTAGGGCGATACGGCACTAGCTCCAGTTCATCGATATAATGTAGGCATGTATTCCGTAAATAGTCATATGTGCTTTATTAAAAGAACTTGCATGACATCTTTTGTCCTACCCTCCCGTGGCAGCGGGGTCCATATTGGAAACTAAGGGATATTAAGGCCTCCTTTTAATAGAAAACCGAAACAAAGAATTAACACATAGTGAATACATGAACTCCTCAAACTACGGTAATCACTAGAAGAAGTCCCGGTTATTGCCACTCCGGGGTTACCGGATCATAACACGTAGTAGGTGACTATAACTTGCAAGATCGGATCTAGAACATGAACATAATGGTGATAACATAAACGGTTCAGATATGAAATCATGGCACCCGGGCCCAAAGTGACAAGCATTAAGCATGGCAAAGTCATAGCAACATCAATCTAAGAACATAGTGGATACTAGGGATCAAGCCCTAACAAAACTAACTCGATTACATGATGAATCGCATCCAACTCCTCACCGACCAACAAGCCTACGAAGGAATTACTCACTCCCGGTGGGGAGCATCATGGAATTGGCGATGGAGAAGGGTTGGTGATGACGAAGAACGAATATCCCCCTCTCCGGAGCCCCAAACGGACTCCAGATCTGCCCTCCCGAGGAAGAACAGGGCTTGGCGGTGGCTCCATCTCGTGGATCGCGATAATTCTTTCTCCCTGATTTTTTTCTCCGAAAATAGGATTTTATAGCGTTGGTTTCAGGGTCTGCGGGGCCACCGGGTGGGGACAACCCACCCGGGCGCGCCTGGTGAGGGGGCGCGCCCTGGTGGGTTGTGCCCACCCAGTTGCCCCCCTTCGGTAGCTCTTGGCTCCAGAAATTCTTATATATTATATAAAAATTCCCTACAAAGTTTTGTTCCATTTTGAGAACTTTTATTTCTGCACAAAAACAACACCATGGTAGTTCTGCTGAAAATAGCGTCAGTCCAGGGTTAGTTTCATTCAAATCATGCAAATTAGAGTCCAAAACAAGAGGAAGAGCATTAGGAAAAGTAGATACGTCGGAGACGTATCAATGCCTATATGCATAATCATTGCCTTGGATATTGTCATAACTTTGCGCTTTTCTATCAATTGCTCGGTTGTAATTTGTTCACCCACCGTATTATTTGCCTTCAAGAGAGAAGCCTCTAGTGAAACCTATGGCCCTCGGGTCTATTTTCTACCTTATATTTTCAGATCTATAAACCAAAAATACCAAAAAATATCTTGTTGCAATTTATTTACTTTTATTTTGTTTTATGTTTTAGCAATCTTTTATACATATCTCTATCATATCTCACCTTTGCAATTGACCATGAAGGGATTGACAACCCCTTTATCGCGTTGGGTGCAAGTGTTTGATTGTTTGCGTAGGTGCATAGACTGGAGAATTGCTTGTACATCCTACTAGATTGATACCTTGGTTCTCTAACTGAGGGAAATACGTATCTCTACTTTGCTGCATCACCCTTTCCTCTTCAAGGGAAAAACCAAAGCAAGCTCAAGAAGTAGCAATATCCTCCACACAAAATCCAACCATTACACACATTTGACCCAACTCGGTTAGACCAAATAGACGAACTCGGTGAGACCGATATAGTTTGAAATGTGAACATTAGTAATCTCGATGGGACCGACTGGAACAACTCGATGGGACCGATTTGCTAGGGCTTAGGGCAAACATCAACTCGGTGGCACCGATTGCATCAACTCGGTTAGACCAAAGTGAAGCAATAAGGCAACAGAGAGGATGTCAAGCAAACTCGGTGGGACCGATTGCATATTTCGGTGAGACCAAAATAATTGCAATAGGCAATAGAGAGTTTGCAGGGCCATCTCAGTGAGACCGAGATCCGTATCAGTGTGACCGAATTGTCTAGGGTTTCTGGCAGTGACTATGTCAACTGAACTCGATGGCGCCGGATAGGTCATTTCGATGGGGCCGAGTTTGACTTTGAGTTTCAGACATATTTGGAAGAGAAAGTGGCTGAAGGTTTTGGAGCAACACCACTAAGCACTTTGAGCAAGTAGACCATTAAGCAACACCTCGTCTCCTTTTAATAGTATTGGCTTTCCTATGGACTCAATGTGATCTTGGATCACTAAAATATAAATGAAGAGTCTTGAGCTTTTACCAATCTTTGTCCTTAGCATTTTGAGGGGTTCACATCTCTAGTCCATGTTGTGCCAATCATTGAACTTTTTGAAATATTTAACTTGAATGGATATTAGTTGAATGAGCTATATGTTGTTATGAATTACCAAAACCACCCAGGGATTAGTTGCACTTTCACTACTCAGATCACTTGACAGCTCATTTGACACTCTAGCCTTGATGATCCAAGAACGCCCTGACTTCAAAGATCTCAATCCGCCTGACATACTTGAGAGGCTCAACACACATGAATTCCAGCTATCTGAGAAGAGAAATATCTATGGTCCCAACTATGGCCGATCTCGTGCCTTGAAGGCAAAAGTTGTATCCTCATCTGAAGAATCTGACTGCAGTTCTGATGATCCTGAAAACATTGGCAAAGAGCTAGCAATGCTCGTGAGAAAGTTCCAAAAGTTCTCCAAGAAGAAACGCTTCGGGAAGTCTTCAAGATCAAGCTCCAAGAATGATGAGGCTTCCACTCATGACTACAAAAATAGAACTTGCCACAAATGCAAGAAACCAGGTCACTGCATATCTGAATGTCCACAATGGGAAAAGGAATCCAAGAAAAACAAGAAGAGCAAGGAATATGACTCCGGGAAGAAGAAGAAGAAGAAGAAGATATATTCAAAGTCTTCCTCACACAAGAAGAGCTCATCTGGCAAGGCTCGTGCTTTCGTTGGGAAGGAAATGGATTCAGAGGAGGAGTCTGCTTCTGAGGATGTAGAGGAGGCATCAAAGGAGGAGTCTGACTCTAGCGTTGCGAGTCTGGCTCTAGCTTCGACATTCGTCGCCAAGTCCATCTTCAACACTGAAGACAATGGTAACATCACCGATGCTGAAGCTAATGACGATGACTCTGCTACTACCTACTGCTTCATGGCAAGAGGTGCTAAGGTAAACTCACGTGATGCTTACTTTCAGACCTCCGGTGAAGATGACTCTGAATGTGAATCCAAACCTAGCTATAGAACTCTTGCTAAAATTGCAACTAAGCAACAAACTGCTATGGAAAAGATTCAAAAATTGCTAGATAAAAGTGATGACCTGTTGGACGAGGAAATGAATCGAACTCAGTCCTTAATAGAAGACATTAAAAATCTTCATGTTAAGTACGAGGAGCTTGAAAGGCATCATGAAACCCTCTCAGCTACTCATGAGAAGCTTTCCTACGATTATCTTCATAGGAAGCACGATCTAGAGAAACTGGGAGCATCTCATGAAGATCTTCAAAAGGAAAACGATTCACTACTCGCTCAATAGATCAGTTCCGCTTAGGAAGATTTTGTGCCACCTTGCTTAAAATGCCTTGAGCGTGATAATGTTATCTCTATTGCTGAATGTTCTACTGCTTCTGAAGTTGCAATATCTTCAACTGTTGATGTGGTAATGATACGTCTCCGCCGTATCTATAATTTTTTATTGTTCCATGACAATATTATTCAACTTTCATATACTTTTGGCAACTTTTTATACTATTTTTGGGACTAACATATTGATCCAGTGCCCAGTGCCAGTTCCTGTTTGTTGCATGTTTTTTGTTTCGCAGAATATCCATATCAAACGGAGTCCAAACGGAATAAAAACCGACGGAGATTTTTTTTGGAATATATATGATTTTTGGGAAGAAGAATCCATGCGAGACGATGCTCGAGGGGCCCATGAGGTAGGGGGGCGCGCCCTGGGGAGGCAGGCGCGCCCCTGACCCTCCTGGCCACCCCGTAAGGCGTTTGATGCCCTTCTTTCGCCACAAGAAATCTAATTTCCGGATAGAGATCATATCAAAATTTCAGCCCAATCGGAGTTACGGATCTTCGGGAATATAAGAAACGGTGAAAGGGAAGAATCTGACAACGCAGAAACAGAGAGAGACAGAGAGACAGATCCAATCTCGGAGGGGCTCTCGCCCCTCCCATGCCATGGAGGCCATGGACCAGAGGGGAAACCCTTCTCCCATCTAGGGAGGATGTCAAGGAAGAAGAAGGAGGGGGCTCTCTCCCCCTCGCTTCCGGTGGCGCCGGAACGCCACCGGGGGCCATCATCACCGCGATCTACACCAACACCTCCGCCATCTTCACCAACATCTCCATCACCTCCCCCCTCTATCTACAGCGGTCCACTCTCTCGCAACCCGCTGTACCCTCTACTTGAACATGGTGCTTTATGCTTCATATTATTATCCAATGATGTGTTGCCATCCTATGATGTCTGAGTAGATTTTCGTTGTCCTATCGGTGGTTGATGAATTGCTATGATTGATTTAATTTGCTTGTGGTTATGTTGCTGTCCTTTGGTGCCCATCATATGATTGCGCGTGTGGATCACACCCTAGGGTTAGTTGTATGTTGATAGGACTATGTATTGGAGGGCAAGAGTGACAGAAGCTTCAACCTAGCATAGAAATTGATGCATATGGGATTGAAGGGGGACCAATATATCTTAATGCTATGGTTGGGTTTTACCTTAATGAACATTAGAAGTTGTGGATGCTTGCTAATAGTTCCAATCATAAGTGCATAGAATTCCAAGTCAGGGATGGCATGCTAGCAGTGGCCTCTCCCACATAATACTTGCTATCGGTCTAGTAAAGTAGTCAATTGCTTAGGGACAATTTCGCAACTCCTACCACCACTTTTCCACACTCTCTATATTTACTTTATTGTTTATTTACTTAAACAGCCCCTAACTTTTATTTACTTGCTCTTTATTATCTTGCAAACCTATCCAACAACACCTACAAAGTACTTCTAGTTTCATACTTGTTCTAGGTAAAGCGAACGTCAAGTGTGCATAGAGTTGTATCGGTGGTCGATAGAACTTGAGGGAATATTTGTTACCTTTAGCTCCTCATCGGGTTCGACACTCTTACTTATCCAAAACTGTTGCGATCCCCTATACTTGTGGGTTATCAAGACCTTTTTTTGGCGCCGTTGCCGGGGAGCAATAGCGTGGGGTGAATATTCTCGTGTGTGCTTGTTTGCTTTATCACTAAGTAATTTTTATTTGTTGTTCTTAGTTGTTCTTTATCTTTAGTTATGGATATGGAACACGAAATACCAAAAAAATTAGGTGTACTTGCTACTCATGGAGATGGGGAACCTCCTAAAACCCTCGATGTTGGTTATGTGAAAAATATTATGTACTACTTTAATAATCCTGAGAAAACCCCGTTCAATTATGTAATTGGAGTAACGTTGGATCAACGTGAATACTTTAGGGATTACCGCTTGACACAAAAAGGGAAACTATTATGGGATCAAATTCATATATTGAATTGGTATGCTAGGCAACTATGCTTGAGATATGATTATACTTGTTGCTCTAAGGTGAAGGCTCCAGACCTTCCCTTTTCATGTGAATTTAATGATAATGAAACCTTAGCTTATTATGCTAATGGTATATATGATTACTATGATGTGGAACAAATAGAAGAATTTGTTGCTTTTAAGGGTGCTTATGTAATTAAATCTATGTTTAAAGAGTTTGAAGATTTTGATGATGCTGTTTATAGACCTGAAAATTTAGCTATCCTGAAATATTGTTATGATAATTATGAATGCAATTACGAAATTAATGCGCTTATTAAGAAAGTCTCCGCTGTCCGAGAAGAGACTAATATTTTGCAGGAATCTATGGAAGAAGAAGTTGATGAAACTGTGAGCTCATTGGATGAAAAAGATGAGGAGGAGAGTGAAGAACAAAAGGAGGAAGAGAGGATTAGCTACCCGTGCCCACCTTCTAATGAGAGTAACTCTTCAACTCATACATTGTTTAATTCCCCTTCGTGCTTACTGAAGGATGATTGCTATGATGATTGTTATGATCCCGTTGATTCTTTTGAAATATCCCTTTTTGATGATGCTTGCTATTCTTGTGGCCAAGATGCCAATATGAATTATGCTTATGGAGATGAACTTGCTATAGTTCCTTATGTCAAACATGAAATTGTTGTTGTTGCACCCACACATGATAGTCCTATTATCTTTTTGAATTCTCCAAACTACACTATATCGGAGAAGTTTTCTCTTATTAAGGAATATATTGATGGGTTGCCTTTTACCGTTGCACATGATGATTTTGATGAATATAATATGCATGTGCTTGCTGCTCCTACTTGCAATTATTATGAGAGAGGAACTATATCTCCACCTCTCTATGTTTTCAATATGATAAAATTGCAAGAAACTGTTTATACTATGCATTGGCCTTTACTATGTGTGCATGAATTGTTCTTTTATGACATGCCGATGCATAGGAAGAGAGTTAGACTTCGTCATTACATTATATATGTTACTTTGTGCTCACTACTAAATTACAAATCATTGTTAATTAAAATTGTCTTTGATATACCTTGGGATCCGGGTGGATCCATTACTTGAGCACTATATGCCTAACTTAATGGCTTTAAAGAAAGCGCTGCCAGGGAGACAACCCGGAAGTTTTAGAGAGTCATTTATTTCTATTGAGTGCTTTCATATAGTTTAAAAACAACAAAAAATAAAGAGGGGAACCCAAAACTTTTTTAAAAAGGAAAGTGAAAGTGAGAAAGACAAGCATTGTTGAAGTGGGAGCTAGCCTTGAACTTTGTTCATGCTCACGGAAACTTTGTGAATCTTGATTACAGAAACTTTTCAATAAAAATAATTATCCCCTTGTACAATTCCATTATATTATAAAAATAATGTGCCAAGGTTTGCCTTTAGGATGTTTACATTTGCTTGATGGTTTGTACGGTGCAGGGCAGAAACTTTGGCTGTAGTGCACGATTTTACATTTTTAGCTGGAACGTCAAATGGTTCTGATTCTTTTTGCAGTGTCTTCATATACAAATTGTTTATTTTTCCAAATTTTTGTAGAATTTTTCAAGTATCAGAAGTATGGTGAATGTTCAGATTATTACAGACTGTTCTGTTTTAGACAGATTCTGTTTTTTGATGCATAGTTTGCTTGTTTTGATGAAAATATTGATTTATATCAGTGGATTAAGCCATGAAAAAGTTATATTACAGTATAAAAAATGCAAAAACAAAATGTGAATTGGTTTGCAATAGTACCTAGAGTAGTGGTTTGCTTTATTATACTAACGGATCTTACCGAGTTTTCTGTTGAAGTTTTGTGTGGATGAAGTGTTCGATGATTGAGAAGGTCTCGATGTGAGAAGAAGGAAGAGAGGCAAGAGCTCAAGCTTGGGGATGCCCGAGGCACCCCAAGTAAATATTCAAGGAGACTCAAGAGTCTAAGCTTGGGGATGCCCCGGAAGGCATCCCCTCTTTCTTCAACAAGTATCGGTATGTTTTCGGATTCGTTTCGTTCATGCGATATGTGCAAACTTGGAGCGTCTTTTGCATTTAGTTTTCATTTTTCTTTTATGCACCATGCTGGTATGAGATAATCCTTGGTTGATATATAGAATGCTCTTTGCACTTCACTTATATCTTTTGAGTATGGCTTTATAGAATGCTTCATGTGCTTCACTTATATCATTTGAAGTTTGGATTGCATGTTTCTCTTTACATAGAAAACCGCCATTTGTAGAATGCTCTTTTGCTTCACTTATATTGGTTAGAGCGTGGGCATATCTTTTGTAGAAATAATTAAACTCTCTTGCTTCACTTATATCTATTTAGAGAGATGACAGGAACTGGTCATTCACATGGTTAGTCATAAAATCCTACATAAAACTTGTAGATCACTGAATATGATATGTTTGATTCCTTGCAATAGTTTTGCGATATAAAGATGGTGATATTAGAGTCATGCTAGTGGGTAGTTGTGGATTGTAGAAATATTTGTGTTGAGGTTTGTGATTCCCGTAGCATGCACGTATGGTGAACCCTTATGTAACAAAGTCGGAGCATGATTTATTTATTGATTGTCTTCCTTATGAGTGGCGGTCGGGGACGAGCGATGGTCTTTTCCTACCAATCTATCCCCCTAGGAGCATGCGCGTAGTACTTTGTTTCGATGACTAATATATTTTTGCAATAAGTATGTGAGTTCTTTATGACTAATGTTGAGTCCATGGATTATACGCACTCTCACCCTTCCACCATTGCTAGCCTCTCTAGTATCGCGCAACTTTCGCCGGTACCTTAAACCCACCATATATCTTCCTCAAAACAGCCACCATACCTACCTATCATGGCATTTCCATAGCCATTCCGAGATATATTGCCATGCAACTTCCATCATCATCATATACATGACTTGAGCATTCATTGTCATATTGCTTTGCATGATCGTAAGATAGCTAGCATGATGTTTTCATGGCTTGTCCGTTTTTTATGTCATTGCTACGCTAGATCATTGCACATCCCGGTACACCGCCGGAGGCATCCATATAGAATCATACTTTGTTCTAGACATTGAGTTGTAATATTGAGTTGTAAGTAAATAAAAGTGTGATGATCATCATTATTAGAGCATTGCCCCAGTGAGGAAAGGATGATGGAGACTATGATTCCCCCATAAGTCGGGATGAGACTCCGGACTTTACAAAAAAATAAAAGAGGCCAAAGAAGCCCAAATAAAAAAAGAGGACAAAGAAGCCCACCAAAAAAACAAAAAAACAAAAAAATGAGAGAAAAAGAGAGAAGCGGCAGTGCTACTATTCTTTTTCCACACTTGTGCTTTAAAGTAGCACCATGTTCTTCATATAGAGAGTCTCTTGAGTTATCATTTTCATATAGTAGTGGGAATTTTTATTATAGAACTTGGCTTGTATATTCCGATGATGGGCTTCCTCAAATGCCCGAGGTCTTCATGAGCAAGCAAGTTGGATGCACACCCACTTAGTTTCGGTTGGAGCTTTCATACACTTATAGCTCTAGCGCATCCGTTGCATGGCAATCCCTACTCACTCACATTGATATCTATTGATGGGCATCTCCATAGCCCATTGATACGCCTAGTTGATGTGAGAGTATCTTCTCCTTTTTGTCTTCTCCACCATCATATTCTATTTCCACCTATAGTGCTATGTCCATGGCTCACGCTCATGTATTGCGTGAAAGTTGAAAAGGTTTGAGAATGTCAAAAGTATGAAACAATTGTTTGGCTATCATCGGGGTTGTGCATGATGTGAATATTTTGTGTGGTGAAGATGGAGCATAGCCAGACTATATGATTTTGTAGGGATAACTTTCTTTGGCCATGTTATTTTGAAAAGACATGATTGCTTTATTAGTAGGCTTGAAGTATTATTGTTTTTATGTCAAATGATAAACTATTGCTTTGAATCACTCGTGTCTTAATATTCATGCCATGATTAGATATGTGATCAAGATTATGCTAGGTAGCATTCCACATCAAAAATTATCTTTTTTATCATTTACCTACTCGAGGATGAGTAGGAATTAAGCTTGGGGATGCTGATACGTCTCCGTCGTATCTATAATTTTTTATTATTCCATGCCAATATTATTCAACTTTCATATACTTTTGGAAACTTTTTATACTATTTTTGGGACTAACATATTGATCCAGTGCCCAGTGCCGGTTCCTGTTTGTTGCATGTTTTTTGTTTCGCAGAATATCCATATCAAACGGAGTCCAAACGGAATAAAAACTGATGGAGATTTTTTGGAATATATATGATTTTTGGGAAGAAGAATCCACGCGAGACGATGCTCGAGGGGTCCACGAGGTAGGGGCACGCCCTGGGGAGGCAGGCGCGCCCCTGACCCTCGTGGCCACCCCGTAAGGCGGTTGATGCCCTTCTTTCGCCGCAAGAAATATAATTTCCGGATAGAGATCGTATCAAAATTTCAGCCCAATCGGAGTTACGGATCTCCGGGAATATAAGAAACGGTGAAAGGGAAGAATGTGAGAACGCAGAAACAGAGAGAGACAGATCCAATCTCGGAGGGGCTCTCGCCCCTCCCGTGCCATGGAGGCCATGGACCAGAGGGGAAACCCTTCTCCCATCTAGGGAGGAGGTCAAGGAAGAAGAAGAAGGAGGGGGCTCTCTCCCCCTCGCTTCCGGTGGCGCCGGAACGCCACCGGGGGCCATCATCATCACCGCGATCTACACCAACACCTCCGCCATCTTCACCAACATATCGATCACCTTCCCCCCTCTATCTATAGCGGTCCACTCTCCCGCAACCCGCTGTACCCTCTACTTGAACATGGTGCTTTATGCTTCATATTATTATCCAATGATGTGTTGCCATCCTATGATGTCTGAGTAGATTTTCGTTGTCCTATCGGTGGTTGATGAATTGCTATGATTGATTTAATTTTCTTGTGGTTATGTTGATGTCCTTTGGTGCCCATCATATGATTGTGCGCGTGGATCACACCCTAGGGTTAGTTGTACGTTGATAGGACTATGTATTGGAGGGCAAGAGAGACAGAAGCTTCAACCTAGCATAGAAATTGATGCATACGGGATTGAAGGGGGACCAATATATCTTAATGCTATGGTTGGGTTTTACCTTAATGAACATTAGTAGTTGCGGATGCTTGCTAATAGTTCCAATCATAAGTGCATAGAATTCCAAGTCAGGGATGACATGCTAGCAGCGGCCTCTCCCACATAATACTTGTTATCGGTCTAGTAAAGTAGTCAATTGCTTAGGGACAATTTCGCAACTCCTACCACCACTTTTCCACATTCGCTATATTTACTTTATTGTTTCTTTACTTAAACAGCCCCTACCTTTTATTTACTTTCTCTTTATTATCTTGCAAACCTATCCAACAACACCTACAAAGTACTTCTAGTTTCATACTTGTTCTAGGTAAAGCGAACGTCAAGCGTGTGTAGAGTTGTATCGGTGGTCGATAGAACTTGAGGGAATATTTGTTCTGCCTTTAGCTCCTCGTTGGGTTTGACACTCTTACTTATCAAAAACTGTTGCGATCCCCTATACTTGTGGGTTATCAGTAACTAACCCCTCTTCTGAGGATACCACTAATATTGCTGGTGAGAATGCCAGGTTGAAGACAATGCTTGAAATAGGCATGTACAAAAGCCTCAAAGGACACCAGACACTATGTGATGTCCTCAAGAAACAGATTTTGAACCGAAACCCTAGGAAAGAGGGTGTTCGTTTTGAGAGGAAAATGAATGTTGATGGTTCTTACTGGAAGCCTGAGCAGTACCCCAAAACAAGGTTGTCAGAATCGTGATTTTGAATAGGATCGGAGCTCCGATGGTAGGATCGCAAATCGTAGGATCTTCACTATCAGGATCGTAGAAACGTAGATTCTATGAACTAAAGTCGTAGAATCAAAGGGGTTAGTTTGGATCGTAAAGTCGTAGAATCGTATAACAGAATCGCGATTCTGACAACCCTGCCCCAAAGCCACATGGGTTGCTGCGAAGGGCCCTTCGGTGGATCCATCCACCTTATTTGGCTTCACTTTTGCTAACCCCATTGTTATTGATGAGTCATTTGACTCAAACTATAAACTATTCATGAATTAGAACGGTGAAGTGTTTGCCAGGTTTATTGGAACTAACTGCAGGAATGGGTCTCCTATGAGGAAGATTTGGGTTCCTAAAAGCCGTCTTGAGAAGCTTCCCATGAATGTCATCATGACACCACCAGGGAAGAAGACAAACCCCAGATCAAAGGCTTCATATGGCCCAAAGGCTTCATACAGGCAGAGGACCTCACAAGGTCACCCTAACACCAATGTTTTGCAGGGAAACTATCATCAGACTCATGAATATGAGCGTGTTTCTTCAGACCGCTATGTTCACAAATCAAAGAATTTTTCTACATATTCTTTTAAGTACTATTCACCTCCTACAAAACTATTTGCTAGTGCTCCAAAGCCAAAATTCTCAGATGCTGCACTTAGACTCATTGCTTCTAAGCCACCCCTTAAGATGTGGGTGGTTAAGAAGAATTAACTTCTCTTGCATGGTCGGGTCTCCAGCTGAAAATCGTTGAATTCTGAAGACAATGCTAGGGACCTAAAACATCATGTGGGACGCAAGATAAAATGCCAAAATGATCTTACCATTTACTTCATCCCTGGATTTCTTGATGAACATCTTATCTTACCATCTAAGAATCTTAACTTTGATGGTATGCTTGTACGTCAAATGTTTGTGCTTCACAATACTCTTGGTGAAGCCTATCCAACTAACTGCATTGTAGGGTACGACTCCAAAAGTTACTGAATGGATCATGGATAGTGGATGCACTAACCACATGACTGGTGATCGAAGTCTTCTCATGGACTCTACTCTTCGACCATCTACCAAAAGCCATATCACATTCGCTGACACTGGTAAAAGCAAGGTATTGGGCCTAGGTAGAGTTGCTATCTCAAAGGATCAACACATGGATAAAATGATGCTTGTTGAATCCCTTGGATACAACTTAATGTCTGTCTCAATGCTTTGTGATCTTGACATGATTGTCATATTTGGAAAATATCGTTGCCGTGTGCTTATGGCTTCTGACAAATCTCTAGTCTTCGAAGGTTATTGAAAAGGTGATCTGTATATGGTAGATTTCTCCGCAGGACCACACCTTGTCGTATGTCTTCTAGCAAAAGCTTCAGAGTGCTGGCTTTGGCATCAAAGGCTAGGACATGCGGGCATGAGGAACTTGCACAGTCTCATGAAGAAGAAGCACATCATTGGCATCGAGGGCGTCAAGTTCAAGAAGGATCATCTATGTGGTGCTTGCGAAGCTGAGAAGATGACTAGGGCAAAACATCCCTCGAAGACAATCATGACGTCTTCACGTCCCTTCGAGCTGTTACACATGGACTTATCTACTCTACTCTTACCACTACTGCATGCTTATATGGCTTCGTAATTGTTGATGATTACTCTAGATACACTTGGGTGCATATAATTCTCTACAAGACTGAAGTGCGGGATGTCTTCAGAAGATTCTCCAATCGTGCCATGACCAACTATGGCATCAAGATCAAGCACATCAGAAGTGACAATGGCACAGAATTTAAGAACACAGGCCTCGACACTTATCTTGATACACTGGGCATCACTCATGATCTCTCTGCTCCATACACACCTCAACAGCATGGTGTCGTGGAGCACAAGAATAGGACCCTTATAGAGATGACTCGTACGATGCTTGATGAGTACAAGACTCCAAGAAAGTTCTGGCCTGAAGCCATTGATACTGCATGCCATATCATCAACAGAGTCTATCTTCATAAATTCTTCAAGAAGACATCCTATGAACTACTCACCGGTAAGAAGCCAAACATAAGCTATTTCAAAGTCTTCGGTGCTAGCTGCTGGATCAAGGATCCACACCACACTTCCAAATTTGCACCGAAAGCACATGAAGGTTTTATGCTTGGTTACGAAAAGGATTCGCACACCTATAGGGTCTTCAACCTCTTTCACTATAAAGTGGTTGAAATTGTAGATGTGCGGTTCGATGGGACTAATGGCTCGCAAAGAGAGCACCTACCAAATGTGCTAGATGAAGCTTCTCCTAGTGAATCTAGCAAGCTAATGGGTACTGGAGAAATCATACCCACCGAGGAACAGGCAGAAGAGGAAATTGTCATTCCAGCTCCTACGCAACACGAAGACAATGTTGAGCCTGAAGACAATGCTGAAGATTAAGACAATGATCAGCAACAACAAAATCTTCGCCTTGTTCATCCTCGGGTCACAAATGAAGTTCAGATTGAGAAGATTCTTGATAGCATCAATGTACCTGGTCCTCTTACTCGATCAAAAGCTACGCAACTAGCAAACTTTTATGGGCACTTTGCACTCATCTCCATATCCGAAGCCTTTATGGAACCAGAATGGATTCAAGCTATGCAAGAAGAGCTTCAACAATTTGAGCTCAATTATGTCTGGGAGCTAGTCAAACGACCTGATCCACACAAGCACAATATTATTGGCACCAAATGGATCTATCGCAACAAGAAGATGAGCATGGTCAAGTTGTCAGAAACAAAGCTCGTCTCGTTGCTCAATGTTACACACACTAGTTGTAGTCCTACTAGGACTCTACATGTAAGCCGCCCCCTTCAACTTATATAAGGAGGGGCAGGGCACCCCAAGAGGGAGAGGTCGGGATAAACAGACAAGTCTTAGACAAGATCAAAGTAGATGCTCTCGAGATGAGAGCTAGCAAAATAGCACCCTTGTAATCGAGATCATCATCATCATCAATAACAATCAAGCAGGATGTGGGCTTTTACCTCCACCGCGAGGGGTCGTACCTGGGTAAAACCCTTGTCTCTCGATTCCTATCAACCCCGTTCAAGTTATTACTTAGCGGCGATGGCCTCACGACTAAGTCCTTTCACGAGGACATTTGTCGTGATAAAACCACGACATGAAGTAAACACACCTGACCAACACACACCAGCTTTGACCCTCCGAGTTAGGAATCACCCAAAACAACAGTTAAATAAAACTCTAAGTAAGAAGGCCTCACGCAACAACCTCCAATAGCACAAAAATTCACGTCCTTTTTTATCATTCTGAGGTACTTGGTAATTTTTTATTAGCTGCCCAGTGAGCCATCTCAGGATCACTGTTACTACCACTTAGTACATAAGGAACATTCATCTTTGTACTTATAATGGATCTTATGATGGGTTCAATTGTTGAGGTATTTTGAACTCCAATCGTCTACACATGCTCATCAATTGTCTAGGAACATTGATTCCGTTAAGTGTTACACCATGTGACAATCGGGAGAAAATCCTTTATCATTCTCCATTTCAAACTTTTTTGAAACCTTGTCAAATGCACATACTTCGGTTTTGGCACAATTGGATATATTGATCTATATCTCCATAGAATTTGATGTCCAATAAGCTATTTTACCTGAGTCTTTCATTAAAATACTCTTTTCGATGAAACCTTTTATTGTGCTAAGAAAATGTATGTTATTTCCAATAATATGTCATCCACATACTAATTTTAGAAATGTCACATTGCTTCCACTAAACTTCTTGAATATGCAAATCTCATCATTCTAATGAAGTTAAACTATTTCATAAAAATGTTGATTCCAGCTCCTTTGATACTTGTTTTATCATAATCCATTTAGACTTTATTATTGCTTCTGGTGAGATAGATTCATAATCGACTCACACAATCTGCAAAATTCTCTTGCAACTATCTTTGCTTTATAGACAGTATGATTACCATTAGTGTCTGTTTTTCCCGAGTATCAATCAAGTTCTAAACTCGATGAAATTCTTTTGGATTATATATCTTTAAGTCATCCTTTATGAGCTGGGTGCCACCATCGCTTTCCTATAGTGCGTAGGTTTATCTTCTTCTAAGATGAACTCTTTCTGACCTACATGGCTCTAGGCCTCGCTTGGTTCGAAGAAAAAGTGAAGGAAACACATGGAATAGGATATTTTCCTATGTGTCACTATTCATGCCTTTGGTTTAAAGGAATGTAGCAAAGAAAAACATAGAAAAAACCCAAGAATTTTACAATTCACTTGGACCTCTTTTACAAATTCCTACGCACGAAAAATGAGATTCAAGTCCTTATTGGCATAATAACATGCTTAATTACACCTTTTCACGTGGTTTGGCTTCAATTTGACTCTTTTATTAGGATTCTTGTATTACACATGCAAGCCACCGAGTTCTGGGAACCTTCTTGAAGGTTCCTGGCCAGTTTTGGGAACCTTTTAGAAGGTTCCTGGACATGTTTACTTTTTCTGTTGTTTTTTACTGGGTTTTGGATTCCTTTTTAAAAAATCATTTTTATTTTTTATATTTCTTTTTTTAACTCACGAATTCCAAAAACAAATCATGATTTTATAAAAAAATCGCAAATTTCAAAAAGAAAATGAATTTTCAAATTTTATTCAGAATTTTAAATTTTTTTGATTTTTTCAACAAATGTTCGGAATTCAAAAAATTGCATGCTCTTCTTAAATTGTTCATATTTTAAAATTGTTTTTTATGTTTGAAATTTCAAAATTTTGGCATAATTTTTCAAAAAATGATTCTCTTTTCAAATGATGTTTGTAATTTAAAATTAATTTTGTTTCTCAAAAGAGTTCAAATTTTCAAAAGATATTCTCTTGTTAAAAAATGTGATAGAAACCTTTTCTGTCCATATGGGACTCCATATATGACGCTCCGTGTGTCAAGATGCTAGCCTTTCGCATAGGGGTGTCACCAAGTGGGCTGGCCCATCAGCACGAGACTGTATCAAAGTCGCTTACTATAGCAAACGCTACGGTTGTTAACAGCTCTGTCGAGAGGCTTTATCTCTCACAGAGGATCTTATGCTTCAAGGATATAGAGAAAGCAAGCCACAGAGTATATGGTAACATCATTAGTGAGATTAGTAGGAGGTCTCAAATGTCTAATTGTACTTTTTCCTTTGAAGGTCGAGCTGCTAATAGCGACGCCGATAGCTTCGCCAAGTTCTTGCATCCTCTCAATTAGGGGTGCACTTCTGGTTGGTTCAACCTCATGATCCCTTTTGTATCCCACATCACTGGATTTTGAGTAATAAAACTTGGTGATACCCCTAAAAAAAAGTTAACAACTCCATTGTGGCGATTGATAGTTTTTTTTAGTTTTTCTTCGGTTGATTTGTAATTAAAGTGCAAACATTTTTTGAAAAAAGAGAATAATTTCTAAAATTTACAAACAAAATTTTAATTTCTGAACATTTTCTAAGTTCTGAACAAATGATATTTCAGATCATTTTTAAATTTTCTGAACATTCCCTAATTTCTGAAAAAAAATGAAATTTCCCAACTTTTTTGAAATTTTCAAACATTTTGAAAAAAATAAAAATCTAGAAAAACATAAAAAGGAAACCGGGTTGATACCTTTTTTTGGAAGTTGCTAGAACCAGATAGGAACCTTCCAGAAAGTTCTCAGAACCAAAATTTCTGTTGTACTGTAGCTACCTAATGGTCCGCCCCATCTCAAGTTTGCTTGCTTGGTCGCCTGTGCGAAGCAGCGAGCGGCATATAGGATTTGTTGGTTAATATGTCGTCTCTCCGGAAAAGAGGATATGGAGGACGGGCTCCTTGGAGCCTTTTTCTTAAATACCATATGTACGCATCTCAAGAGCCCATCCTCTACAACGTCGCCAAATACCTTATGTTGTTTAATTACTGACATGATTCAAAATGTCATTTTAACTAGTTTAGCATTGAGCACCAAACTGTCTACTGCCATATCACGTATGTAGCATTGATGCTAGTCGATTTTTCTCACCTCTAGCTACAAAGAATGCAAATGCTATAACAACATTTGTCTCACCTCTAGTGAGAAAGAATGCAAATGCTATAACAACGTTTTGAGAGTGGTTTTGTTGGCATGACACAGCGACACGCGTACGGTTTTGGCAACGTGGCATTCGCTAGATGATTATATGTAAACCAATAATAATAATAATCAAAACAATAGCGCAGTAAAATATATTTAAAACAATATAAATTTTTAAATACTCAAAACAATATTAGATTTTGTGGAAATTAGAAAAGCTGGAAGAAGAAAAATCAAACTTTTACCCGCAAAAAAAAAAATCTAACTTCAGAAGAAAAATAGAGTCTGGCTTTTTTCTGGTCTGGATTTCCAAAATCCCAACAACATGCACCCTAATATCCTACTCCTGAAAGTAAATGTTATATCAGTTCTAAATATCTTAAGTTTTTCATCAAAAAAATCAATTTTCAGAATCTTGTTCAGTGTTTTTCTAAGCTCAGTGTGAAATTATACAAGAAATCCAATAATTATGTGCCACCCACATTGCATGCCACATCAGGAAAACAACTCTCCAAACTGTCATATTGACCCACTTTCCCAAGTTGAGGGTCTCAGCCACCTGTATATGCAGCTGGAATGGAAAACAACAAGCAAGAGTACATTTTTTCTCAACATAAAATGCAAGAAATAGCATACAAGATCAGTAGCAAGAGTATACGTGATAGATAGTACAGTATATGGTAAATAAATCTGTAGCAGCTGTCGTATAGATCTGTGTGAAAGAATGATGGTTCCAGGGAACAGCCCGACTTGCAGCATCCTATCCTATAGCATCAATTGCATAATAATCATAAAATGGTGTTCCTTTTGTCGCCGATGCTACAAATTTTCACGTCCTACCGGACCGATCATTCTAGCAGAAGAATGTTCATGTTCCCTCATTTGCTAATTGAGATTTGTTAGAATTTCTTCACTTGCACCATGGCTCCTTGCTTCGCGCTAGATTCAAGCATGGCTTCCAAAACAGCAACATCACGAGCACCTTCGACATAAGAACTGCGGGGTTCAGCCTTGTGATCCCCATCCTGCATGAGTGGGGCAACTTAGAGAGAGTATGATGAAATCCTGGGATGCTTTTAAGCATTCTGTGGAATATAGGCAAATGATCTTTGGTTTATGGCAAATTCTGACATCATGAGAACCCACGATCTATGCGAGAAAAGAAAAACAGAGATTGACCAATACTAACAACATACTTTGCTAGCCTGCACCATGTCATGGACAAATGCTTTCAGTTCTTCATGCACACCACAGAATGGGTAAAAAGTCTTCTGGCACTCCCCACTTTCGCTTGAGAAAAGCACCTGTGAATGCATGACATAGTTCATAAGTATAATGTCGATTTACACTGTTTCAATCATGTGGGCAGTTGGAAGACAAGGAAAGTCTGCATCCTTCCGAACAAGATACCAGATGTCGCTGCAGTGCAGGAGGACGCGAGGTCTGGGGAAAAGCAGAAGAGGACCATTTGGGCGCGCTAATCGGCTAAATCTCTATGATCCAAGGTTGCGTCCATGTATTGCTGAAGCTACTGTCCTGGTAAATGACCGAGATAGGGTTCTTGGTTTTTTGGCTAGCCAAGTCCACAACTTAGTGTTGTAACAGTCAAACTATATTATCTTCCTTAAATGTAATGATGCATAAATCTTTTGCGTATTCTCAAGAAAAAGATACACTGCTTCAGTAACATCCTGCCTGAACATGACTTCAGTGTTATGCGGAGACCCATGTCCGACATAAAAAGAATCGGACGCCCGAATCCAAGACAGTTTCCAACACAAGTGTGCATATCCAAGTAGCATTTTCAAATCCAAAGTCCTTTTTCCGAATCAGAGATAGACTCCGCACCTTTGTCTGAGTAACACTATTATTTGTAGCAATGCAGTGTGATCATGATGTAATGAATAAAACAATACCAAACTCGCGGAACAAATAACAAGTGGGGGAAGCCAATGGGGTGGATAGTGTGTGACTGGCAGGTCGGATAAACAGTGAGAAGCAGGCTGAAAGTTCATTTGGCACTTGCAGAGAAAGTGGCTTTTACCTGGTAACCATGTTTCCCACCATCATCTCCACGTTCAATTTTTACTGTTCCCTTTGTTCCATCAACCCGCCACAATATCTAAATATCATATGTCTAGCAATATCAGCAAAAAAATGGAAGTAAAGAAAGAATGTGGTGAATGATACATAACCTAATATGCCTAAAGAATAATATGTGCCACACATCTTTTGCAACAAAATAAATCTTAACCTTTGGCGACCTCGAATTAACTGCAAATACTAAGACCCCAGCACATCCATTTTCCAGTTGGCTGCACTAGCACATCAAGGGTCTGTAAGATCTAAAAATGTAACATTTACAAAATTCACTTTGTATCTTTCATAACTTACAAAAGAGAACAAATATTATCAGGTGGTGGTAAATCCGTGTCCACATGACGAGAGATAGACGATACAGTTGCTACTTCCGAACCAACAAGCTGTTACAAATGAGCTCATATGTTAACAGAGTAAGGAGAAGTAAAAAAATAATAACCTTCGTAATAATCTTAAATAGCACATTAATTGGCACGCATAAGCCTTCTCATTCACTTGCATTATGCTGTGCATAACTGGGCAACTGGAAAATCAAACTTAACTACTTCAATATGTTCATAGTAGCAGTTGTGTACTTGTGAAGTGTATTTTAACGACCATGTCCGTGTAGTGAGCATCAAATCCATCTACCGGATAATATTTCTTATGTCTGCTTAAGAGTATCAAATCCTTCAAATGGATTACAATGACTCCTCACATGATACAAAAGCCAGAAGCTGGTCAACACTTTTGCAAAAAAACAAGATGGGAAATACCATTCTTAGTCCTGCAATGAAATGCACGCCCATATCCAGTATGAAACCACCCTGCAAATTATTGTTATCATAGTAAGGACCAAGGATAGACATATCGACTCATTAGGATGAAATACTTGTCATGTCAAACAAAGTAAATAGTATGTGGTGATTCTTTCTTTGCAGAACTCGGGAGAGAAAAACCACAGAAATGTAGTTGATGAAAAGAATGGCTGCAAGCATTTGAATACTTCACAGCCGAAGAAGCTGAATGACCTAACTATTGCAGACTTGCAGACATGCGAATTCCACTTCAATGCCAACAGAAATATCCCACTAGATTAGAACCCAAAAAATTGACGTAACTAGAGAATTAGTGAGGCCAAATATGTACCACCAGCACCTCCATGGATTTTGAGTATGTACACACAAAAATTAGACAAACTTGCGTAGATAAGCAAACAGAGTTATATGACATTTTGATTAGGTAGTTGAAATGACATTGGTAACTCCGCCTATGTTGTCTCAACATAGCCGGTCCCAAGCCCGGGTAAAGGAGGAGGGTTGTGATAGGCTTGGCGAGCCAACGTAAAAACTCAGCCACTCTTATGGAGATGAAACCCAAAAGATTTTCGTTGGGGCGTAACCCTCTCAGCGACGCGCCACATCGGAACCCGGGTGTGGTGGAAAATGGGCAAGGGCCGGGCCGTCACCCCCCAAGTGGCGCGCCGTATCTTGATCCGGATACGGTGGCAAGTGAGCGAGGATCGGGTCGTCGCATCCTTAGTGGCGCGCTACATCGGCGCCCGGATGTAGTGGAAAATGAGCAAGGGTCTTCGCATTTGACTCGACGAGTGCGAAGGGTAAGGAAGCTAGCCGAGCCTAGGAGGATTCGCTTAGGTAGCTGGAACGTAGGGTCTCTGACAGGGAAGCTTCGGGAGCTAGTTGATGCAGCAGTGAGGAGATGTGTTGATATCCTTTGCGTCCAAGAAACCAAATGGAGAGGACAGAAGGCGAAGGAGGTGGAGGATACCGGCTTCAAGCTGTGGTACACGGGGACGGCTGCAAACAGAAATGGCGTAGGCATCTTGATCAACAAGAGCCTCAAGTATGGAGTGGTAGACGTCAGGAGACGTGGGGACCGGATTATCCTGGTCAAGCTGGTAGCTGAGGACTTGGTTCTCAATGTTATCAGCGCATATGCCCCGCAAGTAGGCCACAATGAGAACACCAAGAGGGAGTTCTGGGAAGGCTTGGAAGACATGGTTAGGAGTGTACCGATTGGTGAGAAGCTCTTCATAGGAGGAGACCTCAATGGCCACGTGGGTACATCTAACACAGGTTTTGAAGGGGCACATGGGGGCTTTGGCTATGGCATCAGGAATCAAGAAGGAGAAGATGTCTTAAGCTTTGCTCTAGCCTACAACATGATTGTAGCTAACACCCTCTTTAGAAAGAGAGAATCACATCTGGTGACTTTTAGTAGTGGCCAAAACTCTAGCCAGATTGATTTCATCCTCTCGAGAAGAGAAGATAGGCGTGCGTGCCTAGACTGTAAGGTGATACCTGGGGAGAGTGTTGTACCCCAGCATAAGCTGGTGGTTGCTGACTTCCGCTTTCGGATTCGTGTCCAGCGGGATAAGCGTGCCAAGGTCGCTAGAACGAAGTGGTGGAAGCTCAAGGGGGAGGTAGCTCAGGTGTTCAAGGAGAGGGTATTTAAGGAGGGCCCTTGGGAGGAAGGAGGGGATGCGGACAATGTGTGGATGAAGATGGCGACTTGCATTCGTAAGGTGGCCTCGGAGGAGTTTGGAGTGTCCAGGGGAAGGAGAAGCGAAGATAAGGATACCTGGTGGTGGAATGATGATGTCCAGAAGGCACTTAAAGAGAAGAAAGATTGCTTCAGACGCCTATACCTGGATAGGAGTGCAGACAACATAGAGAAGTACAAGATGGCGAAGAAGGCCGCAAAGCGAGCTGTTGGTGAAGCAAGGGGTCGGGCATATGAGGACCTCTACCAACGGTTAGGCACGAAGGAAGGTGAAAGGGACATCTATAAGATGGCTAAGATCCGGGAGAGGAAGACGAGGGATATTGGCCAAGTCAAATGCATCAAGGACGGAGCAGGCCAACTCTTGGTGAAGGACGAAGAGATTAAGCATAGATGGCGGGAGTACTTCGACAAGCTGTTCAATGGGGAGAATGAGAGTTCTACCATTGAACTGAATGACTCCTTTGATGAGACCAGCATGCGTTTTGTGCGGCGCATCCAGGAGTCTGAGGTGAAGGAGGCTTTAAAAAGGATGAAAGAAGGCAAGGCGATGGGCCCTGATTGTATCCCCATTGAGGTGTGGAAAGGTCTCGGGGACATAGCGATAGTATGGCTAACCAAGCTTTTCAACCTCATTTTTCGGGCAAACAAGATGCCAGAAGAATGGAGACGGAGTATATTAGTACCAATCTTCAAGAACAAGGGGGATGTTCAGAGTTGTACTAATTACCGTGGAATTAAGCTGATGAGCCATACAATGAAGCTATGGGAGAGAGTCATTGAGCACCGCTTAAGAAGAATGACAAGCGTGACCAAAAATCAGTTTGGTTTCATGCCTGGGAGGTCGACCATGGAAGCCATTTTCTTGGTACGACAACTTATGGAGAGATATAGGGAGCATAAGAAGGACTTGCATATGGTGTTCATTGACTTGGAGAAGGCCTATGATAAGATACCGCGGAATGTCATGTAGTGGGCCTTGGAGAAACACAAAGTCCCAGCAAAGTACATTACCCTCATCAAGGACATGTACAATAATGTTGTGACAAGTGTTCGAACAAGTGACGTCGACACCGATGACTTCCCGATTAAGATAGGACTGCATCAGGGGTCAGCTTTGAGCCCTTATCTTTTTGCATTGGTGATGGATGAGGTCACAAGGGGTATACAAGGAGATATCCCATGATGTATGCTCTTTGCGGATGATGTGGTGCTAGTTGACGATAGTCGGACGGGGGTAAATAGGAAGTTAGAGTTATGGAGACAAACCTTGGAATCGAAAGGGTTTAGGCTTAGTAGAACTAAAACCGAGTACATGATGTGCGGTTTCAGTACTACTAGCTGTGAGGAGGAGGAGGTTAGCCTTGATGGCCAGGTGGTACCTCGGAAGGACACCTTTCGGTATTTGGGGTCAATGTTGCAGGAGGATGGGGGTATTGATGAAGATGTGAACCATCGAATCAAAGCCGGATGGAAGAAGTGGCGCCAAGCTTCTGGCATTCTCTGTGACAAGAGAGTGCCACAAAAGCTAAAAGGCAAGTTCTACAGGACGGCGGTTCGACCCGCAATGTTGTATGGCGCGGAGTGTTGGCCGACTAAAAGGCGACATGTTCAACAGTTAGGTGTGGCGGAGATGCGTATGTTGAGATGGATGTGTGGCCACACGAGGAAGGATCGAGTCCGGAATGATGATATACGAGATAGAGTTGGGGTAGCACCAATTGAGGAGAAGCTTGTCCAACATCGTTTGAGATGGTTTGGGCATATTCAGCGCAGGCCTCCAGAAGCTCCAGTGCATAGCGGACGGCTAAAGCGTGCGGAGAATGTCAAGAGAGGGCGGGGTCGACCGATTTTGACATGGGAGGAGTCCGTTAAGAGAGACCTGAAGGATTGGAGTATCGACAAAGAGCTAGCTATGGACAGGGGTGCGTGGAAGCTTGCTATCCATGTGCCAGAGCCATGAGTTGGTTGCGAGATCTTATGGGTTTCACCTCTAGCCTACCCCAACTTGTTTGGGACTAAAGGCTTTGTTGTTGTTGTTGTTGTTGTTTAGTTGAAATGACATTGGTCAAAAGAAAAAACATGCAATTTATTCAAACATTACATTGACTTTGCTATGGTATAGAAGTATTGGTTGGCAAGATGTGCATACGAAATCCTCCTTTGACACAACATATAAGTGCCTTATGTTTAGTGAATGTGCAGCTAAGCACAAACCAATCAAGTATACATTACTCATATGTGTTAGGTAAGCTGAAATGTTTAGCTTGGACAGTGGGGTTATATGTATGGTAAGGAGAAATGCAGATAAAGCACGTTGCACTGAAAGAAAAAAGATGCTGTGCGACTTGATTCCTTACCACAAAATTTCGTCTCCAGGAGCTATTGAAATATGGGTTTGAACTGTTCATTGATCCTTCAACAATAACTTGGATGTTCATCATATCACCAATATCGTTCATCAACTTGCTTGACTGTTGATAGAAGTCCAGAGATTACAGAAGTAAACTAACAATAAAAAATTACGGTTGCAAATGTTTACCTCCACAAATGCAGGTTCAAATCTGTAGTTCTCTCCAAGAGCCCAAATTGGCTTATAGGGGAACTTGTTTGGGAATGAGTTGTAGACTGATAGCGCAGTTTCTGCTTCGGTTGTCGCTGAAGTTTTTGGACAAAGCTGATCACATACGTTGTATCCATTATGATGCTCATGAAAGAAGCGCTGAAAAGCTACATGTACTTACATCCAGAGGCCGGTTTCTCTTCAGAGCATCAGGAAATACACCATGCAAACCGCGAGAAACCAATTAGGATATTTAACAAGGTAATGAGATAGTAATAACCAAGAGAAAGAATTATTTACTGTCGCTGCCGGTCATATAGCTCAAATCAGACAGTTAAGATTAGTTTCATACTTTCATATGTTTTCCCACTTACCTTGGATCACATGCTTTCCTGCCTTGAGCATCTTCAAGGAAAGCTCAACCTGCACATTTGTACAACAGTGAGTGGAACACTTGGCTGGGTTTTGGGCTACTTTAGCAGTCCAGCATTGTACCAATTGCTCTTTACACAAGTGGACACTGAAGTAAATTCTCAGAGCATCAATCATTCTGAAACAAAAGGAATTCTCCATGAACCATACTATAGTACATACCTGGACTTGGCCTGCAAGAACGACGGCGACACCCAGGATGGAAGGGTCTCCCATGATCTCCTCCAGCCCCGCGTCGCCCCATTTACACTCGATGCCAGGCGCAAAATCGCGGGCGAGCTCCGCAGCAGCCTCTGCGGATTCCTGGAGGATGGCGCCGCGACAGTCAGATTACACACGACGAGCAGAAGCGGCTAAGCTTTAGAGTCACGGCACGGGAAAGGAGTAAGAGGGGGCAGGGGAGGGGGAGACACCTGACCTGGGTGCGGCTCCAGATGGCCTTGAGGACGACGAGGTGGGAGATCTCGCGGAGCCTGGGGATGTACTGCGTGCGCGCGAAGATGCCCGCGCCGACCACCGCGATCCGGGGAAGAAGCTCGCCGTCCCCCGCCATTCTTTGGAGTATGGTTTGCTTCACGACTGAAGTGAAGGGAAGGCAGCTGCTGAATCAGATCTGACGATGAGGCCTCCTCGCGTTTTTTTTATCATAGCGTGTTCGGCAATATTTGGAAAAGGGAACAGGAGTTTAGAGCAGGAAGTTGTATCGAAATTAGACATGAGATGGTTCATTTTATTCTTAATTATCTGTTTGGCACATGATAGAAAGTATGTGTAAGAATTTGAAAAGAAATTGTATTTCTTGTTTTTTTTTTCTTTGGTCAAAAGAATCAGATCTATTATAAAGATTCACCGAAAGTACAAAGCATCTCAAACATAATAAAAATTATACCGAGATCCATGAACCATCGAACGACCATTACTGCCGCCAGAATGAGTCGTCGACATGCCGTTGTCGCCACTCCCATACTGGAGTCGGCCTGACCTTGTCGATGGCAGCCGAAAAGTCTTCGTGCACGTGCCCTTAAAGATCAACACCCTGGAGTTGCAGTCGTCGTCGTTGAATCCTTAAATCGATCTGAAGAACCTAACGCGAAATATTGTCATTGTGTACGCACGGCGAGAAACCTAATCTCGACGTCCCAAGGAGCTGGCAGGAATCTACGCTGGAGCTCCATCTAATCCGTCTGAACGAACTTGAGGAGGATCGAAGCCTGCAAGACTGACTCGAAGAAGGAGCACCACCATCTGTTCAAACGTCGTCCCTGCGAGGACTAAAACCTTATCTATCTGCTAGCGAGGGGGGGTGGAAGATTCTATTCCCCTGTTTCGTTTATGGGAATTGACGATGGACTGAGTGAGGAAAGTTAATGTAAGTTATCATGAAGGGTTAAAATTAACTCATGAAAATAATTTCATTTCAACTACAATTTATGGCCGAGGCACTGGCCTTACGGCTTGGTTTCAATGGCAACTACAGTCGGGTGTAACCGCATAGAGGTGAATTCTGACAACGTCAAGGTGATAAAGACAATAAAGAATGAATGCCGCTCTTTCGGTCAATCGGCGGCAGTTTTTGATGATATATATCATCTTGCGTGTGATTTCCCTCATATTTATTTTTTAGTATGCTTTTAAAAAGACTAATTATGTTGCCATGATTTAGTCAAACTAACTAGAAATAAGGTGTATGCGGGGTGGATGAAAGATTAACATAAGTTATGATGAATGGTTAAAATTGACTAATTACAACAATTCTCTTTCAACTCCTGCCCCTCCTCTGTCAATAAAACAATGGGAATTGAAGTCTCGAGTCTCATGACTATCCTCTTATGAATTCTTAATCTTCCTAACTAAACAATACTAGATTTCAAGTCTCGTATTCCTTCAATTCTCAGTCGCTAGCTCTAATTATCCCCAACCAAACATGCTCAAGAGAAATTGCTCGATTAATTATGATGGCTGCTAAACTAGCTGATTTCTGCAGGCTCCCGAGCAGTCGGATCCTTCCTGTGTAGCCGTTCGATCTGTCATCACAATGCCACGTAGTCCTCCTTCAATCGCACCAACAACCCCTGCTCCGTTTTCCTCTGGCCATAGCAACGCAACAGCACGCGTTGCCGCCAGAAAGCATCGCCGCCCGACTCGCAGCAGCCGTTTCACAGCAAGAGCCGCGCACCCATCGGAAGAGTCGGTCGCTCGCAACACCTGCCAATCCCCGGTTTCCAGTTGCAGCAGTCCACACAACATCGTCGCCATCCATGCAGCATCACCAAAAGTCGCCACAGCGACGCCAGCTTGCAGCGTCTAGAGTGCTGCATCGCAGCGCCAGTAGCGTCAACGAGTGACGCATCACAGGACCAGCGAGGTGTCCGTTTTGATGGACAGCGTGGGAGATGCCCTAACATGCCAACTGGGCTAGTAAGGGGCTAATGGTTTCCTGAGACCTCCTGGGTAACTTTAGATGAGATCAACGGTCCCCCAGCAATTTGGGATCGCGAGAATATAGTAATCATTAGAATGAATTCAGCAGGTGCCCATCAAATCACTTCAGAATCTTTCCAATGTACTTTTACATGCTTGTTCCTCGACAAATGCAACATACAATTACAATCCAGAATGTTTTCACACACAAAAAAAAAAGTTACACCCTCAATTACAGCGGCTTCCATAAAACCACTTGCGATGTTTATGCTGTCTACACTCAGCTGCGAGCTCGAACAGCCTAACAAATCATCCCGGTAACAATGGGGAAAATTTAAACACAATTGTGTATGGCGCCGTTCCATGGGAACACATTATTGTTGACCAACCTGAGAACGGAAGGGGGCGTGTCGATTGCGCCCTCACGGGATGAACCTAAACACGAAAGCGGGGCTCTGGAAGTCGACGAACTTGTAAGATCCTTCGAGCGAGTTCAGATAGATTGCTTCGCGGGGCTCTTCGCTCACGCCACTCTGCATGGCATACTCCAGCGCCATTTCATAGTCAACCTGGTGGTTTGATGTTGGGGCAAACAAGATCAATCTTACGATAACAAATCGAAACCGGTGGAAGGTAGTACAACATTTTTTAGTCTATGCCGGGATTCAGGACTGGATGTACCTTTGCACCAAGAAAGGCATTAAGATGTTATAATGTAATTTCATAAAGATATACTCCCTCCGTCCCGAATTACTTGTCTTAGATTTGTCTAGATACGGATATATCTAGACATTTTAGTGTTAGATACATCCATATATAGACAAATCTAAGACAAGTAATTTGGGAAGGAGGTAATAGATTTGTGTAAACCAGATATGACTTTTATGTGGCAGTAGTGTAGTCACAGAAAGATGCAAAACTATGGGCTGTATAGAGCACGGGACGAAAAAAATATATAATGCATATTGCTTTCATGCTTTGGTTTATGTTTATGCTAGAGTGTTAGGTTTGCCCTTACCTGTTCAACATGCTGCGTCAAGCAATCTCTAAAAGTCATTTCTGTCACTTCCTCCGAATTTATTTTTTCAAGGAGTTCCTCGTCTTCCTTGTCAAACCGTGGCCTCTTGGGGGGAGACTCGTCTGCAAGTTCTCCCAGAGTCTCCATAATTGTTCTCGCCACATCAGGAATGTATCTGTGAATAAGAAATCACTGGAGTAAGATAAGACCCTGTCTAATTCTGGATTATCTGGTATCAGCGTCACAAAGCATGTTTATAAATCAATCTTTGAATATCAGCCCAAACCTGTTCTTTCACACAAATGTTGCTTAAAATTAAGGAGACTGCCCTAAGTTTCCAAAGTGAGCCTAAATCTCGCAATGCATCGTTATTAACCAACATCAACATTCAACAAGCACTATCAAATGCATGATTGAGCAAATGCCCTGATTCAAAACATAGCCATAGGAAAAATACAAACAGCCTGACATCTACGCTCAAACTAGACATCACCAAATCCCCAAAGAACATTCAATAAAAACTTTTTGGCAGAGGAGTTACTTGTTCAGGTTCCTTTTCCTGTCCTGCTGTTCACGAGCCTGAAGTTTCTTCACTATCTTTGACTTCAGTTGGACACAGCACTGCTTAAGGGCTGACTGAAAGTGCAAGCAGATTGATATCAGATGAGTAGATGACCATACAATGACAGTAAATAAGGAAAGTTTGAATATACCTTAACAGCATCTGCTATCTCGGTTATATCATCCCCAATATACTCTTTTCCAGTTCCTTTAAAAGGTATCTTTGTACTGACAATGCTCACGAAGACACCGATCTTGTCCTGCTGCTGATTAATTTTGTAGATGCTCCAACTAAAAGGAAGAGGAAGATGAGAGTAATGGAAGAGACAAACATCTGAAGTACAACAGAAGTACTAACAGGAAAACTTACTTGATCCTTTTTAGGGCAGTTCTTGTGATGACATCAGCACCTTGTTCAAAAAGAAGTGGTATGCGGTTTGCAAACCTAAAAATATTTAGACCCTGAAAAAGAATAGAATTGCTATCATCAGAAGGAAATTGTTTTAGCATGAATCTTCTCGGCAAGGACAATATTAACAATGGAAAGGTAGTTCCCTAGTATATTAAACTGGAGCTCGGGGTGTGGTATTAACACAAATAATAGGTTTAGCCGTGTGATCAAATGTTTATCCACTAAATCAGTAAATGGAGCGATTCAAGGGTATCTTAAAAATGCAGGTAGCTTTTTTTAATACCACATGGGCCACACGTTTTGTGGTCCGCTAGTTGCAAATTCATAAGGGTGTACATTATATATATATATATATACATGTCCTATTTGTTGTACAACAGTCCTTTGTATGAGTTTGACTATATATAATGTATGCTAATGCACTTGAGAAAAAAAACAGATAGAAAGAGCATCAGCAGAAATCTAACAGACACTTCATGTGAAATATGAAATGATTGAATAAACTACTACTCCCTCCATCTCACAATATAGAACGTTTTTGCAAGCTATGTTAGCTTGCAAAAACGTCTTATATTATGGGACGAAGGAAGTATCAATTTTGACATTCACAATATCTGCCATCACACACTGCAAGCAGCTACGAGAAAACAAAGGTGTTCAATGCTGGGGGTGTAGGGACATAGGAGGAGAGGGTGTAGACTTGACTGGGGAAGAAAAATACAGGACAGGGAGGATAAGATATAGACTGGGATAGGGCACTAGATTGTTTCTTGCTTGAACCGAAATAGATTGGCATCCCCCTTTTGTGGAGAGGGCCCCTAACAAAATAAACTATCCAATCCACCTATATCACTAACTGCTAGTGATAGTAAATTTCCAAACCATGTCATCTTATGGGAGCCGACTACATCACAAAAACTAGTTCTCGGCTTCTCTATTCAAAAGGAAAACTGGAACAGAACCCATTGAAATAAAACTAACTCATCCTGAACTTTGTGGCTGCTGCTCAGGTATGTGGTTCCTCCTTTATCCAGACCACAACAAAAGGAGCAAGACAGAACATGTTTTCAGGATATTTTAAGATGACAGACAGAAAATACTCCTTGTGAAATACAAAACAAACAGTTTCTTACTTGTTTAACATCTTTTCCACCAATGCTTACTCCGGCTTCAACAATAAATGGATGCCCTTCAAAAACCTGAGGGCTAAACAGAGGGGTAGCCTTATGACATTAGGATAATTGAACTGAAAATAAGATAGAAACAACATCTGGGACATTCTCTGATTAAATGCTATACCTGCTTGCATGTGTTGCAACCAAATCAGGGTGCAGCTCTTTTATGATACCTAGACGTAAATTGTATTCACCTGCAGGACTAAGACACTATAGAATTGGTTGATTTCTATACTGTGATTGCTAATTGCACATTTGTGAAAGATAGACTAGTCAATAAACAGCTGATAAGTGATTAACAAATCAAGGTGGAAAGGGATGCATACATTGCCACTGGGATCATCAAACTTAGCCTGCCGAAACAACTGATGTATTCGTACTAACTGTTGTGATGTAAGGCTGTTGACTGTCGTTTTTGCACTAAAATCAGGCCCCATTTCCCCTGTCAAATTGAATATTTGTGATATGCAAAATAAATTTGGTAAAGGTATCAACCATAGGTAGATTAACAAAGTATGTAATGGCAGTACCACTATATATATTTAACTCAACAGACAGGCTTCACAAAGAAATGATTTGACTGGAAGTATAGTATATTGCAAATAGCAACACATGAACTCAAAACCATGTATAAAGCAAGACCATATGTAATTACTAAAGGTATTGTTACTCCAAATATCAAAATATATCACTTTAGAAATATGAAACATAGAAATACATGGTTATCAAAGTAGATAGTGACTAAGTTATTTGATTTTCAACTTCACAACCCCACTACCACAGCCACCACGAAAACCCCAGCACAGTGCATATCACACAACTAAGTAAGTAACTCACCAATTAAACGGTCAGCATGTGCTTTGCTTATATTCACAAATTCATGTTGCAGAAACTGCAAAAGATTTGGCTTTGTAGTGTCTGTAATTAAGCGCTTTATCAGCAGCAAATCAACAGCAGATGGGTGATGCTTTGTCAGAAGTGGGACAGGAGGCATAACATCTGTCCTTCGCGCAAATTTTATCGTCAAATTTTTTCTGCAAGAACCAGAGTCATTATGCAAAGAATTAGAAGATTATTAATTTAGCAGGACACAAAGTACCAGAGAAGAAAAATCATACTCTGCTGCATCTGAGAGAAATCTAAATAGGAATTGAGCATATGGAGTAATGACAGCCATCTGTCGCATGTAATGTAGTATCCTTGACTGCAGAAAATAAATTATAAATCTGCTTAGTAGTGATAGTTTACTATTTCAGTTTTTAAAAAGAAATGGAGATCCTACTCACACGATGAGTTGTCCAATTTCCCTCAATAATAACTTGAATTTCTGCCCCATGCCAGTGATCATTGTTCTCACGTTTCTCATGTAAATGAATGTGAGGGACATTTCTGAGTAGTAAGATTTACCATTATTAGTCAAGGTAAACTAATCAACTTACATGAAGATAAACAGTAATGACCAGTCATTCACTGTATTTCACAGAGCATTGACCAAGAAGCAGCACTTACTTATGAATATCTATGTCAAGTCGACAGAACGTGATATAATCTTGGCCTTTCATCGATGACTTAATATCAATAGGAAGGCCCGTACTCATCTTTGACCAAATAAGTGCCTGTTTAATACACGTTAAACTAACTGGAATTTGTGCAGTACAATTCAATTAGACAGAACAGGCAACAAAGAGTCTTAACTCCTAACTGCAAACATGTTCATAACTACAGAGTAACAGAATAAGATAATCATCCATCAGAATATCCATAAAAGGTCCAATGTTCAAAGTCTGCTTACCGCAGCTAGTTACTCTTACTCAACTGAGGCAAAATGTCACACACATTCTGTATGCATGGGACAGCTTAACCATCAGAACACAAAGTTTACAAGCGTAAAACATAACTGTACATGTCTCCCTATTGAAGATTAAACACAAATTTAGTGAGAAAATTGGACAACCGTTCTAACTAAAATGTTGATTTTCTTTTTACAACTGTAGTTCAAACTTTTGTTTCTTCTTATAATCATATCTCTAACATGGCTATACAGGAACACAATGAAAAGGATCGTGAAAAGCAGCACAAGACGATCAATGTCTCCAAGCTACCAACAATACTGCATGGCTGCACATTTTCATTATCCAATATAAACAAGAAAATAGTCAGCTATGAACCAAAAGAAAGAAACAAGTCCTAAACTTTGTTATGAGAAGGGCAAAATTCAGCCAAATGTTTGGATCCCATTGTTTCTTTCAAAAGGAATGGACGCTATACATTCTTATGAGAGGGTCGTTCGTGACAAACAAAAAGGTTTCCTACTTAATTGTGTGAAGAAATTTTACCATTTTAGCACCAAGCCCAAATTTTCCACGCGTCTGCCTCAAACCATATTTTGTTCCCGATAACACTGCATTAAAATATCAATAATACCAGTGATGTTGCACAGCATGCCCTTATACCTTCTTCAGTGTTTTAATCTAAAATAAATCTGACAGAAAATATCATATTGAAAGCTTGCTTACCTCTCCCAAACATATTTGGGATATCTTCATGCGGCATACCTCGGCCATTATCCTAGACACACAAAACATTCAAGATTGTTCAAAAGATACTAAGATAGATTCTCATCATACAAGTTAAGTCATTATGGACAATACCTTGCAAGTCACTCTAAAAAATGAAGCCTCACCCCGACCTTTTCCGCGAGCAGCTGGAGTGTCCTTAACTTTCTTCCCAAGAGCAGCATTTTTGGCTTGTGTTTCTTGGAAACGTGCTTCTTTAGCTAGGCGTTTCTAAGTATCGAGGAGTTTTACAGTAGTATCAGAATAAAGGAGGATAATCCAGACAGATAAATGGGTGTCAATAACATATTTATATGGAAAGTATAAGTATATCATCAGTATGCAAACCTTATTTAACTAATAATGACCGAACTACTAATTTTTTTGCAAGTGGTAGTATTACCTCACGAGCCTTAGATGATTCAAAATCATCATAGAGTGCTTCATCAACGCGCTCTCGATCAACTAGCCCTATCATTGTGTTGAATTTGCTCTTAGTGATCTCTTCTCTGGCAAGACATACGAAGGAATCCACAGAGTGTTCTTTAACATTGCCAAGCGAAAAAGAACCCGATAATAGAAATGCTGTTGAAGAGCACTTACATAGTAATTTCTATATCAGGGAGCTCGGAGATGGACTCGGCTGAATCAAGAGCATTCTCAACTAGCTCCCGCATTGTGGTGTACAAAGATTTTCCAGGCTGCCAAGTATTATAAGTCACTGAAATGAGTTTGCTGACACCTAACAGAAATTAGCTTCAAAACTATATTACTGTTCATCCATCATTTTTTTAATTGACCGTTTCATTCTTATTTAGCCCAGCTCTGCGCAGTATGTGCCATGTCAATTTTAAACAAGACTGCGCTTAATCCAGGGGCAAATAAATGGGATGGCATCTATCTAAGCCTCAAAGGCAGTGATGTCGACCACTACGCCAGAGTAAACACAAACAGCGAGTTACACAAGCTCACATTGTCAAAACCAGCGATGTTCTTGTTTTCCGCGAAGAACTCTGCGGGCGATTCTGCAACACAGAAGTCCCAAAAGGGCCCGATTCAGCCGATAGAACCGATGCAAGGACGGAATTCTAGAAGAAAACGAAAGAACAAGGGGGGTTTCGAGGAGCTGACTCTGCTTGAGGAGGCTGCTCTCCTTGGCCTTGGGCGCCGCCTTGGAGGTGGCCTTCCCTTTTCCCGTCGCCTTCCCCTTGGCGGCCGCCGCAGAAGGCTTCTTCTTAGTGCCGCCGGCGGTGGCTCCGCCGTCGCTGGAGTCGTCCATGGCGAGGTGGGTTCTTGGGATCGGGATGGTAAGCTAGGGTTTGGGTTCAAGGGGCGGGGAGAATTGGGGAGGGAGGGGAGGTTCAACTGCGGGGATGCTACTGGCAATGAAAGTAAGTCGATCCTGCTGGTCCATGGAAGAATGGACGGCGCAGATAAATCTCAGTACAAAGTTGAGCAAACTAGTAGTATTTTTTAGGGCGCAAAATACAAAACTTGAGTTCAATTATGGGAAAACTTATGGGAACCTTGCCTAATCTTAGGTTCCATGACTTTTTCGGGTTTTCTCACTGCCCAAAACACTTTTTTAAGGAGGGATTGATGTTTTACTTAATTATGTCTTCGCGGACTTTCTGACCAACATAATACAGAGTATTTTTTATTAAAAAAGACTAACAACTAAGTTACACACTTGTCTTTGGGAAAATCAACACCACCTTCCTTCTACACTCATCGGCGATGTGTCGTGAGCACAGTTGATGCCTCCTCTCGACCTCCAAAACACCGTTGAAGGCAGAATAAATTTGTTAAGCAACGGCTAGAAAGTCACCGGTCACGACCTAGAAAACATGCCACCGTCCAGAGAAGAAGGTGATGAAAAGGGTTGGACAACCACCACAGATCCAGGGAGACATAACCTCACAAGCTCCCGACGGCGTCAACTCTTTCGTTGGTCGAATAAGGAGCTAGAGGACCAACACACGAAGCGGCGTCCTATGTCGAAAGATCCTTTGCGGATTTCTACCGAGTGATTATGCCTTATTTTTTACTCTTGAGGGTGTTCGTCTCCTAAACAATACACCCTCAATAGCTTTCGTCGATGATATTATGAAGGACTTGAGATTGTAAAGGCACGAAGATTGTCTACGGGGTGATATCTAGACTGGTCTCTCAGACCAACATCAGGCTTTTATGCAAAAAAAAAATCTCACTCGAAAGAACTCCTGAGTTAGTCGCCCATCCTCAAGTTATCGCAAATATAAACTTAACGTGAAGGTTCCTTAGAGATGAGCTTCCGAAAAAATGTACACCTTATTAATATGAGTTCTCTATCATTTCTATGAAGCCAGTATGTCACATATACACCCATTCAAGGAACTAGCATCCTTGTCGGAATCGGCGGGAACATTCCCTCTTGACACATTGTGCGTCCAATGTTAAAATGTTGACATATATGCCATGATGTGCCCATGTGTCATACGCCTGCATAACCATGAGAGTCGGTTCTGATACCATTTATAACACCCTCGACACACCCATTGTTGGAAATATGCCCTAGAGGCAATAATAAAATGGTTATTATTGTATTTCCTTATTCATGATAATTGTCTATTGTTCATGTTATAATTGTATTAACTGGAAACCATAATACATGTGTGAATACATAGACCGTAATATGCCTCTAGTTGACTAGCTCGTTGATCAATAGATGGTCGTGGTTTCCTGACCATGGACATTGGATGTCATTGATAACGGGATCACATCATTAGGAGAATGATGTGATGGACAAGACCCAATCCTAAGCGTAGCACAAGATCGTGTAGTTCGTTTGCTAAAGCTTTTCTAATGTCAAGTATCATTTCCTTAGACCATGAGATTGTGCAACTCCCGGATACCGTAGGAATGCTTTGGGTGTACCAAACGTCACAACGTAACTGGGTGGCTATAAAGGTGCACTACAGGTATCTCCGAAAGTGTCTGTTGGGTTGGCATGAATCGAGACTGGAATTTGTCACTCCGTATGATGGAGATGTATCTCTGGGCCCACTCGGTAATGCATCATCATAATGAGCTCAATGTGACTAAGGAGTTGGTCACGGGATCATGCGTTACGGAACGAGTAAAGAGACTTGCCGGTAACGAGATTGAACGAGGTATGGGGATACCGACGATCGAATCTCGGGCAAGTAACATAGCGATAGACAAAGTGAATTGCATACGGGATTGATTGAATCCTCGACATAGTGGTTCATCCGATGAGATCATCGTGGAACATGTGGGAGCCAACATGGGTATCCAGATCCCGCTGTTGGTTATTGGCCGGAGAGGTGTCTCGGTCATGTCTGCATGGTTCCCGAACCCGTAGGGTTTACACACTTAAGGTTCGATGACGCTAGAGTTGTAATGGGAAATAGTATGTGGTTACCGAAGGTTGTTCGGAGTCCCGGATGAGATCCCGGACATGACGAGGAACTCCGGAATGGTCCAGAGGTGAAGATCGATATATTGGACGAAGGGTATTGGAGTCCGGAATTGTTCCGGGGGTACCGGGTGACGACCAGCGTGTCCGAAAGGGGTTTCGGAGGCCCCGGCAAGCGTTGGGGGCCTTATGGGCCAAGGGGAGGGGGCACATCAGCCCACTAAGGGGCTGAGCGCCCTTCCCACCCCATCTCACGTAACCTGAAGAGGTGGGGCGCCTTCCCTAGGGCAGCCACCCCTCCTGACTTGGGGGGCAAGTTTCCTAGGGGTGAGGGCGCCCAAACCCATCTGGGGTTTCCCCTGTGGCCGCCGCCCCTCCCCTAGGGAACCCTAGGGCGCCTCCTCCACCCCCTTCCCCTATATACAGTGAGGGAGAGAGAGGGCAGCCGCACCCCATCCCCTGGTGCAGCCCTCTCCTCCTCCAACTCCTGCGTAGTAGTATTGCTTAGCGAAGCTCTGCTGGAGAACCACGAGCTCCATCGCCACCACGCCGTCATGCTGCTGGAGTTCTCCCTCAACTTCTCCTCTCCCCTTGCTGGATCAAGAAGGAGGAGACGTCCTCGGGCTGTACGTGTGTTGAACGCGGAGGCGCAGTTGTTCGGTGCTTAGATCGGAATCGACCGCGATCTGAATCGCTACATATACGACTCCACCAACCGCGTTCTTGCAACGCTTCCTCTTAGCGATCTTCAAGGGTATGAAGATGCACTCCCTCTCCCTCGTTGCTAGTATCTCCTAGATTGATCTTGGTGACATGTAGGAAATTTTTGAATTATTGCTACGTTCCCCAACAGTAGTATCAGAGCCAGGTCTATGCGTAGATTCTATGCACGAGTAGAACACAAAGCAGTTGTGGGTGATGATTTGTTCAATTTGCTTACCGTTACTAGTCTTATCTTGATCCGGCGACATTGTGGGATGAAGCGGCCCGGACCGACCTTACACGTACGCTTACGTGAGACTGGTTTCACCGACTGACATGCACTTGATGCATAAGGTGGCTGGCGGGTGTCTGTCTCTCCCACTTTAGTCGGATCGGATTCGATGAAAAGGGTCCTTATGAAGGGTAAATAGTAATTGGCATATCACCGTTGTGGTTTTGCGTAGGTAAGAAACGTTTTTGCTAGAAACCCATAGCAGCCACGTAAAACATGCAACAACAATTAGAGGACGTCTAAATTGTTTTTGCAGGGTATGTTATGTGATGTGATATGGCCAAAAGGATGTGATGAATGATATATGTGATGTATGAGATTGATCATGTTCTTGTAATAGGAATTAAGACTTGCATGTCGATGAGTATGACAACCGGCAGGAGCCATAGGAGTTGTCTTAATTTATTTATGACCTGCATGTCAATGAAAACGCCATGTAATTAGTTTACTTTATTGCTAACCGTTAGCCATAGTAGTAGAAGTAATAGTTGGCGAGGCAACTTCATGAAGACACGATGATGGAGCTCATGATGATGGAGATCATGGTGTCATGCCAGTGACGAAGGTGATCATGCCGCTCCTCGAATATGGAGATCAAAGGCGCAAGATGATATTGGCCATATCATGTCACTTTATGATTTGCATGTAATGTTTGTCATGATTACATCTTATTTGCTTAGAACGACGGTAGCATAAATAAGATGATCCCTCACTAAAATTTCAAGAAAGTGTTCCCCTAACTGTGCACCATTGCGAAGGCTCGTTGTCTCGAAGCACCACGTGATGATCGGGTGTGATAGATTCTAACGTTCGCATACAATGGGTGTAAGCCAAATTTACACATGCGAAACACTTAGGTTGACTTGACGAGCCTAGCATGTACAGACATGGCCTCGGAACACAAGAGACCAAAAGGTCAAACATGAGTCGTATAGTATATACGATCAACATGGAGATGTTCACCGATGATGACTAGTCCGTCTCACGTGATGATCGGACACGGCCTAGTTGACTCGGATCATGTATCACTTAGATGACTAGAGGGATGTCTATCTAAGTGGGAGTCCATTAAATAATCAGATGAACTTAATTATCATGAACATAGTCAAAAGGTCTTTGCAAATTATGTCATAGCTTACGCTTTAGTTCTACTGTTTAAGATATGTTCCTAGAGAAAATTTAGTTGAAAGTTGATAGTAGAAATTGTGCGGACAGGGTCCATAAACTGAGGATTATCCTCATTGCTGCGCAGAAGGCTTATGTCCTTAATGCACCGCTCGGTGTGCTGAACCTCGAGTGTCATCTGTAGATGTTGCGAAACATCTGACATACACGTTTTGATGACTACGTGATAGTTCAGTGCGTAATGTTAACAGTTTAGAATTGTGGCACCAAAGACAATTTTGAAACGCCGCAGAACATATGAGATGTTCCAAAGACTGAAATTGGGATTTCAGACTAGTGCCCATGTCAAGAGGTATGAGACCTCTGACAAGTTTCTTAAGCCTGCAAACTAAGGGTGAAAAGCTCAATCGTTGAGCATGTGCTCAGATTGTCTGAGTACTACAATCGCTTGAATCGAGTTGGAGTTAATCTTCCAGATAAGATAGTGATGGTTCTCCATAGTCACTGCCACCAAACTATTAGAGCTTCGTGATGAACTATAACATATCAGGGATAGACATGATGATCCTTGAGCAACTCGTGATGTTTGACACTGCGAAAGTAGAAATCAAGTAGGAGCATCAATTGTTGATGGTTAGTAAAACCACTAGTTTCAAGAAGGGCAAGGGAAAGAAGGGATACTTCATGAAACGACAAATCAGTTGCTGCTCTAGTGAAGAAACCCAAGGATGAACCCAAACCCGAGACTAAGTGCTTTTGTAATGAGGGGAACGGTCACTGAAGCAGAACTACCCTAGATACTTGGCAGATGAGAAGGTTGGCAAGGTCAACAAAAGTATATTTGATATATGTGTTATTGATGTGTACCTTACTAGTACTCCTGGTAGCACATGAGTATTAGATACCGGTTCAGTTGCTAACATTGGTAACTTGAAACAAAAGCTACGGAATAAATGGAGACTAGCTAAGGGTGAGGTGATGATGTGTGTTGGAAATGTTTCCAAGGATGATATGATCACCATCGCACGCTCCCTTTACCTTCGGGATTAGTATTGAACCCAGATAAATGTTGTTTGCTTTGGTTTTTGCATTGAGCATAAACATGATTGGATTATGTTTATTGCAATACGGTTATTCATTTAAGGAGAATAATGGTTACTCTATTTATTTGAATAATACCTTCAATGGTCTTGCACCTAAAACGAATGGCTTATTGAATCTCGATCGTAATGATACACATGTTCATGCTAAAAGATATAAGATAGTAATGATAGTACCACATACTTGTGGCACTGCCATTTGAGTCATATTGGTATAAAAGGCATGAAGAAGCTTCATGTTGATGGATCTTTGGACTCATTCGTTTTTGAAAAGATTGAGACATGCGAACCATGTCTATTGGTAGATATGCATGAAGAAACTCCATGCAGCTGGATCGTTTGGACTCACTTGATTTTGAATCACTTGAGACATGCAAATCATACCACATGGGCAAGATGACTGAAAGGCCTCGTTTTCAGTAAGATGAAACAAGAAAGCAACTTGTTGGAAGTAATACATTTTGATGTGTGCAGTCCAATGAGTGCTGAGGCACGCAGTGGATATCGTTATGTTCTTACTTCACAGATGATTTGAGTAGATGCTAAGTATATTTACTTGATGAAACACAAGTCTGAATTATTGAAAGGTTTAAGTAGTTTCAGAGTGAAGTTGAAGATCGTCGTGACAAGAGGATAAAATTTCTATGATATGATCATATAGATGAACTAGATGATACCCCGCACGTTGTTGCGGGAATATTTGCAATACATTTCGATGATATGTGATTTCTATGGAATGTGAATAGTGATACTACAAAAACTAAAATTGCAAATCCTATGCTTTATTGTGTTTGATTAATGTATTGTAAAATATCTAATATATGTTTGCATGTTGAGGTGGACATTTTCATGTGCATGAATGCATGTTGTGGTGGGCCTTTTGCCATGCATGTTGCTTGATGATGTGGCATGCTTGCATGTTGAGAGAAATATGTTAGTGGGGGCTAGCTATTTAGATATAGAAGATATCTGAGTTATGAGTTTGGCACACAATTAAGACATTGTGGAAATTGTTTCACAACTAATACCGCCTGGAACACCATAGTGTGATTGTGTGTCCGAACATCATAACTGCACCCTATTAGATATGATGCATACCATGATGTCTCCTATCAAATTACCACTATCATTTATGGGTTAGGCATTAGAGACAACCACATTCACTTTAAATAGGGCACCACGCAATTCCGTTGAGACGACACCGTATGAACTATGGTTTAGAGAAACCTAAGCTGTCGTTTCTTAAAAGTTTGGGGCTGCGACGCTTATGTGAAAAAGTTTCAGGCTGATAAGCTCGAACCCAAAGCGGATAAATGCATCTTCATAGAATACCCAAAATAGTTGGCTATGCCTCCTATTTCAGATCTGGAAGCAAAAGTGATTGTTTCTAGAAACGGGTCCTTTCTCGAGGAAAAGTTTCTCTCGAAAGAATTAGTGGGAGGATGGTGGAGACTTGATGAGGTAATTAGCATACGGTACATTTTCCGAGGAAACAACCTCAAGTTCATAGTATCAATTCTATCGGAAAAATTCCATCGATTATATTTGGAGGTTTTGAATTTCCTCTTCCTACTGTCAAGAAGAAATATGATATACTTATTATTGGGGATGTGCATATCCTTGTTGAGGTAACCTATTGTTATTCGAAATTTCTCCGGTTTCATGTTAATCGGAATGAGTTTGTTAACAAGACTTGATCAACCTTGTTAGTGGATTCCTTTTGACGAGCATGAGATGGATGAAACTAGAAGCACAACCTTCTGTACCATCTTTATACTTTTTGTTATTTAGTTGAAATAAAGTAAAAAATAGTATTTTTCTGTCTGTTTCCTGATTTATCCGTGCAATATAAAAATGTCCCAAAAATAAAAGTCCTTAGAATGACATCCCAATTTAATATGATTTTTTCGGGAATATTTGAGGATTTATGGAACAAAGAACACACCAGGGGGGCCAACCACCTTGCCACGAGGGTGGAGAGCGCGCCCCCTGCCTCGTGGGCCCACGGTGGCCCTCCTCCACTTATTCCTGCACCCATCCTCTTCTTCCTCCCACAAACATGAAAAACCAACTCAAGCACGAGTTCCAGCCCTCTTTGCTGCCATTTTCGATCACCTTGCTCAAAGCACCTCTCACAAAACTGCTTGGAGAGATTGTTCCTTGGTATGTGACTCCTCCATTGGTCCAATTAGTTTTTGTTCTAGTGTTTTATTCATTGCAAAATTTTGCTGCTTAGGTGACCCTGTTCTTGAGCTTGCATGTCAAATTTATATGGTCAAAAGTAGTTTTGATGCATTATATAGGCCCTATGCACTTGTAGGAGTGGTTGCTATCAATATTATTGAGTTTGGTTTACTTTTATTTTGAAGTTACTAAATTTTTTTAGAATTTTTCAGAGAAAGAAAAATGATTAGGAAGATGTTCCAAGGTGGTTCTTCAAAGAAGTAAGGACCCAGGCTTGCAATGCGTGATGCTGACGAAGAGCCACCAAGAGACGCTCCAGTGCGTCCTTGCGAGTGGCCTTCTGAAAATTTTATGGATCGAGCGGGAATAAAAGAAGAATTCAATGCATATTTGCGTAACGCTGATCTTGTGAGCTTCGAGGAAGAGAAGTGCAGTCAGTATCATAACCTCACTAGTTCCTTTGTGAGGAGGTTTGAATTTTCCACTTCACGTAATTCTCCAACTGTCCTGTTTGATCTTTATGATAAATCTTATACCATGGACTTAGAGGATTTTACCACTGCATGCAAACTTCCACAATGGGGTAGTATAAGGGATCCTCGCAAATCTGAATTTAGAGATTTTCTTGCTAATATAACTGTGGGAGAATCTAGAGATATTACACAAGCTACCATAGGGAGCATCCACTTTCCTGCTATACGTTATTTTGTTCTCTTCATAGGTAGATGCGTAAATGGTAAAGATGAGGCATGTCACGTGTGTGTCCTTGACCTCAATATTCTTAAGAGTGTTGTGTTAGGAGACGAATCATATAATTTGGGAGCCATTGTTGCACGTAGGTTGCATCTTAATAGACTTAATGGAGATTTCTTTGGTGGAATTTTTATGCAACTCGCATAGCTAATTTTTTTGTTATAGATATACACGAAGATGATATTGAATTACCTCCTGCCTATTTAGATTTTAATGCTATGGTTCACCACCATTTTGTCGAGAGGAATGAATCACCTCTCCAGTACCGACTAATCTTTGACAGACGCTGTGCTGTCCGTATTACTCTCCCTGCTCCTGATTTCTTTGATTATCAGGCAAGAGGAGGATATACTATTACCAGAGAGGAGGCAGATGAGTACGAGAGGAGGGCGGAGGCCGCTCGTCGCCACACTGCAGCTCAGGAGGCGATAGCCACTGCATCACAATACGACCCCAACTATTATTATGGATATCCGCCAGGCCAGCTGTGGCCATAGACCAACTTAGGCCAAAAGCCTAAGCTCGGGGGAGTACGTATTTCCCATCGACATTACATTCATGTTCACACACTCATTGCTAGATGTTGGTGCTCATACTTTTTCATTGTATCATCCATGCTAGTTTATTTCCTTTTATGCTTTCTTCTTGTGTGTGTTAATAAACCTTAAGAAAAACCAAAAAAAATTAGTTGTAGCTTTTAATCAGTTTAATTTCCATGCTTGTAGTAGTAATTAAAAAGAAAATCCAAAAAAAATTAATGTTCTTCTTTTACTTGTTGGGAGCTTTTCCGTGTAAATAGTTTTATTTCTTTTCTTTTCTTTGGGGATCAGTAGGAGAAGACCATGATTAAATTGTTGAAGTGGCTCTTATATGCATTATTGTTTATCTGACAAAAGAGCCCATATTACTTTGTCTTCTCCTATTTATTGAATGTTCGCAGATTCCAGCTTAGTCCAATGCACGTGCACTCTTATTATTATTCACATTGTTCGATCGTGCAAGTGAAAGGCAATTATGATGATATATGATGGACTGACTGAGATGAGAAAAGCTGATATGAACTTGACCTCTTTTGTTTTTGTAAATATGATGAGTTCATCGTTCTTGATTCAGCTTGTTATGAATAAACATGTTTGCAATGACAATTAGAGATCATAGTTGCTTGTGTCATGCTTGATTAGCTATGAGTTATAATGGTTTACCTTGCGTGCCAACATGCTATTGAGATGGTTATGATGTGGTATGATGGGGTGGTATCCTCCTTTGAATGATTTAAGTGACTTGACTTGGCACATGTTCACGCATGTAGTTGAAACAAATCAACATAGCCTTCACGATATTTATGTTCATGGTGGATTATATCCTACTCATGCTTGCATCCAATGTTTATTAATTTTAATGCATGTTCATGACTGTTGTCGCTCTCTAGTTGGTCGCTTCCCAGTCTTTTGCTAGCCTTCACCTTAAAGTTATTCCAGATGAGTCCACTATACCTTCCTATATGCGGTATCTACCTGCCGTTCCAAGTAAATTTGTATGTGCCAAACTCTAAACCTTCAAATAATCATCCTGTTTTGTATGCTCGAAAAGCTCATGTATCAACTAGGGTTGCCTGTATCTTCCATGCTAGGCGGGTTATTCTCAAGAGGAGTGGACTCCGCTTGAGGGAGTCCGGGATTAGGGGGTCTCCGGACTGCCGGACTCTATCCTTTGGCCGGACTGTTGGACTATGAAGATACAAGATTGAAGACTTCGTCTCGTGCCCGGATGGGACTCTACTTGGCGTGGAAGGCAAGTTAGGCAGTACGGATATGGATATCTCCTCCTTTGTAACCGACCTTGTGTAACCCTAGCCCCTTTTGGTGTCTATATAAACCGGAGGGTTTTAGTCCGTAGGACAACATACACTCATACCATAGGCTAGCTTCTAGGGTTTAGCCTCTCCGATCTCGTGGTAGATCAACTCTTGTAATACCCATATCATCAAGAATAAATCAAGCAGGACGTAGGGGTTTACCTCCATCAAGAGGGCCCGAACCCGAGTAAAACATCGTGTCCCCTGCCTCCTCTTACCATCCGCCTTATACGCACAGTTCGGGACCCCCTACCCGAGATCCGCCGGTTTTGACACCGACATTGGTGCTTTCATTGAGAGTTCCTCTGTGTCGTCGCCATTAGGCTTGATGGCTCCTACGATCATCAATAGCGATGCAGTCCAGGGTGAGACTTTTCTCCCCGGACAGATCTTTGTGTTCGGCGGCTTCGCACTACGGGCCAACTCGCTTGGCCATCTGGAACAGATCAAAAGTTACGCCCCTGGTCACCAGGTCATATTTGAAAGCTTAAACTACACGGCCAATATCCATGGAGACTTGATCTTCGACGGATTCGAGCCTCTGCCTTGTGCGTCACACAGTCATGATGAGTACAATTTAACTCTACCGTCGGACAACGTTCAGGAGATCGCATCGGCAACCGCTCCGACCCTCAATTTGGAGCCAATTGCGCCGTCCATGGATGGGTGGATGGACCCCGCCACGGAGGCCTTATCCTCAGCGGCGATCGAGCCGAACGTCGACCTTACCCCGCACGAGAGTCGTGTTGTCAAACTGTCGGATCCTTCTCTGGCCACGGACTCCGAACCGCCTGCGCTCGTTCCTAGCGAATCCGATTGGGTGCCGATCATGGAGTTTACCTCCGCGGATATTTTTCAGCACTCGCCCTTTGGCGACATACTGAACTCATTAAGGTCTCTCTCCTTGTCAGGAGGATCCTGGCCGAACTATGTCCGGCAGGATTGGGATGCGGATGGCGAAGAAATTCGCTACCCACCCACCACCCACTTAGTAGCCACTGTCGACGACTTAACCGACATGCTCGACTTCGACTCCGAAGACATCGACGGTATGGACGACGATGCGGGAGACAAAGAGAAACCACTGCCCACAGGGCACTGGACAGCCACCTCATCATACGATATATACATGGTGGACACACCCAAAGAAGGCAATGACGACGAGACAGCGGAGGATGACCCCTCCAAGAAGCAACCCAAGCGACGACGTCAGCGGCGCCGTTCTAAGTCCCGCCAAAGCAAAAGTGACGATACCGGCACAGGAGATAATAACACTCCGGATAGTGCCAAAGATGGCAACAATCCCCTCCAGCACGATTTAGGGCAGGAGGGTGGAGAAGCCAGCCCTCCAGAAGGAGCGGCAAACGGAGAGGCGGAGGATGATAATTACATGCCTCCCTCCGAAGACGAGGCAAGCCTCAGCGATGATGAATTCGTCGTGCCAGAGGATCCCGTCGAACAAGAGCACTTCAAGCGCCAGCTTATAGCCACGACAAATAGCCTTAAGAAAAAGCAGCAACAACTTCAAGCTGATCAAGATCTGCTAGCTGACAGATGGACTGAAGTCCTTGCGGCCGAGGAATATAAACTCGAACGCCCCTTCAAGAGTTACCCAAAATGCAGGTTGCTACCCCGACTAGAGGATGAAGCGTATGACGCGGCTGATCGGCCACCTCGTGGCCGTGACAGAGAGGCATTCCAGCCAAAAGCTCAGTTTGTACCCCGACGCCATTCAAATAAAAAGGCATGGGGAACTACGCTAGACCTGCGAGACGTATTGGAGGACAAATCAAAACATGCAAGATCGATCTACAGATCACGAGGGCGCGCCACTATGCGAGACGATAATCGTCACGCCGGATACAGTAAAAGTAAATCCGGCCAGGCCGAGCACAACAGGCAAGACTCATTGGAGCTGCGTCGCGATATAGCCCAGTACAGAGGTGCCACACACCCCTTATGCTTCACAGACGAAGTAATGGATCATCAAATCCCAGAGGGTTTCAAACCCGTAAATATATAATCATACGACGGCACAACAGATCCTACGGTATGGATCGAGGATTTCCTCCTGCATATCCACATGACACGCGGTGATGATCTACACACCATTAAATACCTCCCACTCAAACTCAAAGGACCAGCTCGACATTGTCTCAATAGCTTGCCAGCAGAGTCCATTGGCTGTTGGGAAGATCTGAAAGCCGCATTCCTCGACAACTTTCAGGGCACTTATGTGCGACCACCAGATGCCGATGACTTGAGCCACATAATCCAGCAGCCAGAGGAATCAACCAGGCAATTCTGGACACGGTTCCTAACAAAGAAAAATCAAATTGTCGACTGTCCGGATGCAGAGGCCCTAGCAGCTTTCAAGCACAACATCTGCGACGAGTGGCTAGCCCGGCACCTTGGTCAGGAAAAGCCGAAATCTATGGCAGCCCTCATGACACTCATGACCCGCTTTTGTGCGGGAGAAGACAGCTGACTGGCTCGCAGTAATAACATATCAAAGAACCATGGTACTTCGGATACCAAGGACGGCAATAGCAGGTCACGTCGCAACAAACATAAGCGCCGCATTAACAGCAACAATACCAAGGATATGGCAGTCAATGCCGGATTCAAAGGCTCTAAACCCGGTCAGCGGAAAAAGCCATTCAAAAGAAGCACTCCGGGCCCGTCCAGTTTGGACCGTATACTCGATCGCTCGTGTCAAATACACGGTACCCCCGACAAGCTAGCCAACCACACCAACAGGGATTGTCAGGTGTTCAAGCAGGCCGGCAAGTTAAATGCCGAAAACAAAGACAAGGGGCCACATAGCGATGACGAGGAAGAGCCCCGGCAGCCGAACACCGGAGGACAGAAGAGGTTCCCCCCACAAGTGCGGACGGTGAACATGATATGTGCAACCCTCATCCCCAAGAGGGAGCGAAAGCGTGCGCTCAGGGACGTATATGCGTTGGAGCCAGTCGCCCCAAAGTTCAACCCATGGTCCTCCTGTCCGATCACCTTCGATCGCAGGGACCACCCCACTAGTATCCGTCATGGCGGGTTTGCCGCACTGGTCCTAGACCCAATCATTGACGGATTTCACCTCACTCGAGTCCTTATGGACGGCGGCAGCAGTCTGAACCTGCTTTACCAGGACACAGTGCGCAAAATGGGTATAGACCACTCAAGGATCAAACCCACAAAAACGACCTTTAAAGGCGTCATACCAGGTGTAGAGGCCCATTGCACAGGCTCAGTCACACTGGAAGTGGTCTTCGGATCCCCGGATAACTTCCGAAGCGAAGAGTTAATCTTCGATATAGTCCCGTTTCGCAGTGGTTATCATGCACTGCTCGAGCGAACCGCATTTGCGAGATTCAATGCGGTACCACATTATGCATATCTCAAGCTCAAGATGCCAGGACCTCGGGGGGTCATTACAGTTAATGGAAACACAGAGCGCTCTCTCCGAACGGAGGAGCACACTGTGGCCCTTGCAGCGGAAGCGCAAAGCAGCCTCTGAAGGCAATGCACTAGTTCGGCGTTTAAGGACCAGAACACCTTCAAGCGCGCTCGGAGTAATCGGCAACAGGACCGCCTGGCACGTTCCGAGCTCGCATAGCAATGCGGCCCCCACCCCGGCCCAAGCCAAACGACGAAACTCGTGCCATGCATATATAATTACGCATTAAAAATACCATGGGCACAGGTAGGGAGGGCACGACTACGGCATGCTCCAAGACGCGGCTTAACCGCACTAGGGGCTTCCTGCTTTATTATTTTTCTCTTTTCAGGACTTTAATCTCTGGAAACCCTGTCCGGCAGCATGACTGTCGAACAAATGATGCAGCAACCAAGGAGGCAGAAAGCTACGTCACACCACGGAATTCCCAAGTGGATTACGATAACGAGTGACATATTTACTTTAATACTATTCCTCAGCTTGCCCTTGGAGGGGACATAGTCCTACTTTTTGCTTATCGCACTACATGTATCATTCTGCTTAAACGCACCTTCTTGAATAAAAAATGCACAACATTAAGACTATTATTGCATTCTTCTTTATATATATATATATATATATATATATATATATATATATATATATATATATATATATATATATATATATATATATGTTCGTTCATGACATCCAACACCCGTACACTCTGGTACGGCCAATACGCTAGGGGCTTAAGCATACCCCATAATACGGCGTGAGAAGTTCGAACACTTTCGACAGTGCGGCACCCCGAATTTATAGCATTATATGCATCAGCTCCGAATCATGTCTTGAGTCAATAGTTGGGTTTGCCCAGCTCCCATGTTTTGGTACCTTACGTTCCGCTATATCGGCTAAGGTAGCACTGGGAGAGCTACTGCGATTGTGCCCCGGTTCTGCTGGGCTAAGCACCTCGGTAGAGAAAGCTAAAACTGACTGTCATGATAAGGCGAGAGACTGGTCGCTGTTCGAGAGGTTTCGAGTCCCTAAAGACTTATGCCGCTTAGAGCGAGGAGTCGGCCCTGTCCGGCTTAAGGCGTGTATCGCGCCCCGAATTCGGCCTTCCGAACACTAGGGGCTTCGCCGAAATTTAAAATTATAGAATTCTATGGCTAAGTGAGAGTGATAATGCGTTATAGTCCGATTGCCTTATTCGTTGTGCTAAGCACCTCCCTCGAAGGACCCAAAAATGGGAACAAGAGTGCTCAGGTTTATCCCGAACACCCTAGCACTCGTGGCATGGGGGCAGAAGCCGACGACTAGCCATCTCTCAGATTTCATAAACAGCCGAAGAAAAGGTAATATTTTAAATTCAAACAAGCGTTGCATAGCGCATATGAACAAGTTTTCATGAATACAGGATCACACGAGCAAGTTTACTCAAATATTACATCTTTCATACACTCGTCCGCTACGAGACGGGCACCCTTCAGGACACCCTCATAGTACATCTCGGGGTGGCGATGCTCGTTGCCCTCTGGCGGCCCTTCCTTGATCATCTTCACGGCGTCCAGCTTGGCCCATTGCACCTTCACACGTGCAAAAGCCCGGCGTGCACCTTCGATGTAGACGGACCGCTTGATGACTTCCAGCCGTGGGCAGGCATCCACAAGCCACCTCACCAGGCCGAAGTAGCTGTTGGGAAGGGCGTCGCCAGGCCACATCCGGACTATAAAGCCCTTCATGGCCTGTTCGGCCGCCTTATGTAGCTCGACCAGCTGCTTTAGCTGGTCGCTCATAGGCACTGGGTGTTCGGTCCCAGTATACTGAGACCAAAACAGCTTCTCCGTGGAGCTTCCCTCCTCGGCCCAGTAAAATTTCGCGGCATCCGACACGTTGCGGGGCAAATTTGCGAATGCTCCTGGAGAGCTCCGGATTCGGGTAAGTAACAAGTAATTTACTTTTACATGCTTGCTTTGCATATAGAATGCCTTACCCACCGCTATCTTCTTCATCGCATCAATCTCCTGGAGGGCCTTTTGGGCTTCGGCCTTGGCATTCTTTGAGATCTCAAGGGTCATGGAAAGCTTGGACTCTCGCGTCTTCAAGTCAAGCTCCAACGCCTCGTGCTTCGTCACGAGAGCGTGGAGGTCTTGCTGCACCTCGCCCACCCGTGCCTCATGCCTTTCCCGCTCGGTGCACTCCTTGGCCGCTTTGTTCTCAGCCTCGGATAGTGCTTGCTTCAGGGTCACCACCTCGGTCGTGGCCCCTGGCAAATTTACGATAATCCTGTCATTTTGCAATCGCATTCTTTTTATATCCATAGACTAGGTACTACTTACCTTTGTTCTCCTCGAGCTGCCTCTTGGCAAGGCCGAGCTCTTCCTTGGACCCTTTGAGGTCCTACTTCAGTGCGGCGACCTCCGCAGTCAGTGCGGCAGAGGCCAGCAGCGAAGCCTGCATACGCATATAGACATACTTATATTAGACTCCTGTGATATTGTTTGATCCTCTGTACGGCTTTTCTTTGTGAACACCGAACAGAGCATCAGGGGCTACTATCTATGCGGTAATATTTTCCCTATATTTCAAAAACTTACCTCAAAGCCTGTTAGAATGCTGGCAAAGGCTTCAGTCAGTCCGCTCTTGACGGACTGAACCTTCTGGACCACTGCACTCATAATAGTGCGGTGCTCTTCGTCGATGGAAGCGCTGCGAAGCGCTCCCAGTAGATTGACCGGTGCCTCTGGATGGACAGCGGTCACCAGCACAGGCGTCTTGCCCCTCTTGGAAGGAGGCAGCCTGCCTAAGTCTGGAACCACCGGAGGTTCCGGCGCGGTGCTCGGCTGAGGGCCGAACTCGGAGCCCTCGGGAGCCTTGCTCCCTCTGCTCCCGGAGTCCGGAAGGTCGCCTTGAGGCACCTCCGGAACTGTCTCCCCTCGACCCGGTGCTTCTTGAGACAACACCTCGGCGTTGTCCGTAGGGCAAGGGGAGGTGGCGGTCGGAAGTGGATCGCTATCCATAGCCGACGAGTCCAGGAGCCGTCCGACGAGGATACGTCGATACGGGTTCGGGGCGGTCTGCATAATCATAATTCGGCATTAGGAGAAGCAGTGCGACAAAGGTATGCCATGAGTTACTCTGGTATCCGAATACTTACGACTTTGCCAGGGGCTTGGCCCTGAGAAGCCACTCGTCTTCGCCTTCGGCGGCGGTGGTGGAGTAGTCCGGAAGGAGAGTCCTTCCCTTCTTGGACCCTCTGGCCTCCCAGCGGGGGCGGCCTTCCTTTTCTTGTCTTCCCTGACTGAAGGGGGAGCATCTTCATCTTCCTCCTTGTCTCCGGGGGAGGAGTGCGTAGCGGAGTTATCGGACGATGAGTCCGATAACACCTGGCGCCGGGAACTCTTTTGGGTTCCCTTGGCCTTCTTGGTCTTCTCCGGCACCTCTCCGTCAGGCGAGCATCCGCAGTGTCTTCGGGCAGAGGGGTCGGACAGTTAATCTGCCCCGACGTCTCCACCCAGTCCTGTCAAAGGAATGGAGCTCATACCCCGCACATGGTTAAGCAAGGGGAAATAAATATCCTACCGGATGTATAGAACTCACCGAATGCGCTCGGCGCTTCATGCTTAGCCCGCGGTCCTCGGTGAGAGAGGGAGGGACCTCGGCGCCCTTGAACATCACCCTCCAGACATCCTTGTGCGTCGTGTCAAAGAGCTCGCTTAGAGTTTGGTGTCGGGCCGGGTCGAACTCCCACAAGTTAAAATCCTGTTGTTGACACGGGAGGATCCGGCGGATGAGCATGACCTGGACTATGTTGACAAGCTTGAGTTTCTTGCTTGCCATGTTCCGGATACATTTCTGGAGTCCTCCAGCTCCACAGATGAACCCCACAACAAGCCCTTCTCTTTCTAGGAAGTGAGCCATGTAGGGAATCCAGATCAAAACTCGGGGCCGCCGCCCAGTTGCTTTCGCGCGGCTCGGTGATGTAGAACCAGGCCAATTGCCACCCCTTTATGGTCTCCACGAAGGAGCCTTCGAGCCATATAACATTGGGCATCTTGCCCACCATGGCTCCACCGCATTCTGCTTGTTGGCCGCCCACCACCTTCGGCTTGATATTGAAGGTCTTCATCCATAGACCGAAGTGGGGGCGGATGCGGAGAAAGGCCTCGCAGACGATGATTAACGCCGAAATGTTGAGGATGAAGTTCGGGGCCAGATCATGAAAGTCCAGCCCATAGTAGAACATGAGACCGCGGACGAATGGATGAAGGGGAAACCCCAATCCGCGAAGGAAGTGGTGGAGGAAAACTACCCTCTCATGAGGTTCCGGGGTAGGGACGATCTGCCTCGCAACGGGTAGCCGATGCGCGATATTCGCGGCTAAGTATCCGGCTCCGAGCAACTTTTTGATGTGTTCCTTCGTAACGGAGGAAGTCATCCACTTGCCTCCCGCTCCAGACATGTTTGGAGAAGGTTGAGGAGAAAGATGTGGACTTGGGCGTTGGGGCTCGAGTGCGCGAGAATGGATGAGCAAGGAGGAAGAAGGCATGGGTAGAAAAAGGTTAAACCTTATCCCTTTATAAGGGTGGCCGAAACTATGCGCCCCCACTAGCCTGGTAAAACTCGCTTATCCCCCAAGCGCCGTAATCGATGGCGCGGTTGGGTTACCCACGCCCGTATTGATGAGAATCCCGTAATAAGGGGAACACGATCTCTGCTTTGACAAGACGTGTCAAGAATCTGCCTCGCGTTATGTGCGGGGCTAGTTAAAGGAAACAGTTCGAATAATCACCGGGCCATGACATAATGTCGTGTTTCCAAAACGCGTCAGTAGATCAGATTTGTAGAAATATTATTCTCTGTACGGTGGTATGTGGAACTTATTTTGCAGGGTCGGACACTATCCTTTATTTAAACTATTCTGTGGTATATTCGGAGGAGGAACCCGCCTTGCAATGCCGAAGACAACACTGCGCGCCGGACTCGTCGTTATTGAAGCCTGGTTCAGGGGCTACTGAGGGAGTCCGGGATTAGGGGGTCTCCGTACTGCCGGACTCTATCCTTTGGCCGGACTGTTGGACTATGAAGATACAAGATTGAAGACTTTGTCTTGTGCCCGGATGGGACTCTACTTGGCGTGGAAGGCAAGCTAGGCAGTACAGATATGGATATCTCCTCCTTTGTAACCGACCTTGTGTAACCCTAGCCCCCTTCGGTGTCTATATAAACCGGAGGGTTTTAGTCCGTAGGACAACATACAATCATACCATAGGCTAGCTTCTAGGGTTTAGCCTCTCCGATCTCGTGGTAGATCAACTCTTGTAATACCCATATCATCAAGAATAAATCAAGCAGGGCGTAGGGTTTTACCTCCATCAAGAGGGCCCGAACCTGGGTAAAACATCATGTCCCCTACCTCCTGTTACCATCCGCCTTAGACACACAGTTCGGGACCCCCTACTCGAGATCCGCCGGTTTTGACACCGACACTGCTCCTCACTCACGAGAAAATGGCTGGTCACCGGGATGCCCAGTCCCATGCTTTATGCAAACTAAATCAAAATAATTACAAAACAGAACTCCCCCTGGGACTGTTGTTAGTTGGAGGCACTCGTTGTTTCGAGCAAGCCATGGATTGATGTTTGTTGGTGGAGGGGGAGTATAAACTTTACCATTCTGTTTGGGAACCGCCTATAATGTGTGTAGCATGGAAGATATTGCCATCTCTTGGTTGTTATGTTGACAAAGAAAGTATACCGCTCAAAATGTTAATTATCTCTATTTCAAAACCGAGCTCTGGCACCTCTACAAATCCCTGCTTCCCTCTGTGAAGGGCCTATCTATTTACTTTTATGTTGAGTCATCACCCTCTTATTAAAAGCACTAGCTGGAGAGCGCAGCTGTCATTTGCATTCATCACTGTTCATTTATATTGGGTGTGACTATGATTGGATCTCTTTTACCATGAATTACAATGTCTAGTCAGTCCTTGATCTTTAAAGGTGCTCTGCATTTATGTTTTGCGGCCTCAGAAAGGGCTAGCGAGATACCATCTTGTTATATCATATTATGATTGTTTTGATAAAGTGTTGTCATCCGAGATTTATTATTATGGCTTGCTAGTTGATTATGCTATTGATATGGGTAATCATGAGACCTGAGAATTATTGCAAATGTGGTTAGTCATAATCTTTGCTGAAAACTTGAATGCTAGCTTGACATATTTATAACAACAAGAGCAAACAGAGTTTGTAAAAGTTTTTCTTTATTTCTTTCTGTTTGTCAACTGATTTGCTTGAGGACAATCAAGGGTTTAAGCTTGGGGGAGTTGATACGTCTCCGTCGTATCTACTTTTCCAAACACTTTTGCCCTTGTTTTGGACTCCAACTTGTATGATTTGAATAGAACTAACCCGGACTGACGCTGTTTTCAGCAGAACTACCATGATGTTGTTTTATGTGCATAAAACAAAAGTTCTCGGAATGACCTGAAACTCCACGGAATATCTTACAATAAATAATAAAAAATACTCGCCAAAGATGAAGACCAGGGGCCCACACCCTGTCCATGAGGGGGGGGTGCCCCCCCTAGGGCGCGCCCCCTACCTCGTGGGCCCCCTGGAGACCTCCCGACTCCAACTCCAACTCTATATATCTGCTTTCGGGGAGAAAAATAGGAGAGAAGATTTCATCGCGTTTTACGACACGGAGCCGCCGCCAAGCCCTAAAACCTCTCGGGAGGGCTGATCTGGAGTCCGTTCGGGACTCCGGAGAGGGGGATTCGTCGTCGTCGTCATCATCAACCATCCTCCATCACCAATTTCATGATGCTCACCGCCGTGCGTGAGTAATTCCATCGTAGGCTTGCTGGACGGTGATGGGTTGGATGAGATTTACCATGTAATCGAGTTAGTTTTGTTAGGGTTTGATCCCTAGTATCCACTATGTTCTGAGATTGATGTTGCTATGACTTTGCTATGCTTAATGCTTGTCACTAGGGCCGGAGTGCCATGATTTCAGATCTGAACCTATTATGTTTTCATCAATATATGAGTGTTCTTGATCCTATCTTGCAAGTCTATAGTCACCTATTATGTGTTATGATCCGTTAACCCCGAAGTGACAATAATCGGGATACTTACCGGTGATGACCGTAGTTTGAGGAGTTCATGTATTCACTATGTGCTAATGCTTTGTTCCGGTTCTCTATTAAAAGGAGGCCTTAATATCCCTTAGTTTCCATTAGGACCCCGCTGCCACGGGAGGGTAGGACAAAAGATGTCATGCAAGGTCTTTTCCATAAGCACGTATGACTATATTCGGAATACATGCCTACATTACATTGATGAATTGGAGTTAGTTCTGTGTCACCCTATGTTATGACTGTTACATGATGAACCGCATCCGGCATAATTATCCATCATTGATCCGATGCCTATGAGTTTTCTATATACTGGTTTACGCTTATTTACTTTCCCGTTGCTATTGTTACAATCACTACAAAATACCAAAAACATTACTTTGCTTTTGTTACTCTTTTGTTACCGTTACCATCACTATCATATTACTTTGCTACTAAACATTTTGCTGCAGATACTAAGTTTCCAGGTGTGGTTGAATTGACAACTCAGCTGCTAATACTTGAGAATATTCTTTGGCTCCCCTTGTGTCGAATCAATAAATTTGGGTTGAATACTCTACCCTCGAAAGCTGTTGCGATCCCCTATACTTGTGGGTTATCAAATAGCTCCAAGTAGCGCGTGGTAGCTGCATCTACAAGATGATATAGAGATTTGTAAATCACACACTGATCTAAAAGGTTCAGACCCATTGACTAATAACCTCTCTCACAAGCGAGATATGAACAAACCCCATGGGTGTTGGATTCATTACAATCACATAGTGATGTGAACTAGATTATTGACTCTAGTGCAAGTGGGAGACTGTTGGAAATATGCCCTAGAGGCAATAATAAAATGGTTATTATTGTATTTCCTTGTTCATGATAATTGTCTATTGTTCATGCTATGATTGTATTATCTGGAAACCATAATACATGTGTGAATACATAGACCGTAATATGTCCCTAGTAAGCCTCTAGTTGACTAGCTCGTTGATCAATAGATGGTCGTGGTTTCCTGACCATGGACATTGGATGTCATTGATAACGGGATCACATCATTAGGAGAATGATGTGATGGACAAGACCCAATCCTAAGCGTAGCACAAGATCGTGTAGTTCGTTTGCTAAAGCTTTTCTAATGTCAAGTATCATTTCCTTAGACCATGAGATTGTGCAACTCCCGGATACCGTAGGAATGCTTTGGGTGTACCAAACGTCACAACGTAACTGGGTGGCTATAAAGGTGCACTACAAGTATCTCTGGAAGTGTCTGTTGGGTTGGCACGAATCGAGACTGGAATTTGTCACTCCGTATGATGGAGAGGTATCTCTGGGCCCACTCGGTAATGCATCATCATAATGAGCTCAATGTGACTAAGGAGTTGGTCACGGGATCATGCGTTACGGAACGAGTAAAGAGACTTGCCGGTAACGAGATTGAACGAGGTATGGGGATACCGACGATCGAATCTCGGGCAAGTAACATACCGATAGGCAAAGGGAATTGCATACGGGATTGATTGAATCCTCGACATTGTGGTTCATCCGATGAGATCATCATGGAACATGTGGGAGCCAACATGGGTATCCAAATCCCGCTGTTGGTTATTGGCCGGAGAGGTGTCTCGGTCATGTCTGCATGGTTCCCGAACCCGTAGGATCTACACACTTAAGGTTCGATGACGCTAGAGTTGTAATAGGAAATAGTATGTGGTTACCGAAGGTTTTTCGGAGTCCCGGATGAGATCCCGGACGTGACGAGGAACTCCGGAATGGTCTAGAGGTGAAGATCGATATATTGGACGAAGGGTATTGGAGTCCAGAATTGTTCCTAGGGTACCGGGTGACGACCAACGTGTTCGAAAGGGGTTTCGGAGGCTCCGACAAGCGTTGGGGGCCTTATGGGCCAAGGGGAGGGGGCACATCAGCCCACTAAGGGGCTGAGCGCCCCTCCCACCCCATCTCACGTAACCTGGAGAGGTGGGAGCGCCTCCCCTAGGGCAGCCACCCCTCCTGGCTTGGGGGGCAAGTTTCCTAGGGGTGGGGGCGCCCAAACCCATCTAAGGTTTCCCCTGTGGCTGCCGCCCCTCTCCTAGGGAACCCTAGGGCGCCTCCTCCACTCCTTCCCCCTATATATAGTGAGGGAGAGAGAGGGCAGCCGCACCCCATCCCCTGGTGCAACCCTCTCCTCCTCCAACTCCTCCTCCTCCTCCGTAGTGCTTAGCGAAGGTCTACTAGAGAACCACGAGCTCCATCGCCACCATGCCGTCGTGCTGCTGGAGTTCTCCCTCAACTTCTCCTCTCCCCTTGCTGGATCAAGAAGGAGGAGACGTACTCGGGCTGTACGTGTGTTGAACGCGGAGGCGCCGTTGTTCGGCGCTTAGATCGAAATCGATCGTGATCTGAATCGCTACGTATACGACACCACCAACTGCGTTCTTGCAACGCTTCCGCTTAGCGATCTTCAAGGGTACGAAGATGCACTCCCTCTCTCTCGTTTCTAGTATCTCTTAAATTGATCTTGGTGACACGTAGGAAATTTTTGAATTATTGCTACGTTCCCCAACACCCATCGGTTCCCATCCACTACGCCTGGCGGAGTCCAGACTGGCCCCACAAACCAACACTAGTCTTTCATGCGCACTTTATCCTCACTTGTGCGCACCCGAAAGAACTTCTTGATCGGTCACCCATCCCTAAATACTTAACTTGGAGGTTCATTGGAGATGGCTTATGAAAAATAAGATGCGCCTTGTTGATATGAGTAATCTATCATTCCTAATAAGCCAGGATGTCACACTTGACATGGAAGGGCGATACGCCATGGTGGAATATGTTGATTGCGCTCGACGGACGCTTGGTGGTTGCAACATCGCTTAGTATAGTCTAGACGAGGTGAATAGGTCACATGATAAAAATCATTACTCATGGCCCTCGGACAAGTGTGTTTCTTAGAGCCTTTCTAGCCAAAACCTATTTGTACTAAGCGGGAATATTGCTTCTGCATCCATATCTTGAACCAAATCCATCCCACAAGTGTCCATTATATCTATCTATGTGGCCGAAAAGACATTCCACATAAGTTGTCATCGTGGCGCCAAATTTTTGTTGCCAAAGTTCTAAAAGATTGGGAAGGGTATTTCAACTCTATTTGTAGTGGTGGCCTATAAAATGAAAAATGTCATACACAAAATCAAAGTTCAAATAAAGTGTTGAGATCCGGTTTGGATAGTAGAAAGTTCCCTTGCCTTTCCCTAAGGAGTGATTCTGGGTTACCGAACCCACGAGAGAATGTGCATTACGACAAAGAGTTTGACAAGTTATTGTTCATCGAACTAAATTTCAGTGTTTTAACCAGACCTTTAACAACCTTTTTGAGTATAAGCACTGATATGAAAATATGGATGGGTATGAGGTCTTACTCTCACAACCTTACATTTGGGCCTGGGATATCATCTTGAAAGACAAATCGCTATGATGTGCTTGCTACGCGATGAAGTGGGGGATGTGTCCCAAATACGTCTTGACCAGTGCATGGTCTGCATCAAAAGTCAGTTGTCCAACCCATGGCCCTTATCGTCACGCGTGGTTACCTCAGTTATTAAGAATAAATAGTCGAACAAAAGCATTGGGTGTTAATGACTACACCTCATTCGTCCCTAAGAAATTTCTTTCTACTACCGTACTAACCCTTTCTCCCATTGTTGTTTAGGATAGCGTTCCACAACCTCTTCACTGCTTACCTTCTTCTTGATCGATCTATGGGATCTTGGGTAACTGCAGGGCCTTAGAACGAGAACAAGACAAGAGACAACTCTGTTGCAATCAGACGCATGCAAATAATGTCAAATACACGAAGTCGTTCCAATGATCCAGTGCACAGATACACAAAGTTGCAAAGCCTTGCCACAACCCATTGCCTTGCTAAATTACTCACATACGATAATCGGATCGCAAGATGAACTCATTGAAGATGACATAAAGATGAATTATTGATTGATAATATGTCTTACAATAGTTGTCGGATGTGATACATCCATTACAAGTGGAGAGAATGGTTGCGGTGCGGATGATGGCGGCGGCTATGGAGGCGAGATGGGAAATGGTGGCGGCTAGGGTTGGAAGATGGTCCTGGTTCTCCACTTTGCTAATGGTGCTCTATATTGAGATGTTGGCGTTGACCCACTTATAGAAAGTTGGTTAGGTGGACGACCTGGTGTTGATGACGAGTGGTACGAGTGGCAGTACGAGTGGGGCGTGCACATACCATGTATCGTCTTGCGATCTAGATTGATCCTCGTGCCTCCTGATGATTTGCCTCTTTCACCAAACTTCATTTTTCCTTCCATATGATGATATTCTTTCATGTTTGGGCCATTTTCCCCCGCAAAAACACGCTAAACAAGGGATTTCATGATCTCTCACATTCATTAGTCACTGGTAGCAATATCAAAGTGATTTTCTCATAAATTTTGAGATTATCTGATTTAAACAACCATGTGAAGTGCGTAAAAATAACACTCATTAGTGTCCAGTGGCTAAGCCACTACCCCGTGGGCATGAGGGTCAAAGACCTCATGCGAACAGGGTGTCCAAAGGGTTGCGCACTACCCCATGTGCATGAGGGTCCAGAGGGCTGCCCACTAGCCTATGCGCACGGGGTGACCAGAAGATTTTGGCACACCCCTTAGGCACAATGAGGACAATGACTTGAATGATAGAGGGCTCCTTTTTGGTGGTAGGTGTAGAAAGGTTAGTGTATGGGTTTTGGGTGTTCCCACACTATCATTCAACGAGCTTCCCCCTCTTGATAGCGTGGTTGTCCTACGACTCAAATAAAATTGAAACATAAGTTTTGAGATGTCGAAAAACCATGCCTTTGATCTTTTTGAAGTGGGGGTCAACCATGTCCTTAATAAACATCCAAGGAACCAATGACCTGAGATAAATCTTAGCAACCGTCATTAGTTACACTAACCATATTGTCATCACACTAAAATACCATCTAGAGATAAATGATCTTTCACCGACACTCAACTTTATGTGACTTTCAGAAACCCAAGGGAGCCCGTCAAAGATGACTCCAACCAATTCAAGATGAAGCGCATGATTTTCCTCAAGCCGAATACAACTGAACTCTTGGCCATCTCGGGGCTACTGATGGTACAACATACCATGGGTGTAACATCAGATGAGAAGTTGACCCACCAGGTCGCCCTCGGGGCCTAGCAGGCCACTGCATGGCCAGGTCTCCTCACTCAGCTGGTAGGCCTACTCTAGAAGGCCCCACCAGCTTGGCGTACAAGGTGAGGCCCAAGATCTAGACAGTCTTAACCGACTAGGACACATGTAAACCCCAGGCCTCGTCTCCCTTCATAAGGTGGGACCACGGCTAGTGTAGACACACCAAATTATAGATTCACTATCTCGATACATCCTATGATACTCCATTGTAACCTCTTCATACAAAGACATCCATACCATCAATCAAAACTAAAAGCATGCGTAACATATTACCTTCAGAAAAGAGGGCCCGAATCTGGGTAAAAACTTTATGTGCATTTTATTCGAGTACTTTAGGTTATGCGCATCACCATATCGGCTTTAATGCGGGTTTGTACACTGACATGTATTCTAGATAAAAAAGACATGATTCATAATTTTTTATTCTAAAAAGGTCATTACAATAATACTAGTAAACCACAAAATTCAAAATTCAACCTAGGTTTACATGCCTATGAGCAAAAGGATAAAAATCAGAGTGCCCAAGACAAAAAAGAATGGTGGCGTGTGAAATCATCCTTTTTAGATAGCTAACCGCTCGTGCGGTGTAGTGCCTGAAATCACACGTTAATATTCAAACTTAGATTTGCTCCTTTTCAGCTGCGGATGCAGTCTTGACATGAATTTTGTGATATTGTACGTACATACCCAATGACTGTTTGTTTAAGAAAAACATGATTTTTAAGGGGGCTGTTTTCTGGCTGGAAGCACCGTGAGCAATTTATTTTCTTTTGAGCGAGGAAGCACCGTGAGAGCAGAGCACGTCCTGCGACACGAGCACAGCGGCCCAACAAAAACCACACCGGAATCCGGATAACGTTCTTGCCTCCTCCCTCCTCGCTTCGCCACCCCATTCCTCCCCACACCCGTGCTCTCTCCAGGCGCTCCAGCTCCAATGGCGACCACCATCTCCTCTCTAGCGGCCCCTCCCTCCCTCCACCGCCGCTGCTGCCGGAGCCCCGCATCCGCCTCGACCCCCGCCCGCGTGTCATTCCGCGCCGCGCCGCCGGCCGGCGCGGCGGCGCGGGCCAGGCGCCGGGCGGCGGTGAAGGTGCTCGCCTCCTCCGCGGTGATGGAGGCGCCCGAGGAGCTGGCCACGCGGAAGCTCTACGTGGGGAACATCCCCAGGACCGTCACCAACGACGAGCTGTCGGCCATGTTCGCCGCACACGGCACCGTCGTGCGGGCCGAGGTAACGCACTAGTGCAATGTAATGCTGCTCTGGTATCGGCGGCGCGCCCAGTACCCACTCCAAGATCGAATGCGTCATCTGGTCGCGATAACGAATTCTCCAAACATTCTGTTGTTTGCTCACTATACTCAGTATAATATTTAGTCCTTATCATGTTCTTGTTCTTGTTATTTATTTATTTATTTATTTATTTATTAAGGAGATTGAAACCTCCGGCCTCTGCATCATGTCGGTCTAGAATTGGACTACACAAATAACTAGAGCCTGATGTATGCAAACCCTAGGGAGGGATCAACTATCATAGTTTTCCTGCCAATTTTACAAGATAGAAACCACTTAACATGCAAATGGCTATGGTGATGAATTGCTTCCGGTATTTATCTCACTAAAATGATTGCTTGCCTGATAATTTCACAGGTTATGTATGACAAGTATAGTGGTCGGAGCCGGCGATTCGGGTTTGTCACGATGAGCACGGCGGAGGAGGTCGCTGCTGCCATTGAGAGCCTGAATGACACAGTAAGCTTCATCCCGTCGTTTGTCCGGTCATGCTTATGCACGCAGTGGATGCATGAGTGACGTTTGTTTGTGCTTTGATTGTACCAGGAGGTTGGAGGTAGAAAAATTAAAGTGAATGTGACAGAGAGCTTCTTACCAAACATTGATACATCTGCACCGGAATCGGAACCTTCATTTGTGGACAGCCAGTACAAGGTTTATGTTGGCAATCTTGCAAAGAAAGTGACAACGGAAGTGCTCAAGAACTTCTTCTCTGAAAAAGGGGAGGTCCTCAGTGCCACGGTATCCCGAATTCCGGGAACTCCAAAGTCCAAGGGATATGGTTTTGTCACGTTTTCTTCAGAGGAAGAAGTGGAAGCTGCGGTTTCTACTTTCAATAATGCAGTAAGCTTCTTTTGCACAAAAATGCCACCTGCTAGTGTGCAGTTGTTTCCCAATCACATTACATCACTTGACAGTAAAAAGCAGACTACGGTTTCAAAACTTGATATGCGACAGCTATGGAAATAATAATAATGTTTGAAACACAACCAGGACCAACTTTGCATGTTCAGATGAACTAGATCAAATTCAGACCAAATTATATTTTTTAATGCCTAGACTACTGGTCAAATTTACTTTGATATTTCATCACGTGAATTATCACACCTGAGTTTGCTATTCAAAAAATGTAAGCAACATCTGTTAAAGTGTAGTGGTAGACCGCTCCCAAGCAAACAACCTTTTCTTGTACCCAGTAAACCATTTGGTAGACATGCATGGCTCTTGGGTTATCAACATGAAATTTTGTCCCACAGTATGCCTTGTATGACCCATAATCTAAAACATTTTCCCATGTGTTTTATTGTTCTGCAACTGAATGTGATTTCAGGAATTGGAAGGACAAACCATCCGTGTGAATAGAGCATAGGCATAGCAGAAATTTCGCATTGGAGGCAAGGGGAGAATATCTTGGAGAACACCTGTAGACGAGGGGAAGTTTGAGACTAGATTTTATAACAAAGTTTTAAAGGCCTTTGATGTAATTTCACTCTGGCCCTAAGCATTTTTTTTTTGTATAATAACAACAAATGGAAGAATTTTGATTGTCAAGCCCGTTGTTCATATGAAGCAGCTGTTGTTTACCAGCATTTCTAAATGATTGCTCATGGGCAGCATGGTTTATTCACTTTGTTGTTGATGTTTCTTTTCTTCACTTGCATCAAATTGTATGCTTTCAGCAAGAGCAAGGCCGTTTTATTTTTCAAGGATACATCCAAAGCTGGACGCGTCAGAAACATAGACAGCAAGAACGTTTTGCTGCTCCGAATTCATGATTTAGCTTTTGAATCTGCCTGATGAGATGCTTTCAAATGTGTTCAGCGGATATCATAGGTTTCACTGAAAATTTGGTATATAAATGTTAGCCTTGACGTTCTGTGAATATTCACAAGTTGATAGCTTCAACCAGTGGAGGGAGTATATGTTTTCTGTCCTTTCTTCTGAAATGCTGTAAAAAGACACCTCTCCAAAGGCTATGTAGCATCAAGTTATCGACCAGAGGGGGTGGGGCGTGAACGGGAGATTTTTCTTTTTGACCATTTCTTCGGAAAAACACGCTATCCGAAAAAAATGAGATTGAACAGAACTATGCAAATACTGAACTTAAACAGTCACAAACTTAGAAGCATGCGAGGCAAAACTAATAACTAGAGTCAGAAGCACGCTAGGTAGAAGAAATAGAGTAGAAAGCTAATCATAAAGCTAGGCAACGGATAATGGAAAATACTCACACAAGTCTTTGCAACAGCCACAAAGAATGAAGGAAAATTCTTCAACACAGAAGAAAGTACAAAAAGTAAAGGTAGTGGGAAGAAATAGAACCCGTTGCTCGGCGAAGGCACATAGATATGTTATGCCAGTTCAAACAGCTAGAGCTCCGAGAAAACTTAGTCATCGCCTTATTCCCCCTCAGCTCAGGGCTGTGTTTGGTTGGACTTTTGGACCCAGCCTTTGGCTTTTCAAAGCTACTGTATAAGCTAACCAATGGGAGAAACGTAAGAAGCTAAGGCCTCCTTTGGTTTAGAGGAATTTCATAGGAATTCTAGAGGATAGGATTCTTATAGAATTTTTTCCTTTAAAGCCCTTTGGTTCATAGAAATGGATTCCTATTTTTACATAGGATTGGTTCCTATCCTTCACATTTCATAGGAAAATAAAAAAGAGTCTAGACTCAATGGAAAAATTCCTTTGGTGTCAACCAAATGATATTTCATTTCCTATTCCTACTCATAGGATTTGAGATACATGTCATCTCATTTTCTACAAGATTCCTATTCCTATGATAATCCTATCCTATGAACCAAAAGAGGCCGCAAAAGCTACAGATTCCCTAAGTGTAATTTTCGAAGCAGGTGAACCCCCAACTTCAGCAATGCATTTTTAGCTGCCCCCTGGACGTTGCGTTGTATTTACCCACCTTTGCCACTGGCAAGTCAAAAAATGATTCGTTCTATTTCCTCCGAGCGATGGTCAGCCACGAGAGGAGATCTCATCCTCGCAAAAAGAAACTGCTCGATCCCCTTCGACCCGAGCGACAGCTAGGGTTCCTACCCAGCGCCGCCGCCGGCGCCGCCCCTCCACAGTCGCGCGCCCAGTCGCCGACACCGCCTCCCGCGTCCGCCGCCCCGCTGCTACCTCCTCTCTCCTCTACTACCCATCGGACCTCCTCCTTCCTCAAGAACATGCATGGACCATCGGACCAGCAAGGGCCACTGCCCCTCCACTGGCGCGCGCTCCGCCGCTAGCGCTGCCTCCGGCCGCCCCACCGCGACCTCCTCCCTCCATTCAGTAGCTGCTCCCCTTTCCCCCCACATTTTCCCTCTCTTGGTAGTGATTGAATTCATGTGAAGTGATGAACAGTGGTTGTTTTTTTGGAACTCCCCAGTCATCCGGGGCACTAGTAGAAAACAGGGCTTTGGTCCAGGCCGGGTCAACCCATTAGTCCCGGTTCAGTCCAGAACCGGGACCAATGGGGGCATTGGACCCGGTTCGTGAGACCAGGGGCCGGCCGGGCCACGTGGGCCATTGGTCCCGGTTCATCTGGACCTTTTGGTCCCGGTTGGTGGGACGAACCGGGACCAATGGGCCTCGCTCCTGGCCCACCACCATTGGTCCCGGTTGGTGGCTTGAACCGGGACCAAAGGCTCCCCTTTAGTCCCGGTTCATGCCACCAACCGGGACCAATGAGGTGCCTATATATACCCCCTCACGTAAGAGCAGAGCACACTGCTCTGTTTTTTTCTGGCCGAGGGGGAGAGGGCTTGGTGGTGCTCTAGCTCACCTCCTATGCACACAAGGTGTTCGATGGAATGCCCGAGCCACACTACTTAAGCTTTCTCCTCTCCAAGCTCGACCTCCAAGCTCCATTTTCCTTAATATTTGTCTAGGTTTAGTGGTCCGTCACGCCCCGTCCCCGTCTTCACCGCCGTCGATCACCCGCGCCAAGCTCATCGCCGGCACCACCGTGGTGAGCCTCTTGTTCTTATCTTCTTTCTGAAAGGAAAAATATTCTTACTTGTATGTTTACATAGATACTTGTATTATTTTCTTACTTTTATTATTGCATCTTATATAGTGCGATGGTTTTGGTATCCGCCCCCGTCGGCCCTCGTCCTGTCTATGATTCGGATGTGGTATATATATATATTATCTTTATAACTATTGGTTCATTTATTGTTTATGAAAATTATGCCGACCAACGTGACATAGATTTTATTTATGTAGGATGTATGTGAATCGGAAATGCCAACCGACCCTATTGTCGAGAGGTTAAATTTAGTTGAAGAAGAAAACAATTTGTTGAAGGAAAAAATAAAAAAAATTGAGGAGGAGAAGATGATATTGGAGTTGCATGTTGCGGATGTCGTCGATGATCACAAGATCAAGATGGATGCAATGCGCTTGAAGATTAGAAAGATTAGAAAATATGCCATTCATACCGAGGCTTGGTATCATTATGCCGTTGGATCAATTGTTACCTTGGTTGCGATTATGATCGCATTTGTTTTCGCATTGAAATGTTTTACATAGTTTCAATGTATGGTTTAATTAATTAGATGCTCTGGAGAGCTATATGTTGTTAGATGAGAACTATGTATGCACTTTGGTTTTAATGTGATGATGAACTTCTATTAATTTGGACACTTAATTATATATAATGCACGCAGATGAACCGGCAATGGATGTACGGTGACAGACACACCACCGAGTACATTAAGGGCGTGCATGAGTTTCTCGATGCGGCTGAGGCAAACAAGCAGAATGGTTTTATGTGTTGTCCATGCACTGAATGTGGGAATATGAGGTCTTACTCTAACCGGAAAATCCTTCACTCCCACCTGCTTTACAAGGGTTTCATGCCACACTACAATGTTTGGACGAGGCACGGAGAAATAGGGGTTATGATGGAAGACGACGACGAAGAAGAGTACAATGACAACTATGTGCCCCCTGAATACGGTGATGCTGCAACGGGGGGAGATGGTGAAGATGAAGAGGAACCAGACGATGTGCCCAATGATGCTGCAATGGGTGAAGCTGCTGAAGATCAAGAGGAACTAGACGATGTGACGATGATGATGATCTCCGCCGGGTCATTGTCGATGCAAGGACGCAATGCGAAAGTCAAAAGGAGAAGCTGAAGTTCGATCACATGTTAGAGGATCACAAAAAAGGGTTGTACCCCAATTGCGAAGATGGCAACACAAAGCTCGGTACCGTACTGGAATTGCTATAGTGGAAGGCAGAGAATGCTGTGGCTGACAAAGGATTTGAGAAGCTACTGAAAATATTGAAGAAGAAGATTCCAAAGGATAACGAATTGCCCGACAGTACATACGCAGCAAAGAAGGTCGTATGCCCTCTAGGATTGGAGATGGAGAAGATACATGCATGCCCTAATGACTGCATCCTCTACCGCGGTGCATACAAGGATCTGAACGCATGCCCGGTATGTGGTGCATTTCGGTATAAGATCAGACGAGATGACCTTGGTGATGTTGACGGTGAGCCCCCCAGGAAGAGGGTTCCTGCGAAGGTGATGTGGTATGCTCCTATAATACCACGGTTGAAATGTTTGTTCAGAAACGAAGAGCATGCCAAGTTGATGCGATGGCACAGTGAGGACCGGAAGAAAGACGGGAAGTTGAGAGCACCCGCTGACGGGTCGCGGTGGAGAAAAATCGAAAGAAAGTACTGGGATGAATTTGCAAAGGACCCAAGGAATGTAAGGTTTGCTTTAAGCGCGGATGTCATTAATCCTTTCGGGGAGCAGAGCAGCAATCACAGACCTGGCCCGTGACTCTATGTATGTATAACCTTCCTCCTTGGATGTGCATGAAGCGAAAGTTCATTATGATGCCAGTTCTCATCCAAGGCCCTAAGCAGCCCGGCAACGACATTGATGTGTACCTAAGGCCATTAGTTGAAGAACTTTTACAGTTGTGGAATGGAAACGGTGTACGTACGTGGAATGAGCACAGACAGGAGGAATTTAACCTAAAGGCGTTGCTGTTCGTGACCATCAACGATTGACCCGCTCTCAGTAACCTTCCAGGATAGACAAACAAAGGATACCACGCATGCACGCACTATTTAGATGACACTGAAAGTATATACCTGGACAAATGCAGAAAGAATGTGTACCTGGGCCATCGTCGATTTCTTCCGACCAACCATCAATGTCAAAAGAAAGGCAAGCATTTCAAAGGCGAGGCAGATCACCGGAAGAAGCCCGCCATGCGTACCGGTGATCACGTACTTGCTATGGTCAATGATTTACACGTAATCTTTAGAAAGGGTCCCGGCGGACTAGCTGTTCCGAATGACGCCGAGGGACACACACCCATGTGGAAGAAGAAATCTATATTTTGGGACCTACCCTACTAGAAAGACCTAGAGGTCCGCTCTTCAATCGACGTGATGCACGTGATGAAGAACCTTTGCGTGAACCTGCTAGGCTTCTTGGGCGTGTATGGGAAGACAAAAGATACACCTGAGGCACAGGAGGACCTGCAACGTTTGCACGAAAAAGACGGCATGCCTCCGAAGCAGTATAAAGGTCCTGCCAGCTACGCTCTTACGAAAGAAGAGAAAGAAATCTTCTTTGAATGCCTGCTCAGTATGAAGGTCACGACTGGCTTCTCGTTGAATATAAAGGGAATAATAAATATGCCAGAGAAAAAGTTTCAGAACCTAAAGTCTCATGACTGCCACGTGATTATGACGCAACTGCTTCTGGTTGCATTGAGGGGGCTTCTACCGGAAAATGTCCGATTAGCCACTGTGAAGCTATGTGCATTCCTTAATGCAATCTCTCAGAAGGTGATCGATCCAGAAATCGTACCAAGGCTAAGGAGTGATGTGGCGCAATGTCTTTGTCAGTTTCGAGCTGGTGTTCCCACCATCCTTCTTCAATATCATGACGCACGTCCTAGTTCATCTAGTCGACGAGATTGTCATCCTGAGGCCCGTATTTCTACACAATATGTTCCCCTTTGAGAGGTTCATGGGAGTCCTAAAGAAATATGTCCGTAACCGCTCTAGGCAAGAAGGAAGCATCTCCATGGGCCATCAAACAGAGGATGTTATCGGGTTTTGTGTTGACTTCATTCCTGGCCTTAAGAAGATAGGTCTCCCTAAATCGCGGTATGAGGGGAGACTGACTGGAAAAGGCACTCTTGGAAGTGACTCAATAATATGCAGGGACGGATATTCTTGGTCTCAAGCACACTACACAGTTCTACAAAACTCTACCTTGGTGACCCCGTATGTCGATGAACACAAGAACAGTCTGCGCTCCAAACACCCGGAGCAGTGCGACGACTGGATTACATGTGAACACATCAGGACTTTCAGCAGTTGGTTGGAAACACGTCTCAGAGGTGAAAACACTGTTTGTGATGAGCTGTACTTGTTGTCCAGGGGACCATCTTTGACTGTATTGATTTACAAAGGATACGAGATAAATGGGAATACATTTTACAAAATCGCCCAAGATCAAAAGAGCACCAACCAAAACAGCGGTGTCTGCTTTGATGTAGCAACCGAGAGCGGAAAGGACACATATTATGGTTACATAGTGGACATATGGGAACTTGACTACGGACATGATTTTAAGGTCCCTTTGTTTAAGTGCAAATGGGTCAATCTGTCAGGCGGCGGGGTACAGGTAGACCCACAGTACGGAATGACAACAGTGGATCTGAAAAATCTTGGGTACACTGACGAACCGTTCGTCCTAGCCAATGATGTGGCACAGATTATCTATGTGAAGGACATGTCTACCAAACCGAGAAAAAGAAAAGATAAGGAAGCGAATACATCATACGATGAGCCAAAGCGCCACATAGTTCTTTCAGGAAAAAGGGATATCCTGGGAGTGGAGGGCAAGACAGACATGTCTGAAGATTATGAAAAGTTTCATGAAATTCCTCCCTTCAATGTGAAGGCTGACCCAAATATCCTGATAAACGATGAAGATTATCCATGGTTACGGTGCAATAAGTAAATGATACAAGCGAAGAAAAAGTGAAGACTTTCTCCCGCAACTATTATGATGATACCGTGCCAACTTTGTAACACACGAGTATGCTATGCCAACTTTTTCAGAGTTCATTTGAAAACTATGAATTTAGATCGAATTTTCTCTATAGGTCCATCTATGTTCATTTTATTAGTAAAGTTAATCAACAAACTTGTGATTCACACAAATTTCAAAGAATTCAAATTTTAATTATTCAAATTTGAAAACTAATGGCACTAACAGAAAGTTTATAATTTTTCTAAAACTAATGGCACTAACAGGAAGTTTATAATTTTGCTGACCTAAAAGCAAAAAGAATTAAAAAATAAAGCAAAAAACAAAAGAAAATAAATAATACAGAAAACAACACAAAAAAACTGAAAAAAAATAAAAATAGCAACAATAAGTATTTTGTTGTAAGTAGAAACAAAATAAAATAAATAAAGCAACAAAGAAAACAAAAAAACTAAAAAAATGTTTTCAAATTTGAAAACTAATGGCACTAACAGAAAGTTTATAATTTTTCTATAATTAAAAGCAAAAAGAATTAAAAAATAAAGCAAAAAAGAAAAGAAAATAAATAATGCAGAAAGTTTATAATTTTTGTGACCTAAAAGAAAAAAGAAATCACTAAAAAACTATAAGTATTTTGTTCTAAGTAGAAATGAAAAAATAAATAGCAAAAAATAAAAAAATGCCTATAATATTTGTTATGACTAACTAAAATTACCAAATTGAGTATAATGATAAAACACAGTAATATTAAATAGCAGGAAAAAAAATGACTCAAAAATCAATTTTTATAGTAGAGTTATTCATAAACTAGTGATTCACACAAATTTTAAAAAATTTAAATTTAAACTATTCAAATTTTAAAACTAATGGCACTAACAGAAAGTTTATAATTTTTGTGACCTAAAAGAAAAAAAATCACTAAAAAACTATAAGTATTTAGTTCTAAGTAGAAATGAAAAAACAAATACTAAAAAAAATGCCACCTACTGGGCCACCACGGCCTGAATACGACTAGAAGCCCATCCATGGGCCAGGATTCAGGCCCGCAGAAGGCCCAGCAGGCCCACAGGCATAGCGGTGTGAGATTAGGCCCAAAGGCCTGCAGTTCTGAGGAGTTCAATGGAGAGGGCGGGGCAGCGCTTATAAACAGGTGCGACCGCTCCTCAGCTAGCGAGGTGGGACTAAACATCCCAGCGCACCGCGGCTTTGGCAGGCGCATGCCTTTGGTCCCGGTTGATGGCACCAACCGGGACTAAAGGGGGTATTGGTCACGGTTCGTGGCACAAACCGGGACCAATGCTCTTGGTATATAACCAGGACTTGTGAAAATTTCAGTTTCTCATCGACCATTTGCCCCCGACGACGTCACCAGGCTGCCCCGACACCGTCCGCCGCCCCTGCAGTCGCCCCCGACCGCGCCGTCACCGTCTCCCGTGCCTCGCCGTCGGCCGTGCCCTCGCCCGACGCCGCTCGCCGCCCTGCCCCGACGTGCGTCGCGCGCCCCGGCCCGCCCGTCGTCGTCGCCCTGCCCCGCTCGTCGCCGTCGCCCCGCCCGAAGCCCC
>NC_041388.1:313155961-313179893 GCF_002162155.2 Triticum dicoccoides | reverse complement strand
TGTGAGATACATGTGGCCGTCGGTGTGGGACAGTACATCCACGTCCCACAAGTGACGCGGTCGCCCACGTCACTTGTGGGACGTGGATGTAGTGTCCGACACCGACGGCCACATGTATCTCACACCCACGATACTTGCTATTTAGGGTTTCCTCTACCGCTCGGCGACCCTCGATGACCCTCGTTTCCGATAAAAAAATGGAAGAAGAAGAAAAAAAGAGGAGAAGAAAGAATAGAGGAGAGGAGAAGAAAGAATAGAGGAGTTCTTTCTACTCCTCTATATTCTTTCTTCTCCTCTTTTTTTTCTTCTTCCTCTTCTTTTTTTATCCTTAAAGCGTTGTCGAGGCCACCCCAAACCCTAGAGAAGCAGCGCCGAGGCCACCCCAAACCCTAGAGAAGCAGCGTCGAGGCCACTAATTAATATTAGTTCTACGTTTGCCACTAATATATCCATCTGTCATGTTTGAATAATAATTGCCATGTTGTAAATATTTGTAGAAACTATGGACACCGCCCGAGACAAAGTACAAGAAGAGTTATTGGGGGACATAATCGCACGAGGAAGTGATGCCGTCTGCTCGTTGTTTCTCAACGACACCGATGGTCTAGAAGCAGCTGGCTATGATTATGATGGCTCCGGTGACCTAATGCCGGTGCAAGAAGGAGACCGTGAGGACGGCTCCGGTGACCCAATGCCGGTGCAAGAGGGAGACCGTGATGACGTCTTCGGTGACCGAACCGAGTCCGGCCAGGTATATATATATTAGTTAAGCTTCTGCTGACTAGCTAACTGATGCATTCATTGTTTTGGTATGTACACATATTAATTAAGTCTTTGTTCTTTTTTCTAGCCTTTCGGATCGAGCACAACTTCGGTAAAGAGACGAGGCTCGAAGAAAAAGTTAAGCTCGGATGAAAAGTTTGAGATCATTGCAATCGCGCCCGACGGCCAATCGATTGAACCCCTCCGGACAAAGAGCGCATTTGTTGCTCAGTGCGGGGTTTTGGTTAGGGACAAGATCCCGATCAGCATCCAGCAATGGTTAAAGCCGGCTACAGAAGACCCTGAGGTGTCTTATGTCAATGATATGCAGAAAAATGATCTTTGGACTGAGCTAAAGTCAAATTTCACCCTACCGCAAGAGGATGATCCGGAGAAGCCAGTTAAAGAGCAATTAATCAAGTATTTTGCTCTTAAGAGGATGGAAAAACTATTCAGAAGGTGGAAGAAAGAGTTGAATAAGTTTTTCGAAAATAAAGAGACACCAGAATTCAAGGGCAGATATGAGAAGATCAGAGATCACTGGCCCGCATTTGTGGCCCACAAGACATCGGAAAAGAGTAAGAAGATGTTGGCGACAAACAAGCAAAATGTTGCGAAGAAGAAGCATCACCATCACACGGGGTCAGGTGGCTACCTCGTAGCCCGGCCTAAGTGGGCCAAGACTGAGAATGATTTGGTTGATAAAGGGATCGAACCAGAGACAATTAACTGGCCAGACCGTTGCCGGACTTGGTTCTTCGGGGCTGGCGGAACCTTGGACCCTGTATCAGGGAAGTGCATTTGGACGAACGATTAAATGGACATACTAGTCAAGAAGCTTTAGCAGTATATCGAAGCAGCGCAGCAAGGGACATTCGTTCCAGACAGAGAGAACGACAAGCTCACAATGGCCCTCGGGAATCCTGAGCACCCTGGACGGACATGAGGCACGCCAGGCTCCATTCCGTGGAAGGTTGGGTTTCTAGACGCAGGTAGTTACAAATGCCAAGAGAGGAGGAAAAAAGTGCAGCAGACCCAAATGCAGGCGCTGCAAGCAAGGGTACAAGCGATAGAGGAACGAGAAGCAAATCGCAGCAAACGAACTGCCGAAGCTTCCCCCGAAGCTACCCCGCCATCTCAGCAGAGAAGCAGCGTGGCTTCCCTCGAGCTACTTTAGCCGGAGCATGTCTTGACGACTCCTGCCAGATACCGAGGCCAACTTGCTACGATCGTTGGTAATAAATGAAAACAAAGATATAATACTCTTTCCTTACAACTTCAAGTGAGTGTTACTGTCTTGTGCGTATTCGGTTTCCCTTATATATTAGTCAAGGTTATAGTAATGTAATTGATGAGTTATGCATGCGTGTGCAGTTTCCACTATATTCTCCTAGAGATTAAGCTTGAGCAGGGACTAGTAACCGTCTTAGACTCAAGATGAAAAGATCCCCAGGACTATGCGGACATGACTCAAATGCTCGAGAAGTAAGTTAAATCGATCATTATCCACCATATCAGCAACTTTGTTCATTTCCTGATATATCAAGTAATTGTTTTCTTTGTCTGGCAGGGTTTGGAAAAAAATCACCAAAAAAGCTCCAGGACTCCCGAAGAAGCTGCAATTTAGACACCCGAAAGTAAGTACTATAGTAGCATGTTCCGCGCATCTCCTATTGATTCAAGCGCTAGTTTCATCAATACCATTTGGCATTCTTGCTTATCAGTTTGATTGACCTCTATTTCTTGTAAAGTGGTTGTGGCAGGAACAAGGGAATGATTTCTGTGGATACTACGTTTGCGAGTCCATCCGCCACACGACCTGTGAACGGGGCTACTCTGACGAACAATATGAAGTACGTAAATAACAACATTCACAATTTTATTTTATTACCATCATTTGTGTTGAGTTTCATTCATTCATATATATATATATATGTATTGACCCCTTTCTTCAAATTAGATGTTTCGGAAGCGGGATGAACTCCTAGCACCAGCTCGCATGCGAGCAATTCAAGAGGAATTGGCGGCATTCTTTCTTGACCACGTGATCGCTGAAGACGGAGAATACTATGTGGACCATGAGTCCGTATGTTAGGAGATTATATTTGTAAGAGATAATTATTGTATATATGTAGCCGGTAGTGTCGGATAGATATACGAGAACTTGTTGTCCGACCAATCTCTCGGAGAAGGAGAGATGGTCGATATCACTTCTCTTTGTATGCATATATGTTCATGACGATCTTCTATTTCCTTCGTTTGCTTACTAGCTAGCTAGCGTGTCTAGTCCTCTCTATACGTATGTATAGTATGCAGCGTCGACCAAGCACGGACATAAGAGAGGACACTTCTCTCTATTAATTATAGCTAGCTAACACAATATATGAAACACCTAAATTAACCCGCTAAAACCCCCAACCCCCCTCCGTTTCAAAAACAAAAAAACAAAAACCCCAGCCACAGAAATGCTGACGTGTGGATGCCTATTGGTCCCGGTTGGTGCCACCAACCGGGACCAAAGGCCCTCCAGCCTGGGCTCCGCGCACAGGCCACATGGAGGCCCATATGTCCCGGTTCTGGATTGAACCGGGACTAAAGGGACAGGGCATTAGTACCGACCCTTTAGTCCCGGTTCTGGAACCAGGACAAAAGGCCCTTACGAACTGGGACAATAGGCCCTTTTCTACTAGTGGGGGTAGATCTTGAGATGATCTCTGAACCTTCACATACTTGTTCTTTGGCGAATCCATACTTTAGATGCTCTTTAACAGATGCCTAACCGTCTAGAGGATGCACAGTCCTCAAGAGTAATAAACTCAAGTTAGGCTTCCATCAAATTCTTCAATGATGCTCAATCACTTTATGTTCTTAGACTCTGAGTTTTTCCTCACTTAGGATTCTCTAAGATCAGTGTGAAGAATGGATTGCTCAGACAATACTTGTCAATTTCTCACATAGCAGTGACCACTTATGGTTGAGGTAGGGGGTTATTTATAGCCAGGGGTGACAACCCACGGGCTGATATGATGACCGTTAGAGCCGACTCACAATGACAACACGACACATGGATAACGGTCGGTTTACAAATCAAGCGTACGTGGACTCGCTAGCAGGACAAGACATTTGGCTCCTCAGCAAAGACATTTAACTCCGATGTCCCGAGGACATTGATGCTAAATAACTCGCCTCGAAGGAGATTTCAAGGTCTCCTCTCTCAGAGAAATAGCTTGGATTGAGCACACACCGAAGACTTTAATCTAACTTTCACTTAAGCACCCAATGAAAGTATAATTTGTCCTACGACACAAGTAGAAGCAACAATAGAGAAATTAATAAACAAAAGTCTACACAAAAGCTTCTCAAGCTTCAGAGGACATTCCGAGTTCTTCAATTGTTCCACACAAGGGGTCATAACTCTTGGTTAAACCAAATCCTTAGGGACTTTCACCTCTGTATACTCACAAACACATTAGTCCCTTAAGGCTGGTCATAGTGGAGAGTAACTTAGACAAGTAACATGCATATGTTACTACCTTCATTGTGGGTAGTGTCATATGTGTGGTAACATAAATGTCTTCATTTATTACTTTATAGACTCATTTTGCATTGGGAAACGCTATGTGATGGTAACATATTAGACCTCTTCCAAAGCAAAGGTGCTTAGATGAGGTGCTAAGTGCATTAAATACCTTAGCAATTCAACTCTTCAATGCAAAGGTGCTTAACTTGTTGTTGCTAAGCACACTTTATTTAATGAGTTACACCTAAAGTTTTTCATGCATTGGTCAAATTGTTTCATTTAAGTGCTTTGCCTAGGTTCTTGCGCTTGGCATTGGTTCTTCCTGGGATCACCAAAGAACTCTCTCCCCTCCTTAAATGTTGTGCCATGTCATTTTTTTGCTTATGTGGCATGCTTAGCACCTGTCCACGATGGAGCACTGGGAAGGGCCTTATGTTAGTCTATTTGACTCTCTTCTCATTAACTACTTGCCACCTCACCATTTTTGCTTATATGACATCTATGTTACTACCTATGTTACTCCCACTATGACCAGTCTAATTGTTTTGTTACTTAATTATCTAAAACCCTTAGAGGGCACTAGGTGCACTTACAGGTCATCACACCGCGCCTAACTTATTTCTTTCTCTAAAAGATTATGTGTTGAATTCTTTGCATGCTACTAATTTCTTGCTTGGTAATAGCAGATTTAGTCTAATCTTTATGTGACATTCTTGTGTCCCTTGCTCCTTCCAGATATCAGAAATCATCTAAAAAGGCAACTTGGGAGTTTGGATTTTAACCTGGTTGCACTGAGTGAGCACGTTACTGTATTAAGATTAGATGTGGATCATAAGGTCCAGATTCTATCAATCTCACAGGGTCGGATGCCACCAGCCGCCGCTCACAAGCTCAGGCGCAGCTGCCTCAAACTCTTAGGTTCTGTCTGCCGTTGTTGAACTATGTTGTGGTGAACTTGCTTTATAATCTCTTGTGGAAAATTAGGCATGACAATAGGAAACAACCGGTTAATAAAACGATGAAATGGGCAAAGACAAATGAGATTATCACAATCCATAACAATGCCAAACACAGCCTTAGTTAACCGAGAAATATTAGTTCCATATCATGCCCACATTTATTTAGTTTTTTACATTTGCAAATGGAGACAAGTATTTATGGTCTTAACATCATATACGACTTTATGTTTTCGTGCTTTTATGCTCTGTATTTCGGAAAACAAATTCTGGATAGAAGCATGATAAGATGGATAAATTCTTCAGTACTGAAGACCTAGAGCACTAATCCACACATGCCTGGCAAAATAATGGAGGTCTAGCACCTAATTAAATAATGGAGGTCCACCCCCGCGTCGCCAACCCTAGGCGACACGAGGGGCGATTCCTCGCCGCCGGCCCTAGGCATCCGCGTCCCTCTCCTCTCTCCTGCCGCCGCCTAAGGCCACGGCGGCGCAGCCTGGCCAGTGACGGCGGCGGCAGGGCCTTTCCCCCTCGCGCGGTGGTGGTGTCCTCCTGGCGGCGGCGGCTCATGGGTCGGCGGTTCACTGGCGGCAAGGCGCAACAGGTGATCGGCGGCGAGTGCGTCGACGGCGACTGCGCATGCGCCCTCTCCGTGGCTGAGGAGCACCTGTGGCGGCGGCCCAGATCGCGGCCCTTGCCTTGCCCAGATGGGTTTCAACGGGCCGGCAGATCTGGAGGTCGGCTACAGGAGGGCGTGCTGGGCCTGGCGACGCCGACCTTGGCATCATGGTGGTGCCGTGGCCGGTCAGGCGGCGGCGGTCTGGATTCTTCGTCCACTCCCCGTCAGAGATGGCTGCGGCCCGTGCACAAGATGCTTGATGGACGACCTTTGAACGGATCCGGGTGAAAACCTGCTTTTGGCTAGAGGTCAAAGCCGACGGTGGCGGCGCTATTTGCAGCATTCCTTTCTTGAAAGCATCACCGAGGAGAAGTTCAAGGCGACCATCTGCTACCTCGGGGGGAAACCCTAGATCTATATATCAGATGACGGCGGTGCTCTTGTGTCGTTTCCCTCTTGGGGGCGTCATTCTTGGAGGTGTACACGGGTTTGAGGGACCAGTGGACGGATTCTTTGGTGGAGCGGTGCGTCATCTCACTCATTGATGTCGGCAGATCTCGGCGGCATGGCGCTGTGGTGACTCGGCGTCCGATGCGTGGAGATGGACTTGCGCATGAGGGTGTCACGGTCTGACGTCATGGTGGCGTCGATGGCAGCTAGACCGTGCAAGGTAGATGCGGTAGTACAACTCTAAAGATGGATTGGTGGCAGGTGGCTGCGGTGGCCTCATACCCGGTTGAGGAGTGCGTCGGACCGGTGGGTGCCCCATACCCGGCATGCGTCCTAGATGGGACCTCAGGTCTTAGATGTTAGGTTTGGCTGCGAGGTATGTTTGGTATTAGGTCCAGACTATCAGTATCCCTTTATCAATTGGATAGGAATAGCAACAGATGTTGCCTAGACAGTGGTTTAGTCTTGTTGTTGTATTACTTTGTAATGTCTTGTGTGAACAATTAATAAAGTGGCTGCATGTATCGTCTAGATGCAGAGGCCGGGAGTCTTCCTCCTTTTCAAAAATAATAATAATAATTAAATAACTCAAAATCGACGAGTTGAACACAATCTGTTTTTTACTTGAAACGCCACAAAATTTATGGATCGAACTATAATTGACGTAGAAGAGGGTGTATGTGAGAAAAAGAAATTACTCGAGCCAAAAATACACAGTAGTAGAATTTTCAGAAAGTCCCTAAATATTACACATGGAGCCTAACATCCCTTTCCAGTCTGAAGAGATCTCACCAAGTACACCTACTGATACGCTTAACCTGCAGCTAAATGAAACAAACAACACACAAAAACAAAATTAGTGTGTATCCAGATTTTATAACAACTGGCCTACATACTAAGCAGCAGGGACTGTTGTTTGTGCGTTTAAGCTTAAATCAGTAGCATCGATTGTAATTGTCCATAGAAGAATTTTAGTATGAAATCATGAAGAGTTCCATACCCGCCAGTGAAAAATATGAACTCAGGAGAGTAACTAGAAGAGCGGCGATCCTGATCACAATTTGATGCCAGCCGACTCGAAGATCTGCTCAGCCTGGTCCGGGAACACTGTTATGAGCAGCAACAAGGCTGCATACATGCATAAAACGACGATCATGAGCTGATGCACACATTATTATTACTATTATTATTGTTCTTATTCAGAGATAGGGAAAGTTAGCTCGGTCTTACTTATCAAGACAGTCCCAAGAACTATGGAGATCTTCCCCTGGATGGTCACAAGGCCAGCTTTCCCCGCATTCTGCAGCTCGGCTTTGCCGACGGTCTCGAACGTTCCTACGAAACATGACAATTCATTACAGCACAAAGCAGAAGAATTGCAAAACACTCTACACCAACACAAGATTTCTTCAGTAAATTCTAGAGAGGATTTCAGAGCACTGAATACTGATACCTGGTTTCAGTGTCTGAAGGCCTGAGGTGATGCAGGCCAGGTTCTGGAAGCCCTCTCGCTCCAATGCATCTGCAGCCGCTGTGGACCTTCAGCAGATGAACAAAATAAAAAAGGGCCAAGTTAGCTTCTCACGGTGAATTACAAAAAGAAAATTTGTACCAATGCTAATGTTATAGTAATATATTGGTTATGAATTATTAGCAGCCTGATGAAGGGGCTTTAATCAATTTGTTAACTGAAGAATTACCTGAGGCCTTCCTGGCAGACAACCAGCAGCTTGCTCTCCGGCGAGAACTTGCTCCTCACCGTCTTGGTGAAGTCCCGGTTGAGCTTGGTGAAGGACAGGCCGTAGAATAGGCCGGCGAAGTTGTTGTGCGCCTGCCGCTTGATGATCGTTCCTGGCAGAAAACAACACGCGTTGATGAATTTCCTTGAAGAAAAATGCAAGAAGAGAGAGTGTAAGCAAGCTCTGCAGGTACGAGTACCAATGTCGTTGTCTTCGTTCTCGATGTAGAGCGGGACGTGGGCGGAGGCCCTGACGTGCGCCCTCTCGTACTGCCGCCGGTCCCGGACGTCCAGCACCGTGTACCCCTCCTCCGCCACCAGCCGCTTCGCCTCGTCGCCGTCCACGAAGCTCACCTCCGCGCGGACGGCCACGGCGGCGGCGGACCACCTCCTCAGGGACAGCCCGCCGCTGCTCCGCCCGGTGCCGCCATTCCTGAGCCTCACGGCTATCCAAGAACCTCTGCACCACACGGATTTGGTTGCTCAGAGCGAAGCCAGATTAACAATGGAGAAAATGGAGGGGGAAAGCGCATCTTGGCTCACCTTGGGGGAGAGAAGGCAGTAGATAGACCAAGAACTGCCATTTCTGCTTCTTGATTTTCTCTGCTCGTCTCTTTGTTTCAGAAATTTTTGTTCTCTTGGAGAAGAAAGAAATGGGGTTCTTTGGGGGAGACAAATGGATTTGCAGCAACAAGAGAGGGGGATATCCAGGGGTCCAATGGGCTCGTGCCACGTCGGATCCACGCTGGAGAGGGAGAGTTTTCATTTGGGGCCCACGATAGCATATGGAGTTTCTCTGCCTGTTTCGTTGATGCCGATTCCTGGAATTTTGGAACATCTGTGCTGGAGTGACACTTACACTTAGCTAGCAGGATTTGTATCACCTCAAAAAAAAAAAAAAGCTAGCAGGATTTGTAACCCCTAAAAAAAGCTATATGTGGTGAATGAAAGCAAACTTTGCTAAAGATGAAGCATTCCATGCATAAAAATATGGTACTCCCCCTATCCAAAATTAATGTCGTTGTTTTAGTTGCATACAAAAAGATGGTATATAAATTTCAGGGCCGAACAACAACAACCCGCCGATCCAACTGATTTTACTCTTCTGCTCTTTGTCATGCTCATATAGCGATATTATACTATTACCTCTGTCCGAAATTAGTTTGAGCAACAAGTAATTTCGGACGGAGGAAGTATCATACAAACAAGTGAGGATTTTTTGGCCACCGAGCTCCTTGGAGCCTGAAATTTTCAAAAAAAATTCAAAATCAACTTGAGTTTTTAAAAACTATTGAAGAATATAACATACATAGTGATGTATACTACCCCGTCCCAAAATAAATGTTGCTGACTTACAACTTTGTACAGAGGGAGTACATCGGTGTAAAAATGTCACAATGAAATGCATTTTGATGCGAGCTACAAAAAATCCATGTACTTTTAATGTCACGAAGTCATGAGGCTGGTCATAGTGAGAGTAAATTAGCTAGTAACATAACCGAAACTACTCTACACACGATTGTGCATGCACGATTTTTGGACGATGCATTCCTTGAACAATGCAGATTTGCAAGACAATACAATCCAATGGATGCTTTTGTCCATCGTGCATCGTGCAGGAAGCATCGTCCGTGTAGCACTGCTTTAACATAACACCAAGGCAAATTTGTTTACTGTAACATAGCGGTTTTTAAAAAAAATGAGTCTACAAGCTAATCAATGAAACCATTTAAGACACTATGCACTATGGGGATGATATAAATTACTCCCTACTACAGCAGATAACACCACAACTCGTTAATAGAAGAAATAAAACAAGAAATCTACATGGCCTCAGTCATCGGGTCACATAACACTCGTGAAAATAAGCATCCACCAAATAAGTGGGGAACAATGTTATATTCAAACATCCCGATTAAAATTTGGGATGACAAGATCGTACTTGAACACTTTCGACCATGAACTTCAGCGATTGCTAAAGCGTGTATGAAATGCCAAAAGTACTTCAAACTTGAATTTACAGATCAGGAGCAACCACCACATGGTACCATATCCTTTACTACCTCTACTATGAACAGACTACATTCAGAGAAACTCCTCTGGTATTGTGCATGCTTAGAACAGAAACATGGAACTGCTTGAGTGAAGTTGTAGATACAGCTGTTCAGGATGATACATTGACTTAGTGGTTCTCAGCTTTTTCTTCCTCCTCAGTAGTTCTCATTCCAGTCACATCCAAGAGTACCGAAGTCAGAGCGAGCGCAGACCCTGACACGAGGAGTGTCCGGAGTCTCCCGGCTGTGCATATACATACAAGGATAAAAATGTTAGACTGGTCAGTAGTATTAGTAAATTTCGACTCCGAACTAACAAATTGAAGAAAGAGTCACGCATAGTAGGGCCATCGTCGTAGTGGAAGATAATAGGAAACATAGGGAAGAGGAGATTTCCTTCCAAGATATGTACTGCATTGGAAGGGGCATCAAAGTGAAACTATGTCAAACCTAACAGTAAATCATCCCCTAATGTTTCATACTGAATCCCTAACTGCATATGCACTGAATACTGAATCCCTAACTGCATACTGAATCCCTAACTATGTCAAAATATGTCAATATCATGATTTTTGCTACTCCTCCAAGATCCTCAACTGAATCCCTAACTGCATATGTTTGCAGAAAAATAGCAGATCTAGTTCTAAACTGACCTTTCCAGCATCATCTTTCTTATAATGTCTAATTTCCAGACATTTTGTTTTGACTTGGACTATCAAAATAATGGAAACGAAAATAAGAAAAACTAAATGTTTAAATAATAAAGCAAAAAATGGATCCAAATACAAGCCAAAGGACTTGAACCGTTGAACCTGCCCAACCCAACTGAGGCTAACTCTGCGTACATATTTTGACGACCGCGTCACCAGCGAAAATAGTGGCAACATGTGATTAAATACTGTATGAACCAGTAATACAGGACCGACTGTAAAGTACTAAAGATGGATGCATAATGGAGGAAAAAATCATCACAAATGTTGGTTCCACATTATGATACAAGAGTGAAACATCCAATCAAAGTTTGCAGAGTGGACTCAAGGTATGCCTGGAAAATTCACAATTTTGAATTCCGAAAAAGGAAGCAGATAATCCACAAGGACGGTCATTTAACCGAATTAGAAATTTCAGGCCAAGCATAACAACTAGTATAGATAATTACCTCTGAAACCCATAGTTGCACCCGCAGCAAAACCAGCCACAGCACCATTAATGATGTCCTTCTTCCCCCTGACCCTTTCAAGAGACTGCTCCACGCCTACATATGTAGCTCCAAGAATTGCCAAGGTTCCCGCGTAACTTCGACACACCTTGCCAGTTCTAACCAGCTCAGGATACTTGACATTACTGCCAACCTTAGGTCCATCGTGCAGCATAGAAACCAGCAAGCCCCAAACGCTGCCAGCAGCTAAACCAATGCCCGCACCCTTGCTTGTCTTCAAGATAAGTCCATCATCTACCGGAGCTCTCAAACTGGAACCCTCCATGTTCCTGGTACAAGGAAACTGATAAAAAATCCAGCAGAAGTTAGAGTAATGAATAACGAGAATGGCAATTTACAAGCAACAATAGGTGTACCAAGTCAAGATAATAAAGAATGAGGTCAAGAAAACAATGCCATCAACACGAAACAATGTTATATGTGCTACATGATTTCGAACAAATCGAGCAGAGTAAAAAGGACTGGAGGGAGTAGATAAAACAGGATGGACAATCCAAGTTCAGAACTACAATACCGTCATCCGCCGTTTGTCGTCAAACTCATCGTTGCTATATCCGGAGCATACATATATAAGGGAATTTACTAGAGCGTAACGGATCCTACGAGAAGACCGCAATAAGCAAAGCACGGATTCACATGATCGAGCAGATCGCAGCACGCTAACCAAAGCTCTTGATCGCACTACTGCTGCGAGAACCGCCTACCATATGTAGCCAGGAACCAAGAACGAGAATAAAACGAGCATGGGCACGTTCAAATCGATCGCAATCGACAGTGAGAAGATCTTCATGGCCGGACGCCGACGAAACCGGCCGTCACCAAATTGGAGGCGGGAAAACGGCGAAGGAAGAGACCGCCAGCAGCGACAGCGCAAGCGAAGCCTCGATCGGGATCAGAAAAGCGTTCGTGGGAAGTCTCGGAACAAGTTAGGGTAGCGACAAACCAACCTCTTGATTTCTCTCCTCGGTTCGTCCGCTCGCTTTTGCTTCTTCTTCTTCTTCCTGGTGTTGCGGAGGTTTGCCTGCGTCGATAGCGAGAGCGAGAGAGACAACTATTTTCCTTTTTTATGATGAGGGAAGGAAGCGAGGGAGACCGCGTGCGCCGCAAGAAGATTAGCGTCCCTTTATTTAGGCCTACTATAATATCACGTTGCCGCAAAGTAATTGGAGACATGATCTTTTTTTTTGAGAATTACATAATCCTTTTCTTTTGAGTCGGGAGTAATCGGTTTTGACAAAACCCCCGGCCGTAATGGGTCAAGTTAAAGCCCATAGACCTGACTCTTCGTCTGGCCGGGCTTTAAACCTAAAATCCCAAGCCCCAAGCAAGTCTTTTTTCCCCCCTGCGAATCAACATTGTGTTTGGATTATTAGGAGGGCAGTGATATTCCAGCTCATCAGGGGTCAAATTCCGATGCTCGCATTTATTCTGAATTTATTTCAGAATTTTGGATGATACATTTTCAGTGAAAGAAAACGTTTTCATCGACTACAAGGCGTGTAACACTTGTGTGTTACTTAAGAATAGTTAAAATGCTTTGCTTATCATTTAGAATTAATTTTGCTTAACTATCAATTTTCTAAGAGCTCAAGCATGCTAGTCTTTACCTAATAATAAAGCAAATTGGGTTTCTTTCGTCCGTCATGGAATTTTTCAGAATAGCCCCTCTACTTCAGAGAATTCAACCCGCAATCCTGTTTTAAGGTAAAATGAATCGTTATTTTTGTGTTTTACATAAAAGTTCCTGTCTTTTCCTGAAATCAACCCGCCATCCGGATTTAAGTCACACCCGAACGGTACATTTTTTGAAACCCCCCTGATGTTTGCTAATTCCTCCGCGGATCATATTTAAGTCAAACAAATACTTTTTAAAATCACCCATATCTTTTAAATTGTAACTCCGATTTGAACATGTTATATATGAAATTTGATTAGAAAAATATGTAGAATATGAATATGAGATTATTTTTACCTGTTAAGTATTTTTAAATATTATTTTGAAATATATTTGAGTCAAACCAAATGATTTTCTAAATTATCCGTATCTTTTAAACCGTAACTTTGATTTTAACATATTATACATGACATTTTATTAGAAAAATGTGTGTAATCTAAATATGATGTTAATTTTACCTGTTAAATATTTTTAAAATACTGTTATGGAAGCAAACTTATAATTTATAGCGCAAGATTGTTTTTTTTTTCATACAGGCGGCCATCCGGATTGCAAATAAACACCCCACTATGACCATATATGAAAAAGAAAACATTGATAATTACACATGCATACCTCTAAAAAATGTCGTAGGGAAAAATAACAAATTTCTCATCGCGAGAGTGAGAGAAAGCGAGCGAGATAGAGACGTCTTAGGATTAACCATAGTCAACACACGTTTTTTGTTGTTTTGTGTGAACACCGAGGCCATCGCCGGCGAGAGTGAGGAGGATAAGCGGCAACACAAATATGATGCCTCGCAAAAACAAAGAAGATGGACCTATTGTGATCTTGAGTGATGGTTGTTGAGTTAAAAGCATGTGTTATATTTTCTCTCCCGTTACAACGCACGGACTCTTTTACTAGTATTTATAAATAATTTTGGATTGATCAATATCTTGAGACCCGTATGTGCATCCTAATTATTAGTAGATTTTTATTTGCATAAGCTCGCTTAGAACATGGAGTACTACATTTGACTAGTAGAATGCCCGTGCGTTGCTACGGGCTATAATGTATATAAATGAATCAAATAAATGATTAAGATCACCTCTATGGTCGAAGCTCATTTCTTCCTCGTACGTCCGGGCATGTTGGGACTTCAAACATGCGCCCAACGGTCTCAAAACTCAACCGACTGGACAGTCCGGGCTAAACCCGGGTATGGGCAGCCCGGCCCGACGACCCGGCCCGAAAAACCTGGGCCGGGCCAGGTCGGGCTTGACATTCAGGCCAGGCTCGGGCTTTGTTTTGCAGCCCGAAAGATAATTCGGGCCGGGCTCGAGCTTCAATTTTTCTGTATTTCAGGCCGGGCTTTCGGGCTTCGGGCCGGGCTTGCACGTGCGCGTACTAAAAAACAGCATTCGGGCCGGGCTTTCGAGCTTCGGGCTTGATTTTGGGCCGGGCTTGGGCTTGAAAACAGGGAGTATTTCAGGCTTCGGGCTGGGCTCGGGCTTGAGAAATGAAGGTCGGGCTTTTACAAGCCCGGCCCGAAACCCGGCCCGGCCCGACGTTTGCCCGGGTTTAGTACAGGCTGCCCCAAATCCATCTCATATATGGGGAGCAATGTCGTTGTCCGAACTATCCGCCATGTTATTTCCAACACGCGGTCCCAACACAACACAAAACCCCACACCATGAGGCACCCTTCCCTCATGTCGGACCCTCTCTCCTTCCAGCTTAGTTTCCCACCATAGCCTAATATTTCTCGCTGGAGCCCTCTACTTTATAACCGGATGAGACTCACCTCACTTTCGTCCTGGCGCCCTCTTCCCTTCATACCATACTTCCCCACGGACCACCAAGGAGGAGTGCCCCCACCAACCGCTTGCTCTCCGTCATGATCCCCTCCTCCCGTGTTCGTGCCGATCCGCCACGACCATCAAGGCGGAGGAGGCGTGCGCCGCCCATGACGACCCCAAGCCAAGAAGGCAAATTCGATGTCTCATGAGGCATTGCCATGTTGTAACATACAGTTGAATGTCATGCATTACCACAAAACAAAAATATGATGGCTGTTGTTGGGGATGCAACTAATACGCCACCGCGTCTGTTATTAACTATTAAAACAACAAACTAATGCATTTACCCTTCTATCCTAAAAAATATATTGTTTGACCTGATCAAAAAAATATGACTGCCTTATCCAATTTGCCACTTTTTCTTAAGTAGGGAAAATATTCCGCTCACATTCGTAACTGAACAAATCAACCACAGCCTCCAACCCGCTCACTCTCAACTCTCACTCCTATCACAAAATCCTGAGCCTCCCCTCCATGACCGCAATGCCAGTTCATTGCCCCCAGGCGCCATGAACGGTCGCAGCGTAGGCTCGCCGGATTGGCGGTGGTGGCCTAGAACATCTAGGGCTACTCCATGCGAGGGATCTCTGCGGTTTGACGGGCGAGTCGCTAGCATGGTGAACATCTAGGGCTACTCCATACTGAATGGCAGAGCAAACAAATTGAAGCAAGCATGCCTGAACCAAACAGAGGTGGACTCCATCGATCAACCAGACAATTATCGCAATGATCGGATGGATTGACTGGAGAGATGGATGTATGGATGCAAGATGTACCTCGAGCATGCGCCAGATGGAGGGGTCGACGACTCGACGGCCTTGACGGCGCCGTTGTTCCACTCGGAGCGGCGCTCCTCGGCGTCGAGGAACTTCATGCGCACCTGCACGCCGGGTGCCCAGGCGCCGATCAGCGCGTCCTCCACCTCCTGCTTGGGCACGACGAACTCCCCGGCGCCCTGGCGCGGGTAGTAGGTGACGGTGAAGTGCGTGCCCTCTGCCGCGAGCCGCACGGCCTCGTCCACCTCCTCGGGCGCCCTCGGACGCCTGCTGGGAGACGGCGGGGTACCTGGGCGCGCCCGATGAGCAGCTCCCCGTCGGCGCGGCGCATGAAGACGACGGCGTCCCCGGCCATGAGCAGCTTGGGGTTGACTAAAATGGCATGATTTGGAACAAAGGCGCTGGGTGTTTCCTTACTTTGACGGTGGTTCGAGGGGATCGTGCGAGGGGATGAAAGAACTTACATTTGGTGGGAGGGGGCATCGATGGGGCACCAATGAGGTACATAGGAAAGGTAAGAATCGATGCGTTAGGAAAGTTAGGATTTTGAATTGATTTTCATGAAAATAGGGTTTTAATGTTTGTAATGTGATTTCTGTACCTGCCCGTTTGTGACGGTGTCTGGTTAGGAAAGTTTGTAAATGTTAAGAAAGTTTTTATTGGGAAAGTTTGTAAATGTTAAGAAAGTTTTTATTGGGAGGGTGAAAAAAATCAACGTGAGGATATGATGATGGAAGGAGAGACCAAATTAAACCAAACAAAAATAAACCAGACGAAAATAAACCGGACGAAAATAAACCGTGGACGCAATCCTACCAACTCAGTCATTAGGAGTAGAGATGGAGTAGTCCATATACATGTACATGCATCCATCAATACCTGGCATGCACAACATCTATCATGTCTAGCTACTCGATGCACTGCATGCATGTAGCATCCATCTTGTCACCGGTTGTTTTAATGCATGTACAATGCGTGCCGACTAGATCATATTTGTACCAGTGAGCCACATCTTTCCATCATAGGCTAGCTAGGTGTTGTTCTGCACCCTATTACCATATAGCGCGGTAGATATTATCCCATGCGGTGATGATATGGCTTGCTGCATGGTTACGTGCCTTACTCCTTGGACGGTAGGATCTACGTGCCATTTGACTGGTTAGAAACGTATGCATGCATAGCGCCATGGATGAACTCAACTACTCCCTTCGTTCCTAAATATTTGTTTTTCTTAAGATTTCAAATGGTCACCATATACAGATGTATATAGACATATTTTAGAGTGTACATTCACTCATTTTACTTCCTATGGAGTCACCATTTAAAACCTCTAAAAAGACAAATATTTAGGAACAGAGGGAGTAGCTAGTAGATGAACCGAAGGGGCACCGTATCATCCATATCTACCCTTCGGAGCGTTCGAGAGTTACAACTGCAGCAGTGTGGCGGGCAGGACAATTAATATGTTCACAAGGCGCTGATTACTTTTGGCCAATATATAAAGCCACCAGGTGCTATAGCGTAGGACCATAGACACAATAGTCAGAGTCACCCGCGGGAAGAAGAAGTTGGAGCTCGCGCTGGTGTGGCTCGTAGCGACCGCGTGGTAGGCGGGTGCTGCTGGTTAGGCAAGTAGCAGTTCCATTGTTCTTACTCCGTTGACGTGGTTAGTCCTGCAACTTGCACTCTGTCTTGTTGATCTAAAGATATATTGTTGCTAGTATCTCTTTGCTAGTCACTTGATACGTCCATTTTGCATCATGCTTTTATATCGATATTTATTGCATTATGGGTTGTTATTACACATTATGTCACAATACTTATGCCTATTCTCTCTTATTTTACAAGGTTTACATGAAGAGAGGGAATGCCGACAGCTGGAATTCTGGGCTGGAAAAAGAGCAAATATTAGAGACCTATTTTGCACATCTCCAAAATTCCTGAAACTTCACGGGAGCACGTTTTCAGAATAGATAAAAAATATTGAGCGCAAGAAGTACCAGAGGGGAGGCACCCACCAGCCACGAGGGTGTGGGGTGCGCCCTGCCTCGTGGGCCCCCTGGTGGCCCTCCGATGCCCATCTTCTGCTATAGCAAGTCTTTCGTCAAGGAAAAAATCATAAGCAAGCTTTCGGAAAGAAACTCCGCCGCCACAAGGCGGAACCTTGGCGGAACCAATCTAGGGCTCCGGCAGAGCTGTTCTGCCAAGGAAACTTCTCTCCGGGAGAGGGAAATCATCACCATCGTCATCACCAACGATCCTCTCATCGGAAGGGGGCCAATCTCCATCAACATCTTCACCAGCACCATCTCATCTCAAACCCTAATTCATCTCTTGTCTTCAATCTTTGTATCCAAACCTCAGATTGGTACCTGCGGGTTGCTAGTAGTGTTGATTACTCCTTGTAGTTGATGCTAGTTGATTTACTTGGTGGAAGATCATATGTTCAGATCCATTATACATATTAATACCCCTCTGATTATGAAAATGAATATGCTTTGTGCGTAGTTACGTTTGTTTCTGAGGACATGGGAGAAGTCTTGCTATTAGTAGTCATGTGAATTTGGTATTCGTTCGATATTTTGATGAGATGTATGTTGTCATCCCTTTAGTGGTGTCATGTGAACGTCGACTACATGACATTTCACCATTGTTTGGGCCTAGAGGGAGACATTGGGAAGTAATAAGTAGATGATGGGTTGCTAGAGTGACAAAAGCTTAAACCCTAATTTATGTGTTGCTTCGTAAGGGGCTGATTTGGATCCATATGTTTCATGCTATGGTTAGGTTTACCTTAATACTTCTGTTGTAGTTGCGGATGCTTGCAATGGGGGTTAATGATAAGCCCTGTTCAAGAATTTATCCGATTAACCAGTTAACTTGCTGATTAATCCCTACTCATAGGGTCACCGAGTAGACGATAAACCGAAAAATCGTCCGATTAATTGATTAAATGACCGATTAACTTGCCGATTAGCCGATTAATCCCCTACTCGCTGGCCAACCGAGCAGCTACCAGTTAACGATTTCCTCAAAAATGATCATAAGTGGGATGCTTGTCCAAGTAAGGACAGTACCCAAGCACCGGTCCACCCACATATCAAATTATCAAAGTACCGAACGCGAATCATATGAACGTGATAAAAATTAGCTTGACGGTAATTCCCATGTGTCCTCGGGAGCGCTTTCCTTTATATAAGAGTTTTTCCAGGCTTGTCCTTTGCTACAAAAAGGATTGGTCCATCTTGCTGCACCTTATTTACTTTTATTACGTGCTACTCGTTACAAATTACCTTATCACAAAACTATCTGTTACCGATAATTTCAGTGCTTGCAGAGAATACCTTACTGAAAACTGCTTATTATTTCCTTCTGCTCCTCGTTGGGTTCGACACTCTTACTTATAAAAAAGCTACGATAGATCCCCTACACTTGTGGGTCATCATCACTTTACTGTGATATATATGTTCTCCTGCAATTGTTCTCTGTTTGTTGGCCAGGGTATGATTGAAAGAAATATGTTCCTGTGAGCAAGTAATCTTCATGATTATTTGGGCTTACGCGGAGACTTGAGAATTACTACACGAGCCTCGTCATATCACTGACCTCCTTATTTTCATATTCATATCTTGTCTATATTGGTGTCACAACCGCAAACGTACTCTACCGGTCGCAGTTTAGGTATGGGACTGCCTGAGTTCTCCGCTGGGGACGACACTTGTTCCGAACATGGTATCGGTGATAGATTCTTGGGAACGACCCATACTAGTAAGTCAAGTTGTCGTGCCTCACGGGACCAAAGGGCTCTGCTCTTCTGGAACCCACACGGTTTTGGTCAAGACTGTTGATGTCGGAGTTCCCTTCTTAAAAGTGTAAAAGTGTAAAATTTCACCCCAGTAACTCCCGGGTTGGGAAGCTTGCAGGTCACGTGTGATGGCAATATTTTTTCTTATACACTGCCTAAAATGTATTGCTAGTATTTTCGTTGAACTCTGATGGTTATTATCTTTAAATTCAGCCTTTCGTACTACTTTATTTTCTGCCGCTAAATCTTTCCATTGTTGCCATATCATTTCCTTGAAATTGAATTAAACCATTGTGATATTCATAACACTTTCTCCTTTCGTACGCTTGATAAAATGCTACTCGCTGGGTATGAATCATCGTACTCACCCTTGCCTATTTCTATTTTTGCAGCCCAAAGCGGTAATGATCTTGAGCATGACTTTGAGCAGTAGGCGTAGCACGCGTTGGGAGGGAATAAATTGAAGCACTTTAGGAGTATATTTTCAGCAAGAACTTTGTATCCATAGAATAAGGAATACATGCTATAGATGTGTATTACTGTGAAATGTTTTAATTTAGGCCTCACACGTTTATAAGCTTCATTTATAAACACGTGCCCGCTGTTACGTCAGAGCCATGTTTTGGGGCATGACAACTTTATTGGTATCTTGTTTATAAATGAAGCCACTAAAGCTACCACGCCTCAAAGCATGGCTCGGATGTAACAGCCGCCACCCGTTTATAAATGAAGCTTATAAACGTGTGAGGCCTAAATTAAAAAATAATTAAAATGCATTGGTTGTCATCTAGAATTAATTTTGCCTAAATATTATTTTTCTAATACCTCAAGCATGCTAGTATTTATAAATAATTTTGGATTGATTAATATCTTGAGACCCGTATGTGCATGCTAATTATTATTAGATTTTTATTTGCATAAGCTGGCTTAGAACATGGAGTACTACATTTGCTAGAGTAGTCCACGTACATGTACATGCATGCATCAATGCCTGGCATGCACAAGATCCATTAGAGGGAATTGCATAATCCACCACTTATTGGGGCTAGTGTTGCACAGAACACCTACTATACGGGTTTATTGCAAAAAACATCACATATTGGTGTAATACATTGCAACTAGATCTAATCTAGTGTTTGGATACATTGACATAATTTTATACAGATGGGTCCCACTTGTAAGTGCACATGTGGCAATAAAAACCGGTCACATCAGCCAACATATTAGATCGTCATTATCTCCCAAACTTGTGGTCCAATTGAGCCGAAACTTTCTCAAATTAGTATTGAATACATGTAGATTTTACTGGAATTGTTTCTCATTTTTCTGAAAAATGTCAAAAATTGAACCAAAAAATTGTACGGGCTAACCAAAACTTTCATTATCTTCAACCCATTGATCCAAATGGGGTAAAACTTTCCCAGAATGGTACTGTAGACATGTGAAATTCACTGGAATTTTTCATATTTTCTGAAATTGTTAAAATTTGAACCAAAATTTAAATGAAACAAGTTCGGCATGTGATCACTAGCACCAAAAACATGGTAGATATTGTTGCCATTAGATTTTAGCATCCAAGTATTTGCTATATGGCCACTACAGCAAACTAGTTGTCATGTGGCCAATACAACCATCACAAAATAATATGACTAGTCTTGCATACTTGGTCTGGAGGAGGCGCTCCAGCTCTCTGTGGCCGGCAATTGCATCTACCCGCCACTGCCGCCGCCATCGCTACCAGCACCACATACACCAACGCCGGCACCGCCCACAGTCACCGAGACCTACGCAGTGGCAGGGCATCGTGCGGGAGGGTCGGCACACCACTGGTGTGGCTCGATGCATCAGAGGAGGAGGCGGCCTACCTTGAGCAGCGGCGCTGCTGCACGCTAGAGGAGAAGTGGACTGGTCGGAGCACCGCATGCGACACGAGCGCGGAGAGGAGGAGCACCGATAGCACTAGCCGCGCGAGGAGGAGAAGGAGCGGCGGAAGCAGGAGGAGGCAAGCGGCGCCAGGCAGCCATGGTGTAACGCCCCGAGACCGACGATCAGAAGACTTCCAGCTATTCTGAGTTCCTCCGTGTGTTTTTTTATTTGTGCTTGCTCTATTTATTTTTGCATTGCATCATGTCATCATGCAGTCATCTCTTAAATCTTTTGCAACTCTTCCAAATAAATTGTATGGATTTTTCGATCCATTTAAACCGAGGGAACTCACATGGTGACTTCTCTTTATAACTTATCCTCCAATATTAGGGAGCTATATTAAATATTTCTTTATTTCGGAAATCACCAAAACACACTTGCAAAATAATTCCCCATGCCTTTGACCTCAAACGTTGTCCAATAATTTATTTCATCATTTTCCGGAGCTCCACCAAAAATCCAAACATTTTTGGACCTTCCCAAACCTCACTTCCTATTCAAATCATTTGAATTTAAATCAAATGAGTTTGAATTTAATCTTTCAATCATGGCCTTTCTATTTTTCTCGGAACAAACTCATTTTTGCGAGTCCGAAAAAATTATCCCCATGTCCTACTTCTTCCCCTAACCCCTCTTTCTATTCTTTCCTATCTCTGTTTTGTTTTTATTTTCTTTAGAGACGGAGAAGAGAGACTTGCAGCCCAGCCGGCCTCTTAGGCCCGGCCAACCTAAGCCGGCCCAAGGCCCAGCCGACCCCTCTAACCCTAGCCGCCAGGAGGCCGATCCCCTCCTCTCGATCTCTCCCTCCACTCTCTCCCTACGCCGCCACTTGCCCGAACCCCTCTGCTCGATCCCATCTCCTTCCTCTCGCCCGACCCCCATCTCCTCTGCGCTGCAGCCTCGTCAGCGCCGGCTCCCGTCGCCGCTGCCTTCTTCCAGCGCCGCCGCGCCATCTTCTTCAGGCGCTCGAGCACGAGCTCATCCCCGCCGCGCCAAGCCCCTCCCCATCGACCATAGTGCCGGCACCCAAGCGCGTCGCCCGTGCTCCTTCCCCGCTTCAGACGCCTCGCCGTCCGTCTTTTCGCTGGAACGCGTGCCCGAGTCCGTTCGACTCTGCCGGCCGCCGTGACCGCCTTCCCCGCCTTCGCTCGCCATCTCCGACAAGTGCAGGCGTCGGTGAAGCCCCACAGCGCCTTCTCCAGCTCGTCATCGACCTCGCCCTGCCTCTGCCGTTTCACCGGATGCCTTCCCTGCAGCTGGGGACCTCGGATCCACCCGTTCCCCGTCTCCGGCGCCGTGCTAGGCCGCCAGCTTCGCCTCACTGCTGCTGCTGCCCTCTGCTGCTCTCCTTGAGCGTGCCCGCTTCCTGCCGCTGCTCACGCACCACCTGTCCTTGCTGCTGCCCACTCAAGGCCCTCGTGTTGCTTCGTTTCGGTGACCATATGGACCGCCAAGTTCGACTACGATCCTCGAGATCATCGGGTTGCACGCCAACATGAGTACGACCACAGACGGCTACCTGCGGATGGATTTCGTCAAGTTCAACGACGACCCGTGAAGCACATGGGTACATCAAGTTCCTCTCCGAAAAGCGTGTACCATCTACCGTCGCTCGAAGACCCGTGTACGACTACTTCCACAATGTCCGTGAACCACTACCGTCGACCCTCGAAGACCCCGTGGGCCCCGAACATCCACGGGACATGAACAACTACTTCCACTACGATATGTACCACTACCGTCGTCATGTACAACTACTTCCCACGACGACCCGAGAACGTCTACTTCCTCTACATCGTACCGAACTCGAACCGCTCCGAAAACGCACGCTTCGAAGGTATAACCCTGAGACGCCGTCCGTGGACCGAATGCATGTGTTGAATGAGATGCTCGAGTTTTGCATCGTGATCGAATCGTCCTTGCGATGCCCCTCTTTTGCCGTGCCACCGTCCCATGGGAACCCGGTAACCGGGATCACCCCACCATCTCTAGCATGTTCCGCACATCCGCACGCCTCCTTTTGCACCGGTATCTCCATGAGTTACCGGGACCGGAATGTTGCCGTGGCACCATTTTTGTTTCGCCGCCGTGGCACCCTTTTCGTTCCGCCATGGTGACCAAATGCTTCATAACATGCTCATGTCAACATTGTCATAAAAATTGCATAAAACTTGCATATGTCATCCGCATCATGATAACAACATTTAAAATGTTTAAACTTGTTGTTGCATTAAATTGCTAAATGCATATGGGGATTTACCGGATTTGTTGTTTTTATATCCGGCCCCATTTAAATTGTTTAGATGGTATAGTTTATATTATGCTTCACCTCTTGCCATGTTTAACAATAGTTAATATTGTTGGGTAGCTTAAACGAGAGATAACTAAATAATTGATGTGGTGTTCCGTTAACATGCACCTCGTTGCATATTGAGCTCCACTTAACTTGTAGTATTGTTTGTTGCACTTTGCCATGCCATGCCTCATTAAACCAGACATGCATCATACTTGATTGTGCATCATGCCTTGACTATGCTTGTGTGTTTACCATGGTTGTTTGCTTCTTTCCGGTTTGCTTCTCTTGTTAG